>NW_005054313.1:2611378-2624209 GCF_000277835.1 Geospiza fortis | reverse complement strand
TACACACTTTTAAAATTTATTTTCCTGCTCTGTCACCTCAGGCTAATCTACACAGTATGACTGCCTCCAACTGAATCACACTGCCTTATGCCAATTGTAGATAGTCCATCCTCAATGCAACAAATTGTAACTTTCAGATTTCTCTAAAATTGCAGAAAACTGCAGGAAGCATAAAGGCCACTGCCTAACATACTAGGGCTTAATTTTATTTTTAAAAATGGCAGCAATGTATGCTTTTAGTTGTGGAGGTGTGCCAGTAGTGCTACAATTAGGGTTGTGCTGTCACTTCAATTATAAACCTGAGTTTCTGAGGGTTTACAAAAACTCCAGATTAAACAGAAAAGCTTGCTGCAGGCTGAAATGTTTTGTATAAGATCTCAGCCAGGGGATAACTTGTTTCCAGCATTCTGAAAAAATTAATCAGGTGCTTCAAATGTTAGAATTTAAATGTGCTTAAAGAAGCAAAACACTAAAAAAGAACATTTAGTCAAGAATTCGCAGTGCAGAGCAAGTTGCTTCCCAGTTCCTATCAGAAGTACTACACAGAAGAATGTCTGCAGATTGGGCAAGTAGAGAAGACAAATGCAGAGAATGAAATCCCAAATGTTTGGGGGTGTTTTTGTACTGCTCAGGTTTTTTCTTTTTTTTTTTTTTAGCAATCAACAAGCTTGATCAAAAAGAGACTGATCTATGCAATTTTAAGGATGGAGGAAAAGCCACCTTTTAGAAATGAAAAGTAGGACAAGAACCACAAGAACAACACAGGCTTCCCACAGTGAATGAGGGATGAGGCACAGGTGTGACAGTTTTCACACGTGCACACTGTATTCCGCTCAACTGGCAGTGAGTGTCAACACTCCTCAGACTAAGCTTAAACCAAAAATAATGTAGTGGAAGATGCACAAAGCTGAGTGTGGGCTGCAAAATTCAAGTGAGCAGGCTGTTTTATAGTGACAAGATTATCTTGCCATGGCTATCTGAAAATGCTGTATCTGTGTAATGCAGTTCTTTAAAGCCATTCTCGTTAAATTTGCATCCCTGCTTCTGACTGCAGTGAGGGCACACTGTCCCAGGCTGAAGGCCATTAGTTAAACACAAATGGTATCACACATTGCACAGTCGTGGTTTCCCCATGCTGCATTCGCTCTCTTCTACAAACACCTCTTACAGAGAAGGGATATCTTTTGCCCTGAAAATTTATTCCTTGATCTATCATGCTGGCAGACTGGTGACACTGACACCTCTTTGCTATTCAAGTACTATAAAACACATTCATGCAATACAAACAGACCCTTGTTTCTGCATCTCCTGCAGTTTAGAAAGTTCCAGGTCCCACACATTCATTTTTGCCAAATTGGCAGTTGCTAGGAAGCAAAAGAAAAATGCTGGCAATGGTTCTGTGGAACTGGGGAACATGCAGGCAGTTTTCCTGCAGCACAGGAAAACAGACAGGAATTCTCAAGTGACTTCTCAGGCTTTAGACATCCAGGGATGTCTACTAACAAGAAAAGCAAAGTAACTTCAAGGGATGATGGGAATGAGCTAAACAATAATCATGCAGCTTCTGTAATGAATTTAAATTGGACACTTGGATTTACTTACCTACTGTAGTTGAAGTGTCTGTAGAGGCAGAGAAGTTACTTAAATACTAATAGCCTGCACATCTATAATGCACAGCAAAAACAAGTTTTTAAATAGAAAATAGTCAACCTGAGCAGAAATACAAAGAGAGAAACTGCAACCAATACCTTTAATTAAAGACTCCCTTAATACATGAGAAACAGTTTAAAAACTGTTCAGAAAATAAAGTAACACTACTGCTGCTACACTAACAGTAACTTCACTTTTTACAGAGTGTAAAGTGGGACCAAGCAGAGACTGTTAGAAACCTGCAAGGTTAAAGGTATACCAATAAATGGAGAGGTCAAAAACCTATTTTTACAGAGCATCATGCCTAGCTATTTATTGCTTTGTACTTTTGGGAGAGGAGGTTGTGAAAAAAAAAATCTGATACCAAGACACAAGATCAAGCAACTGTATCGACTGCTTTTCCGAAATATTCTTCTCAACAATAATGAAAAATTGCATGGGCAACTGCACTGGGGAGCAAATGAAGCACAATGGGTTTCTGCCCATTGAAGCTCATTGCAGTGTATCACAGAGGTGAATTCTTGTAATTTAAAATATATGGCTTAAACACAGAAAAAAATATTCTAAGTTCACATTACATATGTTGTACATAATACACTTTTATCTTTGATCAGACCATAGAGTAATTTATTATAACCAGCCCTCTACCAGTGAGAGCCTTCATTCCAGCTGCTTGATTCTTGCAAGAAGGTCTATCAGGGCTCTCAAGAGCAACCATAAGCTTCACACTCTGCAACAGCTGAGATTTTGCTCAGGGTGTTTAAGGTCTGCAGAATTATTTTTTTTCCCCTGCTCCACTTCCTCCACAGTGCTCATTTATAGTAAAATAGGGAAAATGCTGTTGGCAAGAAGATATAAGAATGATTTCCTTCTCTTTCTACTTTGATGATTCCCCTTAGGGAACACAGAACAAAGAAAATCAACATTGGCGGTAGCGGGAAGATCCAAAAGTCTTTTAGGGCAAAGGACACAGGTTGTGAAACAGCTCCCTTCTTCTGGATCTGTTCAATACAATCCAATTGTCAACTCCATGCACCTCCTTTTATGTTGCTACAGTGCCTGATGTCTCATGCAACAACCTCTACTTCTGACAGAGAACAACACAAGAGAAAATAACGAACACCCCCCACCCCACCAGCAGAGTTAATTACAGAATTTGGGAATTTTCTTCCTTCAACAAATATCAATATTTTCTTAATTCAGGGAAGTTTGTAGAAATTCACAAAGAATTGCTATCTCTGGTGAAACTTTACATTTTAACACTGAATATCTTCGTTAATCCAGGCTTAAGTATATACAAGTAATACAGGTAATTTTGCAAAAAGCAGCAAATATCTGAAGTGCAGATTGTTTTCTTGTTAGTTCTTGACTAGAAGACACTGCTTAACACCTAACACATGGCAAGCTCATCAGCAAAGAGTGATTCATGGCACCTCCAATCTCAGTTCTGTATTTGCCACACCTCAGGAAATCTAAAGCCTCGAAGGTCAGGAAGACTGCCTGCTGGACTTTCAGCCCTGTGACCTGTATACAGAAATACTGTACCACAGCTGACTTCTGAAACCTGTGATTATTTACTAGATACACTGCACAGCAACAAGTCCCTTCCAAAAAGGCAAGAAAAAAATTATTTTGTTAATTGTCAGCTATTTAATTTTGAGCACCAACACAACTCTCAATCACCTTGCACCAAGAAGGGCCAGGCTGGGGTAGATTATGCTGCACAGTTCCTGATTCCTTCTGGTTCTCAGTGAGATACCCTGGGGTAATTAAAACTGGGTCTTCATAAGGTTGAAAATCGGCAAAGAATTTCTTAATTTTCAAAATCAAAGATGCATGATTCAAGACTTTTCACAAGTTTTGAGGCAAAGCAAAGCTAACTGAAAAACTGATCGATACAACAGCATTGAGTCAGACACCCCACTTAATTTAGAGTGCTATAAAGGCAAGGTGAATAATTTAACTGGGAAACTCATGCCCTCATGTCTGTTTGTGTGCACACACATATACACAAGCATGCTTATACACATCAAAAATGAGTCCAAGACATAGGGCTACTTGACAAACAAAAGAATATTCATGTTTTGGCAAAATACTACTTTGCTTTTACTGGCATGTAAGCCCAGGCTGCACTAGGCATATTTTAGCAATAATGATCAAAGCAAAGGCTTTCCCTGAAGATTAATGACTGGCTAAGAGGATAGTTTGAGGTCTGTTTACCCCAGCTGGTCCTTAATTCCCAGGAAAAGCATCTGCAAGGCTTATTGTTGCTATAAACTTAAGATGGAGGGAGGGGTTATGCTGTTTCAAATGATATGTACAATGACTTCTTAGAAACTTAATGTCTTGCATATTAGCCAGAATGTTTAACCCATCTCTTAAAGAACTATTCATCTTGAAAGTAAATAACTTCAAACTTCCGTAGCGGCACACTTCATGTAAGCACTGCAAACTCCTCTACAAGCAATTCAGTACCCCCCCTGCCTGCCCCCATGGCAAGCGAGGAAAGAGATACACAGCGATCTTTTCCCTCTCCATTGAAATGCAGCTACATCTGGGTGGAGAACGAGAGCTTTTTAACAGCAGACAGAACTCCTACATAATATTTAGGACAGAAAGCAAAGAATATTGTTTTTAAACCAAGGAGGATTTAGCTACAGAGAAAGCATTAGCTTCTGCTTGACCGAACAGAAGCTAACGTGTAACACTCTTGGAAAATATGCATGTGGTTTTTTGGACAGATTGTGAATCTCTTATCTACACTGCTGAACAGCTACTCCAAGGAATAATTTCCCTGATTTAATGGAGGAACAGTTCCAGTTTGAGTAAGTAGTTTCCAACCTGCATCTTATTTATCACAGTGGTCACGAACATCATGGCTCACCAGAAGTTCCCAAATGCCTGCACTTAAGTTCAAAGTGTTATTGCTTGAAATGTGGAATTCTCAGCTACAGTGAAGTTTCATCTTAAAATACATAACCCCATAAAAACCAAAGATAATACGTTCAGCTTAAGTTCACAGCAAATTCTGGATTATTAATAGTAACTGGCCCAAGAAAGGTCGATGGATTTTAGATTATTGTAATGTGGCAACTGACAGACAGGTTAGAGTCAAATCTTGAAGGTGTTTCATTTCACTGTATATACGTTTGCAATCATGTTTAGACTTGAAGCAGGCTATATACTATACTTTCCTGTATACTTTCCCACAGACGTACTCTAAACAACAACAAAACAAGTTGTTTTTAGCATCATTATGAGAAAAAATAACTGGATGTTCCAAATTAACCATGTGATTCAGTCTCTTTGAAAAAAGGATGAATAAACCAAACAGGATTAATTTCTTAAGACTCAAATGATCGAAAGCCTATTCACAGCCAGCAGTAATACTCATGGTCTTGAATGAGATTTGCACGAGAAAAACCTGTGTTCTAAAAAAAGTTACCCTTCCTTGCACAAATAAAGCTGCTTTGCTAAGTACAGCAAGATTCAGAGATGTGTGCAATATTTTTGCAAATGAAAAGCTCTTCTCAGCTGTCATCCTTCTGAAGTTTTCATATCTGTATGAAGATAGGTATAAGAATTAAGACAACTTCACTTTAGATTTCTAGATTCTTCATTACCAGTTTGTAAGATAGTGAGTGGACTAAATAAACAAAAACGATTCAGTGAAAGATGAAGCAAAAACACATTTCTCATAATCTGAAACTAAGCTCTTAATAAATGCATGAAACTACCTCAGGTGGTGTACTCACTTTGGAAATACAATTTTGAAAAGATCCAAAGATTTGGGAAACCTATTTCCAACATATTTGAATTTCTGTGTGTGCCTAGATCCTTTTCTATAATTAAAAGGGCCTTTCAAACTGTGAGCCCATGGACTTTCTGCACCTATTAGGAACAATCCTTCTCTCTATGACAACTTTTAGTTTGTTTCAATGTATCTCTTCAATGAAGGCATCCATAAGTGGAAAAGCAGCTGATCTCATTTTTGCAGGTTGGTATGATGCACAACAGCAGAGAAGCCTGGTTCTTGGAAACCCTTACCTGTATTTACCACGAAAACTCTCTTTGGCATTAAACAGAGCAACTGACTGATCATGACAAGACATGAGTCACAACTTTTGTCTGATACACACTAGTGCCATTCATACAAACAACTGTGGAAACAAGGAAGCAGAAGACTCTGCTGGTAAAGGGTTTCTCAAACCTTTTACTTTCATGCAGACAGCAGGATACCAAAACTAAGGCTTTTGTTTCTGAAAAATGCCAATCCTTATGTTTTTATAAACATACTATGTTTATGAAAGATGCTGGGTAGGCTGACATTTATTAGCACATCATTGTCTGATCTTACAGATCATCACTTGGTTCATTTCTTGGTCTATGCATATATAATGAATCCATGTAGCTGCCTTTCATATTTTCATTTAGCCTTGTATAGCTGAGCCATTTTCTCTGGCTTCAAACTCCCTCCAGATATCCTGACTAGTCTAAACATACATTATCTTTAGGGAGAATACCTACAATATTGTGATCCTACTTTTTTTGTTATTGGTTTTTCTTTTTTTTTTTTTTTTTTTACTACTGGTACATTGTTCTAACAAAATCTTACTGGCTCCATATTCCACTATTCCAGACTTCTTCAGACAGTTACAGCTGATGAGCACAGATGGTACTACATGACAACACAAAAAGGCAAAGATAAGATTATACAAAGATCCCAACACTATAACTGAAACAAAATGACCTGGTAATCCAAACAAGATTCAGACTGCAGAGATATTCAGAAAGATAATCCACTGAGTAACACATATTTGATACCTAAGTCTTCACCATCCCTCAGCTTCTATTGCACCAGCTGTATCACCCAGATCTGTGCAAAGTTAATACAAAGCAACGCCAAGACAGACTCTAATGTACAAAGGTATCAGAAAAGCAGCTACTTCTGGCTTTGAAGCAAGTTAGTATGGAATCCCAATACAATTCCAGCTGTGGATCTTCTTAGGGAATACAATGTCAGCAACGTTTCAAAACACAAGCCTACTCCAAACCTCAGAAAATCCTGCAAATTTCTTAGCGCATTTGATAAAGCACATCTAAAACCAGCAGTTTCACGAATATTCCTGAGTGTATAAACTGATCTGTAGCATTTCCCTCATACATCCAGGTGTATTATGATGAAAACAAGTTCCCAGCTGTCAATGTGAGGAACTGTCTCTGGCAAAGACCCAACCAATTTAAAATACCTCATTAACAGCACAACACTACTTCTGTTCTTTAAAATAACTGCAAACTCAACAAATCGGATGACAAAAAACCCAAACTACAACAAAAAGTAGCAAACAGGAAAAAAACACAAATATGGCTTTGAAAAACATATTGTTTTATATGCTATACTAGTATTTTAAAAACCTGATTCATTTTTTCCCTCAATATAAATTTAGCACTGTTTTTGCTCCTCAGCACAAATACCCTTTATTCCTTTGGTCATTCATACCTGAATCCACCAAAATGCATTTCCCAATCTGGAACTTATTTATTATAAATTTCTGCACCAACTGGCCAAATTACAGCTTTTTCAAGCACAGATTTTACGTTACGCTCTTAGATATTTTTCAAGAAAGTGCTGTTTTAGAAACTGAATTGTAGAGAGGAGTTTAATTCAAAATACACTACTTTTATTGATAATAATGAAATTATCATCCAACCAAATATTACATGTATGTCCAAACCATTAGAACTTCACCCATGAAACTTTACATACATCACACTGTATCAGAAAACATTTTACACACTAGATATGAGTAGCTGATACTTGTAAATTGATACTTCAGTATTAACAGCTTCTATGACTAAGACATCTGCATTCTACCATCATGAAAGCACAGTCCTATTCATCATTATGCTTTAAGAAAGTGAAACAAGAAAAACAATTTTATGCAATAAACTTGTTTCAGTTAATTAACATTTATTATATCAGGATATTTTGACAAAAAAACCCCATGGTAGTCACTTTGATCCAACTACTGTAATTACAGAATATTTAACTGTGTCAGAATATAAGAAATTAAAGAACAAAACCAATTTCATTATTTCAATTTCAAAAAACTGCATGTAAATTTATACTAAAACGTAGCCTCTTATCAATGTGCTCATGCCAAACCATGAACACAATATTCCTATATTTGAGCTCTATTAACTTATCAGTTATTTATCAAAACTGTCTTTACTGAAGACAGTAATTTCCTTATTTTTTCATCTACTGTTCCTGTTATATTTATTTGCAAATGAAGGACCAGAAAGTACATTTATTTAAATGTTATTTACAAGCACCTTCAATGTGTTTCCAATGTAATATATCATCAGCACAGCCTTTGATTTAATTGTTGCCGTCACTCATTTTTGTGCACTAACACATGTAGGAGTTCCAAACGCCAAAATATTCTTGCCTTTTTTTTGTGCTACATACCAGATTTTGTAACCTGTGTCAAGCTACCTCCGATGCTTACAACTTGTGAACAGAGGCCAACAATGAGCCTCCCCAGACACTAAATCATAATCTTCATGTTTTTCGTATTTCACATTCTAGCCACAGTTTCAACATCCATACCCCGTGACATTAGGGAAGGATAAATCAAGGAGGATGACAGCTCCCTTGTAGAGACTGGTACGGCCCTGGGATCTGCCACACCCAACACCCACAGCTTTTGCCAGATGTCTCCAAGAGTTTTGCTGCGTTAACCCCTTCAGGAGTAACTGAGAGCTTTGTGCTGAACCTTTTTTAAGTAACTGCTTATTTTTTTCTTTTTCTTTTTTTTTTTTTTGCAGTGTGGTAGGGGGTGGAAGGACCGAAAAAATACAACGCTCTTCTTCCAGAAACTTTAACTAACTAAAGCACAGACAGAGGGCTATCAGTGACAATTAGTAAATCCATTCTTGTATTTCCTTAAAGACAGGAATTAGAAGTTAAGGGTTAGCATCAGACAACATTCCTCTTTTCATACCATGCTGTGGTCCCATACCTAAAATGACAGTAAAAACTTTAACAGTTTTATATTCACGTCTGCAGACCCAGGGCACTGCTCTACCCTCTTGCAATCAGAATACCCATTAACTGCCCTTCAGCCAAACAAACTATTCAGGCCTTAAATCAACAGGATTTCTAATCCAAAAGCCGTACAGCAAACTCCACAACTCTTTCTCTGGGTCTGATCTGGCCCCAGGGACAAAAAATTTGCATGCAACTTCTAAGTTTGTGAATAGTCCCTGGGCTTAAAGTTGCACATGTGTTTAAGTACTTTGTTCAGTCTGGGTCTAAACCAGCTACTTCAAAATAAAAACAGCAGCCATGCAAAGAATAACATGGTTAAAAATATTTTTCCTTTGTAAAAATTGTACCAAAGGAAAAAAAAGGCAACAAAATAAACATACTGATTCCTAGAAGCACATACTGACCTACCAGTAGTTAAACAGCAGCTAAAAAGCCATGAGCAAATATAAATGCATGCCACTTCATACAAAAAGGCAGAATCAATTTTATTTCAAAATAATAACAATAGTAGATGTGAAATGTATCAAAGATTCTTTGTACACTATTGCAGGTAAAAGCATCTGTGGCTATAACAGCAAGCAAATGGTCACAGCTCTTAGAGTAAGGCTGGTCCCTGTTCTTTATCAGGTTTATTTTGTGGATTTAAAAGCAGACATCTAGGCAATTTCATTTGTTTCTCCTGTGCAAAATGTGTTCAAATTTCTAGTCTGTGTGTGGCTTTTCATAAAAAAAGTAAAGCAGCAAAAAATAAGGCAAAGCTTGCACTATCAACAAATGTACTTATTAATATTGCACTTCCTAAAACTACTTCCAATTTGCTTTCCAGTAGGTTAGGATTCAAGTTGACCATCAGTATTTCTTTAAACAATTTAAAGAAAACACTTTAGGTTTCCATCTGTGGAAGAAATCACACTGAAAGTAATACAGTTTTTGCAGCTCCTGTTGAAAACAAACATACAATAAACAAGGTTGGCAGAAAGACACTAAAATGCCTGCCACTATTTTTCATTCAGGGAACATGCCACTAAAAACTTGAAAACTTGCCACTTGAAATAACTATCCACAGTCCACAAGAAAGAAATTCAGATGCAGTTTTTATAATTTAAATCAATTGCTCATAAATATCAGCACAGACAGGCTGAGGGTTTATTCTCATTTACAAACATCTCAAGACAGAGAATTAGTATTTCTTCTTGAGAAGGATTTTTTCCCCCAGTTTGTTCTTCATACACGTGCTCACTAAGTTAAAGGGTTAAGTAACCATTATATTCTAAAGAGCAAACTGTTTGCCTTAGGGCCATCTCCTCCTTACTCCTGATGAATTGCCTGACACTTCATGTATCATACATTACTTTTCACTAGGAAGCAGCATTTGTTTCCAGTCATGGTGTAAGAACTGACTTTGGAAGTATGAAACAATGTGGGATAGACCAAAAAAATGAATCACATCATCCTCTACTAAATAGTCTATACCAAAACAGAGATACATATATTTATAAATATTCTTGTACTTAAAAAATGGGCACAGTATATATAAAAAAATTCTATGCATATTAAGACGAATAAAAGACCAACTGTGAGGATCAATATTCTGAGTGACAACTGGACTAGAATGAAAGAAATGCAAATGTAATTGAGTGCTTTGCACTAGAAGTGTTTGTTAGATGTAAGCTGAAGACATGCATCCAAGCCCCTGGCCCAGTTCCCTCTGTGATCTTAGAACACTTGTTTGTAAGACACCAGGGGTTTCATGTGCAGGTCCTGCCAGGGCTTCACACCTCTGAATCATCAGAGCACCTTCCTCCCTCTCCTCCCTGTGTGGGAAAAGGAATGCCTCCTTGGCACCATGGTACAGCAAGGGTTAAGTCATAAACATTTATAAAGGAGTAGAGCCTGCAGAAGCTCTGGACTGCTGGGTATGCTACAACTGAACATAAATTTTAATCAAAATATTTCTACTAGCTGAAGGAAGTGGCCAGTGTAACAACAGGTACCAGAACAGAGAGGAGAATGAATGCCTTTACGCCATGTATTCAAAACATTCCGATGGCGCAGAAGAAGAAAAATAAAATTCCTTCTGCAAGTTCCCGCCTCCCTGGGGAACAGAGGACAAGAAACATACTTAGGTGACAGATTTGAAGGGAGATAGGAAGGACAAGAACAGATGGGGGCCAATGCAAAAGGGTAAAGAGCTCAGGAATAGAGATTTCTCAAACAAGTTGTCAGCAAACAGCTACAAAATCCATTTAAAAAACAGAAGTCTGCTCTCTTCCCAGTTATCCTTTTAGTAGTCTGGTTTTTGTTACCAATAAGCTCAGTGAAATGAAGATCCAATGTGTGATGATCCCTCAACAGGCCCTGCCCTTTGAATCCTTCCATATTGTCAAGGAGCATGGTTCTATGAGTTTTACTGTAGTTTTTTTTGCTTGCATGAAAAATAACATCAAAATACATATTAAAAAAAAAACCAAAACAACATAAAGCAGACTGAAAAGTTGAAACATCCCATTAAGGAATGCCAAGGCACTTGCATGGATGTGTGCACCACAGCTCAGTTTTATGTCTTACAGTAAGATTATCTGATTATCCCATTACAGAGAGCAAAAGACAAACCAAAGATCCCAGCATGTCACTGTAACCCTTTTATGTGAGATGAGCAAACCATGTGCCTGGAAAAGCACATAATGAGAAAAAATTAAATGAATTCCATAATACACAAGGTAACAGACTCAAGACTGCCCAGGCAAACACCATTTCTAGCTTGAGAACCTGATTTTGCAGCCTTTTGCTTTTGCCTTCCCTCAAGCAAAATTTTCTGCATTAGCAAGATGGTCACATATTTGGAATGGGCTGTGGCATTCACAAAATGCTCTAAACTAACATCCAGTCTTCTATCCCACCTAAGAATTTCCTTCATTGAAGGCCTTCAAAGCTATCTTTGGCATTCTCACTTTGAACAATGGAGTTTTGTGATTCATCTGTCATATGTTCTAGTCCAGCTGTAAGTTTACACATATGGCTGTCAGACTCCTCTGTTACATAAAATACTTAAATCCCACACATATTTGTATTTTTTGTTTGCTATCCCAACTGGAATTAATACCATCTCTCTTTATCTAATTACAATGGTTTAAAAATAAAGAATGGAGAAAAACCTAGAATGAGAACAGCCGTTATACACACCAACAGCCGATTAAGTGTCTTTTATCCACTCCTTTTTTCACATGAGACAATGACAGAGTCAAAGGAGTGTTTCTTCCCCCCCCTTTTTTTTTTAGAAGCATCCAGCATCCCTGAAAGATTAGAAAAAACATTCACTATTTCAAAACTGTCCTTCAAAGCAAACATATAGCAACTGAAGAACTGTCCCATGGAAACACACATCAAAGGAAATGGTATAATTAAGACAATCTATTTCATAGATAAGCAGTTCATTTTTTTGAAAATGATATGTTACTCTCAACTGGGCCACAAGAAGAATTGCAGAGAACACTATATGAACAAATGTATTATGGTGCAAAGGAAGAAAGGCATTAACACATTTTTGTGTGACCCTTTGAGCTGCCTTTTTGTAGACATCATTACACTTGAGAAAAAGTCACGTCCACCTGTAAGTAAGAAGCATTATGAGAATGCTTGCTCTCAAGAGCTCCACCATGTCCCAGACTCTTGGCAGTTGAAAAACCAAAGGCATTGCCAAAACCCAAGTTGGTATGGAGGTTTAAACAGAGGAGGAAATCAACCTTAAAATGTTAACTCACATGACACAAAACACAGTTTGTGTAACTCACTTAAAATTCAACAATCAAAGTTAAAACCAGAGAGTATTCCAAAAGGCTTCAGAGGATATTGTGATACTGCTGTCAGTTTCTCAGTGATCTTGTAAACATACATGTATATTTCAATAAGTCACAACCACAAAAACACTTCCCTGACTGCTATCAAAAGCTTTACAAGGCTGCAATTAACCATCACCTCAATGCGCAACGCCCAAGCCTGCTAACAGAAAGGGCAAAAAATCGTGCCCTCTGGCACTTACGAAAAAAAACACACACAAAACCACACAAAAACAAGTCAAAAAGTTAAGGCCAAAAGCCGCCCCGTCCTTGCTGGGGCTCGGGCAGCGG
>NW_005054313.1:2575627-2610864 GCF_000277835.1 Geospiza fortis | reverse complement strand
GAGGCAGCGCTCCGGCCTTGGAGGAGGCCACAGTTCGGACGCCGAGAGGAGCGCAGTCCTTGGCTGCTCCAAGAAGCCAAGAGGAGGCCTTTGCTGTCAGCCAGCATGGCAAGAGTTCCATGGGAAGTCTGAATTAAACTTCTAACACGGTGGAAAGGGGAAGTGATCCCACAGCAATGTGCAAAGCTACATCAGTGGAAAACTTGGGCAAGTGACAAGAAAATGGACCTTTTCCTTCTCTTTTTCTAGAAGCTTTCACAGCTAAGAGCTACCAGTGACAGAAACAGAAAATTGAATAGTTGTCTGAATTCAACTTATCTTCCCAAGAAGATAAACTCATTTAAAAGTAGTGACTCAAAGGTGGGGATCCTATGAATCACTCTGTATGAAAAAGAGACTATGGTGCATTCATTGTGCGACATACACAAACTATATTTGTGCATATTGTATATGCAAAACACAGGGGAAAAATGCCTTAGCACCTTTTTTGCCAAAATAATTAGCATCTTGTAACCCAGGCTAAAAGGTTGTTACACAGTTCTGGAAGATCAGTTTGAAAGGTGTGGTTACACCTTTACAGTTCTATTATTACCACTGTATATGACTTCCTATAGCAACAAGCAAATATAACTGAATGCTTATATGATGTATAGCGTTTGAACCTTTTAATCACTCTGTGCCCTTTGCAATCTTCATTGAGTCTTAGTGGAAACGATAACTAATGTCAGCCAACTGTCCACAGTTAATCACATAAGAAACTGTTTACAGAACGAACTTATTAATCAGACAAAAAAGTTCAAATAATTAAATAAATGAAGCATATTACAGCAGGCAATCTGAGAACATAATATGAGTTTTTTGATATGTATAATTTCTATACTGAAATTCTTTAATGCCAAATGTTGTAACTATTCAGAAAGGAAGCAGGTTGGGGGAAAAAACATCATACTGATTTAATGCTATGCATGAACTTATTACTGCTACTCTCTATTTGGTCTTGCAAGAAAAATGTGGGATATACAAACAGAAAAAGTCTCTTAAATGAATCTTTTGTAAATGCATAGCATACAATTACCAGAATATTGAAGTTCACTAAGCTGCTTCAAGTAAATGGATCTTTTCAAATTCAGAAGGCTTAAAATGCATGTGAAGAATAGAGATCTTACAGACAACTAATTTTACACGCAGCTCTCCTGTTTTATGTCATGATCATCATGATTTTGAAACAGAATCAAAGAATCTTCAATTCTATAAACAGGAATTTAAAGACACATTACTTTCCTCTTTGAAATGTGTCGATGCTCTAAAAACATAGTGCTGAAAGGCTGCCAAGCTAATAGTCCAGTGAGCACTAGGAAGAGATTAATTTTATACCTGGAATGAGTGTATACAGTTTCCATGCTATTTTGTGAAAGGGCTGGAATGTGAACTGGAGTTTCCTTCATGGTGCAGTGTAACGTTAAACCCTGGAGTTATGAGCTAGCCTGTACAACAGAGAGTCTCAATTCAGCACTAGGACCACCTACAGATGTTAGTCCACAAGAAAGTAAATCAAAATGGGATGTTTGAGATGCTTACTTGTATTTTTTCCCCCAGTGTTTTGTTGAATACTGGTGCTGGTATGCCAAAAATCAATGTGAATATTTGGGAATGCAAATATGTTATGAGCATTTCTGTTTATTTCAAAACATGCATGTATTAAAATGGAGAGGTGTGTGCTAGCAACCACAATCCCCTCACTAGGGAGCTCTGCCTGAGGTGCAGTCACAGTTGTAATCTCCACAGTGTTCTGTGTAATCTTAATATGTGTTATTTCTACTTTTCAAGGGATCCTGATCAATAAAAAGAGACAGAGTGAAGGTGTGACAGTGAATCTACTTCCGCAAGCTTCATTAGCCAGCAGTGGTTAGGAGAGGACACTCAAGAGTTCCAGACCAGTTTTGAAAACTGTTTCTTTAAAAGTTTCCAGAAAAGTGTTATTAAATTGGCTTTTGTTTTCCTGTAGCTCACTGCTGACTGTTCAGAATGAATTTCTGGATAAGAAGAAAAAAAGAAAAGAAACCAACCAAACAAAACTCAGGCTTTTTTATTATTGATCACTTGAAGGTATTTGGTTCAGTATATTGGATTGTACCACCAGAATCTGTATATTGGGTCATCCTACTGAGATAATTCTGATTTGTCATTCATTGTGAAGAGGATGACATCTCCATACCTTTTCTGGGGCAGCTGGAAAAGAAGCTAAAAACTTCTGGTGTACCGATTTCTTGCTAGATTACTGAGCAGGAAGAACAATGATGAAGGAGGAATTTTTTCCTAAGCAAAACTGTGAGTAAATTATAATCTTAACTGATGTTCTTAGTCAGAAGTAGCTGGCATAGGATACCACAAATATTTGGAATGTGAAAGAATGGTCAGAAAGACCATTATAAAAGTATTATACAAGTTGTTCTTCTATGCTGCATATCATGAGAGATTGCTATTCCAGACAGAAACACACTGCAGTAGGTGACCACACCTTGAATTCATGTGAGAAGAGGCATTGAGTCATCCATTTTGTCCAAGAAAATATCCACAGGCAACAGTTACAGCTGTTGATATAACATGGTCATACACCTAGAGACATGAACAAGTAAACTAACTGACTGCTAAATCAGTAAATTGATAAGCCAAAGAAAGCCCATTTAAAAGTATTTGAGAGAACAGCTGGGCCTAGTGGAGTGCTTAATATAACACTCAATATCAAATAAATAACCAAACTTCACGGTTCATTTTTATATTTGGCTGAGGAAGAAATGTGAGGAACTATACTCCAAGTTTCATCAATAATCACTTGGAACTTTTCTCAGTCATGTAGGGATTCAAATTACACAATACTAAATACAATCCTGGATAAAGTATTCTTTATTTTCAGGGTCTTTGAACTCTAAGTGTGACTAAATACGACTTTGAAGTACAAACACATAGATATATAAGACCTAGGCCATGTATTTCATTAGTTGGTATTGTTCAACTTCAAGAGCATTGCCTTTTTTTCTCACTCTTGTGTTTAATTCATTCATACTCAGCCACTGCAGACCCCAGCAGCCAAGGAGACCTTCTGGGCCCTGGAACAGATAACTTTCTGACTCCCTTCACCCTCAGGTAATTTCCTGTTCTCCAGCTGTGATGATTTCACTCAATCATAGTCACTCAGATGCTATTGCCTACTACATATGGGAGAAGCAACGTTTGTCCATAATTTGTTTAGAACTGCTTTAGAAAAAAGAGGAGTTGTACTTATCAGAAGAATGAAAGGTACAGGGGTAATTCTGTTGGGAATCAGTTAGCCATGTTATGTAATAATTACTGTATTGTAACTTTATTATAAATTTCAGCTATAGTATTTGATAAGCAAAGTTGTAAGTTATTTGTGTTCTAGAATCTTTGGAAAATGCATTTAAGAGTAATCACAGTTCTAACCACTAGGGGAAAAAGTCATGTGGTGTGTGCCAGCTGCACGTTTTTGTTCAGTCTCCCTGCATGAATCTTTGGTTGAGGCTGGATTTTTATCATGCATCAATATATAAATTCAATAGAATGAACAGCATGTCTTTCTTTTTCTTCAGTAAAAAAATTGACTAAGGCCACAGTGACCTCATACAGCTATGTTTTATGTTTTTGGCATTTTGGCTCAGCACAGTGAGTAGATAAGAAGGATACATGTCCAGCTGTAAAGAAATAAGCAATCTAATCATTCTGCTGAAAATGACATGGTTCTGTTTCACTTCTGGTTCAAATTGTTTCCTCTGTACCTCTGTTAAGGAGTGAACATGTCAGGCTATGATACCATTCATTAGAAAGGCCATACCAGCTAGAGTCACTGTGTTGAGCTAGCTGAGAGATTCTTCGTGTGGGGGCATTAATGTGGCAGTGGTGAAATTGGAATTGCAGGAACACAGAATTTTGGGTTGTCATTCAGTGGTTGGCAGATGGAATACTGCATCATACAGTGGGCCATACAAATTGCAGAAGAAAGGTGCATAACAAGAAAGTATGAATGAATGGTGCTTTTCATTAAGGTGTATGAATATATGCTTTTCAATGCTACTAATTTGAGTTGGGTAATGTCAATTGTGTGTCAATTCAGAGGAAGCAGAAGGCATTTTGCATTTAAGCTGCTGACTCTACTGATTAGTTTTTAACAAGTCCACAACCCTTTTCCTTTCTAATGGTTATCTCTGTAACAAATGTAGCAAAAGGAGTACTCTGGAATATTGCTTTCTTCAGGTTATATAAAACAATTGAGATTCCTGGGGGGCTTCTCTCTGCCCAGGCAGTCAAAGGGCTCCTTTGAAGGTGGCCAGGAGTCGTGGTAATTCCAGTGTTTAAAAAGACAGAAGAAAGTTTGAGTCATCATGACATGATAACTCAGGTAACACTTTCTGAGGCAAAGGAGGACTTTTCTGACTGTTACAGCTTCACAAGCAGTGTATGTCAAGCCCTCACAAATTTTATGCTCTTCCCTATCATTACTTTCTTTCACTTTGAGCTTTCTTTAATAAAGATCTTACCATGTGGCATTAGACCAGTTAGGCTAATTTCATCTGTAGGAATGACATTTGAAAGAATTTTAACAGATTAGGGGAAGGAGTATCTTGTAAAAGCATCCTTCAGCCTGATTAGTTGTATACACATGGTTTAGGAAAAAAAAAAGTCATGCTTCACTAGCCTTCTGGAACTCTTTGAAGATAACACTGCCAAGATAGGGTGTAGCATGGACATTATATTTTTAGATTTTCAGGAGTCATTTGACAATGTTTTACCCAAGAGATTAATGCTTAAAGAGAGGGGAGTTAAGGGGCAAGAGAAAAGTTTGCTCATTAAATTGAAAAGTAGCTCTAAGCAAGAGCAGTGAGGAGCTAGAAGTGTCATGTTTACAGATGGGGAGAAGTAGAATTTGTAAGGTTGCAGCGCTTCTGTGTATCAAGTTAACTTATTTACATAAATGGCTTGGATGGATGTATTCCTCTGGAACTAAAACAGGCTCATTATTATTCATTTATTGCTCTAAGAAACTCTGCATTTGTAATCCCAGTACACTGAGTGCTGTATTTGAGACTGTCCCAGTCCCGTTCTAGACACTGTGGAACAAAAGCAGAAGGCAAGTGTTGTTTTCCTGATTACACAGGGGAGGTTCTGAGGCCTGGACAGACTTGATCCAAGCCACAGAGGAAAATCAGTAGATCTGATGAGTGAATGTGTTTTCTTAGTCATGAGATGAGATTTCTGACTGGGAGAGGATACTTCACAGGAAACAACAGTAAATTCCAATAATCACTGAAGTACTGAAAAGCAAATATTGCTGGTCAGCAAATGTGGAATGCATCTCCAAATAAATATACAATCTAGTTTAAAAAGAAATTTAAAGTTTTTTGTAAAAGGTATCTTTTAGCATAACTTATGTATCTGTAAGAAATACAATTTTATATAGAAATTACTTCAAAGAACATACTTAGAAGAATTCTCTTTCCATGATTTATTAAAAATGGTGCAACATTCCTAATTAAAATTTGCTTAGTTCAAATATAATTTTATAAATAAAATCCATATCTTAATTGTTTCTATATGTTACAGAAAAAGAACTAAGCAGAAAGGAGCACTTATTTTGGCCCACGGATGTATGTAATGGTACAGCGGTGACAAATGGAGTGTGAGCACCACTGTGTCTACAACTTGGGTTTGAAATAATAAGCTTAGCAAGATGTGAACATGACCACACACATCAAAAGGATGTTCCAAGATGCTGCCCACCTCTTTCTGTGCATCCACTTCCCAGGATGCTAAGCTTAAAATTGTAAGTGATAGGTGAAATTTTCAAAGGAATTACTTATACTGTAAAAAAAAAAAAATTCTCTTTTTAGATTAGGAATGTGTCTTGCATTTCTATATGTCTTTCTCCTAGTTTAAATATCCTCTTTCAAAAAACAAGACCCTACCCTTCTGCTTTGTTTTTGAGTCCCTAGGAATCCAGCCTGACTATCCTTCCAATACAAGATCTGAATTTACTCTTGCAAAGGAGGCTTCATAAGACTCCAGCATAGATAATACTGATTTACCCAACTGTGAAATGGAACATATTGAACTATTAAGAACTTAATCTTAAAAATATCTCATCTCTCTTCCCATTCTGCTTATCTCCCTCAAACTTTACTGAGAGTTCTTGGAACTACTCAGGGCTCCTCTCTGCCTGTTTATAGGTCCTTGCTTTGTGCATATAGACACTTAACTGGAATGTAGCTGTAGGAACAAATTCCTGTGAGGCAAGTTAGGGTGGTAGTTTGTAGTATTTGATACTGTGTACCTAATAATTAGCATATGTGCTTTTACATCTTGGTAAACATAAGGTAAGTTAAGGCATTTTGATGGTCAATGAAAGTGGGCTAATCAACCTTGTACCCACCACAGGAGAGCAATGTGTGCATGAATAGCTGCCATGGATTACATAATGCACTGTAATTTTTACCTTCTCTTACTTCACAGTTTATGCCTGGAAATAGCTTGTTCTGGTTGCTGTATCTGACTTGCTGAATGACTGAGTGATTGTAGGAGGTAATCCATGCATTACCTATAAAATCTCTTCTTTAGCTGGAGTTGTGCATGCTGAGGATTTTTATCTAAACAACAAAGGCTCTAATCCCAGTTCCTTATCAATGTCATTAATGTAATTATGTGTGTTTGCATATTCTCTATGCAGGATGGCTGTGGTAGGGTCTTTTATGCTAAAGCTCCAATACAGACTTTACCCATGCCTAAGTTGGAAGTGCCACACCTCTTAGATGGCATAAAGAGGTATCTAAGTTAGAAAAGCTGCTCAGTGTGCTGTTATTGCTTGTGTTATGTCCTAAAGGAACATGAGTCAATCAATAATTAAGCCACAAAGTACTGCCTGTTGACATGGCAACATGTTCACAGATGTGACGTGAACTTAATGTCCTTCTTTCATGTCTCCTGTGAAAGTAAGAGTCTCCTAAGCTCGGCAACAAAGAATTGGAGCAGACATTGCCAGGGGAAAAGGAGAAAATACAAAAATTAGATGATTTCTTTTATAAAAATGGATGCCTTGGAACCCTTTCTCTCTCAAATCTACTGTAATAAATGGACTCTCTCTTTTTTTTTGGTACAAGGACCTTTCCCTGATCAAAAAATCCCCAATTGCTTATTGCCAAACCCTTTGAGAAGCATGAAATGAACTTCCTTATGGATCGCTTTCATGATTGCTTCTTTCCCATGTATTTCACCCCACCCACATTTTTTAATGGAGCTAAAGTGAACACACTCTTTTAGGTTACTGCTGTTTAGGCAAGGCTGTGTCTAGCTCCAAGAATAACATTAGCTGCTGCAGCGCAGATTAAGGGTTGGCATGAAGGTCCAAGTGTGAGTTTGTCATCGTTGGTTGGTGCCTGTTCTGAAGATGAAAGAAGCACAAGCTTGTGTGACATCAGCTTCCGTACGTTGGGATCAGTTTTCCTGGCTGTTTCTGCAGTTTCCCTGCACGTGCTCCTACTCTCACACTCTCTCTGCTTGCCAGTTACCCTATTCTCCTCTTGGCTTGCATGTCTTTCTTCCAAGCTTTCTGCAGCAGATGTTAGTGGGTCTCGCCAACATGTTTTGTTTGCCACATGTGTTGCTACCTGTGTCACAATGGGAGAGGGTAATTTTTCTTTTTTTCCGGGGCGTCTTTTTACTTCTGCCTGAGTTGGTCTCTTGATCCTTCACACATTAAAAGTTTACTACACGTTTTTTCCTTTGGGAGCTTGGTGTCCTCCATGCAAAGGACATGTCCAGTCCAGCAGAAATACGCTTTTATAAGATTGCTTCAACACTGTTTGTGCAACCACTTTGCAGAACTTTGTTATTCATGATTTTATCTTGCCACTTGATATGCATAATAGCTTGAAGGTGCCGTTGATTAAATTTTTCCAATGCTTTGATGTACCAGTGCTAGCATTTCCATGTTTCTCAGCTCTAGAGTGAGGTAAAATTTAGAGCACTACAGTAAAGCCAGGGTTTTGTCTTATGTCTAATAATGTACTAATTCCAGATTTATTGGACGTAATTCTCCATCTCAATATACAAAGACTAATTGATGTATAAAAGCCAAATGTTTTGAAACTCATGTAAGGGAAAGACATTAGAAGCAGAGCTTAAAATTGTCATGTGTGTTCCTTGTCGTTTAAGAAAGCAGGTAACAGTTGATAGCTTAAATTTTATAAAAGTCCAAATCTCAGCTGCAGACTGCTGTGCAGCTGGGCAGTCTGAATGTTTGGTAGACCCTACATCCTTCAGCAAATATTAATCCTAACCTTCCAGACATAAAATATGTGGAAAAGTAATACCTAAGTACAGTGATAAAAAGAGACAGACAAGATTGCTGAGACAGCAGGGTGACCTCATACTTTATGAAATACATCCCTTCATTTCTCCTTGGCTGCTTTCTTTTTAATGCTTTTCTTCAGCATCCTATGTGAGTTCAGATCTCTGAGCAGATGAAATTTTATTTTTAAACAAGAAACTTCTTTCTGCTTATATCACTTTTCAGATTTATTTTGATTAAAAAGTGTACTCTAGCAATATATTTTGATAGGATGAAGAGCAATTCAAGAATTTAAGATCTGCAGCAGGATCTTTGTGTTTAGATTTGGGCAAAGTGTACAGCTGAATGAAATGTTTGCTGTGCCCTTAATAAATAAATTGCTCACTGGCTGTGCTGCTTGCAAACAGCCTTTGGGCAATGCCCATTTTTCCTTTGTAATATTTGAAAGGCAGGTTCAGTTGAGCTGGAGAAAAGGGCCCAGATCTCAGTTTTAAAATACTGACATACTATTTTCATTTACTGAAAAATAATACTCTAAGGCTCTTGACTTGGAATTCTTCTGTGAATTTTTAACACACAAATCAGTTCATAAAGCTTACGATACATATAATTTACAAACAAAAGCTAGACATTTAATGGGATTTCTGCAGGCACATTATAATTATACATGAACAATAGTCAACGGGGAAGGGAGTGATGGTAGCGCCATTAGGAAAAGAGAAGCATGACTGCTACCTCTGCAAGACTTAACTTGATGGGAACTCAGCTATTCCCATGGCAATTGAAAACACTGAAATTATGCTGAGTTAGTACTTGGTGTGCATTTATGACACGTTTTTGTTTTTTTTTATTTTTATCTTTAGAAGTGTCACATTGATGTAAGTGGGCCTCATCACATGCAATGAAATTCCACCCATTCAAAAGAAATTAATATGCACAGTACCTTTGGTTCACTGTCCGGCACGTGTACACATTAGAAAAAAATACAGTAAATTATTGTACCATTGGCTGCATTTGGATCTCTTCTAAGCTGTAAAGTATACTTTATTCTGACCTTTAGTACTCAGAGACTTTCATTAATTTTGCAAATTACAGTGTTTCTCTGGTTCATTCCTGTGACTTTAATAGCCCCATCTGCTGGCTGAGCACCAGGTACGAGAACGAGCATGTACCTTTGAAAACCTCTTGTTGTAACAGGGCTTCCATAAACTTGCTGCTGAAATGTTCTGGTTTTTTCCTAAGTGAGACAAAAGAGAGAAAAATGGAAAACTGCATTTTATAGATGCATATTATCTCACAATGCTGTGGAGTTCATTTTGTGTTTGCAAAGTTCTTAATTTCTGCCCGTGTCAGTCTGCTTTGCTAATGATAAAGTTGGAGTTTTGTTGTTGTAGGAACTTAATTTCCTGAAACAATTTACATTTTGCTAAAACAAAAAGTTGTGAAACTGTAGAAACTGGAAGAAAATATAAGATTAAATGTAAATGGAAGTGCTCACTGAGAAAGGAACTAAGCAAAGATTTGCCCTCAGATGCAGTGCATCAGTAGCGTTGAGACTATGTTGTGTTCTGGAGTTTGTCTCATTGCTGCTCTTCCCTAGGCATCCATTTGTGTACAAGGTAGGATACAGGGCAGGAGAGACTCTTGATGTGGCTCAGTAGGCTCATTTTCATGTTCTAGTGTTCTTTTAATGGAAATAGATGTGACAGATCTCCCAGAAATAATGAGGGAGGCTTGATTCATCCCCTCATTTTTTAAATGGAACTACTCTGTGCTGCTTTTTGAGGGAAAGCTTTTGATGTTACGTGTATAGCCATGGTACTACTTGTTCTACAGGGATATAAAGAAAGTAGCTTACAAGATAGCTAAAGATTATGAGCACATGCTTCTTGTGCATCACTGAAACTGAACACAAATCTGATATTGCATCTGCAGATTGTCCTAAAAATGTTCTGTTACTATAAACCTGTGATTTATCTATTAATACAGCAAAATGTCTTTAATAGATTTCAATGATATTTAAAAATATCTTACATATAAAAATATATTCTCTACAAAACCTTTCAAACAACCTGGGAAAGGAAAAAAACAATGTTGGGAGAGGATGTATGTTGGGGGAGTATACCAGACGTCTGATTGTGGTCACTATGAAGAAACAAAAACTTGAGGAGGAAGGGAAAAGTGCTAATGAAAGTACAGTGAATAAGAGCCTAAACTGTATTATAATTTTTGATGCTGTCCATTGCAATAAAGATCACCTTAATTCTTTTGCAATGTTCAGTAAAGAAAACTATGCTGAATAAGAGCAATTTGTCTTTTCCCAGTGTTTAATCCAGTGACTGAAGAGAGAATGATTTAACAGAGCTTAAACAAGCACTAACAGAAAAATAAGTTACTACAGCCATCCTATTAATCAGTGGATTCTGGTCTGATAAGATCACTGAGTGTCTTTTAGGGCAATGAAATGTACAAGACAAGTCAAAATCACTTATGATGTGGTGGTCTCAGCAATATAGCAATTCAGTTTTCTTATGACTGTGAAGACTTTCAGTAAGTCCTTACAAGGAAATCACAGTTAAACTATAACTGTCTTAGTAAATTAATGTTTACAAATCCTTGTGAATTCAAATTGGTAAGTAAAAGTTATCTTTGCTTGTAGCCTGGTCTAAAATACAGAGGGATTGGGTATTAAAAATAATTCAAATATTTATTTTGTAAAGATTAAGTACAGAATTGTGTTCATGTTATTTTAAAAGCTTTTTCAAAACTCGGTTGCTGAAATTTTCAAAATATTTAAATGTTTCAGATGAGCTTTACTGAAAGTCAAAAGAGTTTGTGGTCCCCATTCACATAATTGCTTGGGAAAATATCAGCTGCTATCCTAGATCTATAATAAATAGCACATGGCTTAGGAGACCAAAGGAGAGCGGCATACCATGGAAAATTTTCTGGTGGCGTCAGTGCAGAAGATACAACACAGGATGCCTTAAAGTGCATTAAAAGAACACAGATGATTTTAAAAGGAAATCTGGGAAATGCATTGATCATATGTTCAAGATCAACATTTCCCAGTTGGTAGGAGTGTTCCTGTAATATCTTTCTGCTTGTGTTTTTTTGCCTTCCAAATGCGTTTAGCACAGTGATCCGAGGAAATCCACCCTGCTGCAGCTTTCCCAGCCTCTGTGCTGCTCCTCTCCTGCAGAGGTGCTCTTTAATGAGCGCATGTTTCTCGGTCACAGGTAGTCCACGTTATGCCTGACTGCATTTCTTTACAGGCTTTAAAACCCTAAGCCTGAAGGCACAAGTGCCATATGTACACTGGATGGAAGCCTGATCCTTCAGTGGACAGCTCAAGTGATTATGAATTACTCACTTGTGAAATCCTGGAGTGATATAAACAAAAGGACTGGTGAATCATTAAAAAACCCTGATTTCTGTTTTAAAAACAATTTAGTGCATTTAATAATAAAGTTTTAAAGTTGGCTGAAAGATTTCTAACCCATTATCCTGTATACCTTGAGAAAAAAAAAATAGTATATGTTTATAAAGAGCTTACATAAATAATTGTTACCTTTTAAATACCAGATAAAGACGTGCAGAGAGGTAACCATCAAAGGAAGTGTTACAAACAGCAGATCCTAAACTTTGTTTTGGTAGAATTGGCAGCTAACACTGACCATTTCTGCTCAGCAAATATCTGGATTTGTCTTTTCCTAAGACCAGCTAATCCATGCTCTCTTCTTCAGGAGCTGCACTCACATCTTTTTGTATTCACTTGAAGAACAGGTGGCTCAGATCAGCCAAACCTTAATCCTAGCAGACCTTGAACTTACTGGAACACTATTGCTCCTCCACTGGGCTTAGAAGTTTTCTTTTTTCTCCCTGCCATTACTATGATTAATAATGATCTTGACACACAGGCACATATACACTTATATATACACTAATAAACACAAATAGGAAACATAATAGGTTAGGATATTTAAACCAGAAATCAGTTGGGAAGGCTGACCAGCCATTTTTTTTAATGTGATAGGCAAAAAAAAATAAAAAAAATCACTAAACAAAGACAGAGTTCGTATTTTAGATACTCTTACAAGTAAGAGACAAATGCTCTTCATTATCCATTGATTAAAGGAAAGGTGGTTTTCTATTCTACATTAATTTACTGAACAGCTGGACAAATCTCCAAAACTTAAGAAAGATTATTACCAAATGTGTTGAAATATATTGTGCTTTGCCTGTCCTAAGTCTGAATGTTGTACAATTTGATGATCTGAGGTAACCAATTTGTACTAAGAGTAGTAAAGAGCCCATGACAGCACACCTCTTGTGATTTTCTGTACTTAGTAACTGTTTCTAAAATCCTAAACTGTCCACTGTGAGCTCGGAGTACTGAGACCACTTACAGACACTTTTCCAAATTATGACTCATTATGTTAAGCCTTCTTTTCATGAAACTCTGCTTAACTGTGCATGTGCTGATTGTTTTCTTTGTCATCTGACTTTCAGACTGGTTACTGATCTCCTTTGATATACTGTACATGACATCCTAACAAAACCAAGTCTTTAATCAAAATGATGAGGATTCAAATGTGTGCCATTGTCAGACAGCAGGGTAAGGCTAACATGCAGCAGATGTGTACTTGCAGGTCAGATGGAATGAATGGATTTAAGACATACAGTTGGTACAATCTTTAGTTTAACCCTAGATCTGATTTTAAAATCCAGGCGAAACATTTTCACAATGAGCTATGTTGGTTTGAACTGCCAGCTGGCACAAATATTTTATACATGGAATAGTCCTGACAAGCCCTGGTTGTCACAATCTAGAAAGCAACAGGAATTCATTGCAGAGAAAGAGATCGATGGCTCTTGATGACAAAAAACCACTTTATGACAAAAATCACTTGCATCAGTAGTTCTGCGTCAATATTTTCTCTTTCATGCTGATAATCTACAAGATCAAGATGTAGAAAAGCAAAAGGCAGGTGATTACTTCTAACAGCTTTCATTAATGCAAACCCAAAACACTGAGATTGCATAAATGAGATCTGCAGCTGTGTATCAAAAATAACACTCAAAGATCAGGAAGCACCAAGAGCAAAATGTCAGAATATGATCTGCTTTAACACGGTTTAGAAAAGAGCCTGCAAATTTAAACATTTATTTGTGTGAGCTGAACTTTTCTCAAGAAAACAGTATATAAGCTGTGGGTGGGTTAGACTGATCTATTTTTCTCCTACACATACACAAAAGTTTTAAAACTCTGCCAACCTTACTGAGCTCAGTGGGAGTTGTGGTGCTCCATACTTTGAGGAGATGCTTTTGCTGCAAACCAGTTCTGAAGTGACCAATGCCACTAGTGTTTAAGCTATAGCATTATTAGTTTTCTCAAGTTTGTTACAGACATTGAATTTATTAAAGACTCTTGAGGGCGCTGCTATTTATTAGGGAAAGTGTTACCAGATAATATTTTTAGTATAGGGAAGTACATGAAATAAGACTTAATGGACTATAAAAAAAAAAAGTGTAGGTTATGCTCTTTGTTCTGCTCTGCGAAAATATAGATTTTTTGCACTGTAGTGATATTTGGATATTTGTTTAATGTTGTTGATTTTGAACTGTTCCCCATTGCTATTGGTACATGCCAAGATTTTGTGGATTCAAGCTGAGGACTGTTTAATTGTAAATTCACTGAAAGATCCATGAGAAATGTTGATGTCAATAATAATGCTCAACTGAATAGGCAGTTAAACACTTCTTAACAAGTTATCTTGTTGATGAACCCACTAGAAATACTGTGATGGATAAATTAATCAGGGGCTAATTCCTGCTCAAGAGCTCTGAGCGGAATGTACTGTTCCAGGGGTACAAAGGACCAGAGAGTTTGTAGGTACCTCCAGATGTCGATTCCTCTGGTATAAGAATTTTTCCTGTACAGCATTTCCAGCAGTGTCACTGCTGTGCATGGCTGTTGACCTCCAGCTGGAGCATCAGTCCTTTGATGGTTATAGGTAGAGGGATTGAATTCACAGCAACCCTAGCGGCACTCTAATATATACCAGACAAAGAAATGGCTTTTGTCAGCCACGACTTTGGGGAAATGTTACCATTTGCAGACTCATCTTTCACTGAGAATGGTTTTTACTCTGAAAACAGAGGTGAATGAGTCCACTGAGGTTAATGAATTCATGATCATGAGTCAGAGATGTAGATCAAAACTCCTGCCTTTATTCTCTTACTGTATGCTGAAGAATTTGTACAGTCATTGCTTTCCTTCTACATGGAGAAAATAGCATGATGATAAACAAATTTTTTAAAGTCATCATAAGAAAATTATCCCTGCTGTTTAATCATGTAGTATAATGGGTCTACCAAAGCATGATGTGTATCAGAAGTGTTTTTCAAGAGCACTCGGAGACTACAGTACCCAGTTTTGTACTTGGGTGCCCCACTCAAAATCACTAGAACTATTTTCAGAAGAAACCCCATGCATGACCACTTCCTTTATGGTGGCTCTGCTCTTCATATTTCAGTTCATCTACATCCTGGGATCTTTGGGCAAATAAAAGAATATAGTTCTAAATTTTTCCTTATTCTATTGGGAAGCATTTTGCTGAAGCTTTGGATGCGAAAGGGTAACAACTGAAAATGTAACTTCACCTTTGTGATCTTAGCACATTTTCCTCAGTCCTGTTCAAAACTAACTAGAGATAAGAATATCCACAGTTGTCAGAGAATAAAGAATAATATGAAAATGCACAGTGCTTTAATAGTTGAGGAGGGAAATTTATTTTTCTCTTTGTGACTCCTGTATTTAGTTTATACAACAAATACCTTAATAAGTCACATATTGCTGAAGAGCTCTTAAGTTCCATAGTGTTAACATCTATATTATCACAGAACATTATGGCTCTACGATCTTCAGGTAGACTCTGTTTTATTCTCTTAAAATACCCAGATAGGTGGTTTACTGTAGCTTCAAGCATCTGTTTAACCTAGAAGGTAACTTATGCCACCTGTGTATATGATGTCCAACACAGTGAATGCCAGTGTAAAGTCCCTATTTTGCAGTTGCAAAATGTTCTAAACTCCAGTCCTGTTCTTGGTGACCTCTTTGCTATGGTAGTTTGTAGCAGGGTTGACATAGCATGGTCAGTGCAGATTTGCCTTTAAAGTGCACCATGGAAAATCCCTGGTTTAGGCTATAAATGTTTTGTGGATGGTATTGTCTTAGCTCCACTTGTGCCATCTTTGGTTTCTGCTGATGGATATAGATGCACTGACTTCTGACTGAGCATCTAACAGACCTGATTTTCAGATATGCATTCTTGTCTTAAAAATCAGAAAGGAAGAGTTGCACGTTATTGATAAGCACCAACTACACACCTTCCTGGTGATGAAGAATGTTATGAGTCAACACCTACACTTTGGTCTTTCAATCTTATGTCTCTGTGAGGCTCCATGATAGTAATATCAGCTGCTTCCTCTCATGTACCTTATGATTCTTCTATCCAGGACCTCAAATATTCCACCTGTGCTTTCTTGTCCTCTCTTGCTGTCCATACACAGTATCCTGAGGTCTCATTGCTGTACCTAATTACTTGCAGGGCAAGAGGCAGCATGTCCTGTGGCTGCTTGTGTGTTGATTGTCCAGCTGGTGAGCCAGACAAAACAGAACTTTTAAGTTCACGTTGCAGTTTTTCTCTTAATGAGGCCAGTCATCATCTATCTAGTCATCAGTTTTCATGTAGCTGGGTAGGACTTAATATCTCTGAGATCACTGCCCTTCTATCGAATTTATTTGACATTGACCAATAGATTCAAAAGTTAGTGGGAAAGACAGAAAACAGAGTTGCATAAGCTTGGGATGATCAGGTTAGGAACAAAGTAATGCTTTCTGAGTGCCAGACTAGACTAGTGCACTGTTTAGGTGTGTACTCACTAGACTGAAGGAGACAAACAGATTCAGAGATCAGATAGTTTCCTAAATGCTGTAAATAATGCTATCCCAGGAAAGGGTCAAGGAGACCTGCTTGTGTCAGCATATTCACATTGCCTCTCCTTCCACATTCTGCATCATGGAAATGACTTTGAATCTGGAACAGTGTTTAAGGCTAATTTCACTAGCATCCAGGGAAAAATGTTGACATTGTGGAGATGTGCAGTGGAATTCTTTTAGGCAGATCACAAACTCGTAGGTGCTTATATTGAACTCATGGGAAGTCTCGCCTATTCCTTCAGCTTAGTTTATGTAGAGGCAAAATCATTCAAATATGTGAAATTTAGACTCAGAATTCACAGACTGTCCTTTACAGAAGAAATAGAATGAAATCTCTGAATAATCCAAGTAATCACACTTACTATAATTATGTTATCTATTAATATAATAACCCAAATAAGCACACTTGATTCAGGATGTGCTACTGCTACTGGATTCCTGCAGGCCCAAACTCACTGGGCCATTAATTTTCATTCATTTCCTCTACACAAAGCAGGTTTGATGCTACATTAAGTGGCAGCCCAGAGGTTCACAGTGTGCTGGGGAGTCCAGGTGGTGCGGCTCTGGGGAAAAGGCTCGTGTAGTCCCTTCCTTGCAGTTCTAGTGTAGATCTTGAGCAACAGAAGGTGGGCAAAAGCAGGAGCAGATGAGCTTCTCAGTATAATTTTCTTCTTTTACTCACGGCTTCCAAAATTCTGTGGTTAGGTAAGAATCTCCGCTTTCATTTAAAAATTAAATCTCAGAAGCCATAAAGTAAATCAAAAGAAAAACAAACAGATATTAATCTTGTGATGTTTGATCCAATTTTGTGCTTTGGTAACTGTCTTCTGGTTTTTGAACACCTGGATTTGGCAAGGCTGCTATGATGCCTGGAACAACACTCACAAAGAGTTTTCTTACTATCACTGTTCCCCTCCCACTCCCTTTCAGGCAAATGAACTAATTTGGACACAATATTTGAACACATTTTTTTGCACTGAAGGTGGCTAATAGCCTGCTACAGAAGGAATACATATAAAAGCCCAAATAAATAGCTGAATAATGTGCTCTTCATGGACCAAATGATGCAAATCTATAGTAAACTAAAATATTAAAAATTAGTTTCTCTACTTACATACCAAGCCTGAGTTTAGAATTAGTATTTCAAAAAATACAAGGGTAGCATAACTGCTATGCTAGGGGCTATGAGTTCTCCTACTTTAATGAGTATCTTGTCAACTGTAGGACATTTACATTAGAAATATTTTATATGTAGTACAGATAACGTGGGAAAGAGAGTTCATAATTTTGTACTATTTATCATCTTAAGGAAAGTAAAGAGCTGAGTGTATACATTATTTAAATTACTTAGGCTTTAAAGACCTCAAATTCCTAGATCTATTAGAACTAAATCCTAAAATGTGTTCTGGCAATCAGCAGTTTAACTGAATTGAAGCATGCTTTTGCAATTTCTTTGCTGGATCACTATAACATTAAGGGTGTCCTGCAGATTTGAGTCCTTTTTGTCTAAATATCCTGAAACTTTACAACAGTTACTTACGATCCCAAAATAGAAAACAAAAATATTGCACAAGAACCTGAAATGGGGGAAAATAATTAAAATTCCATTTTGAATAATGGGATCCTATTTTGATATTTGGAAATGCACTTCATTAATGTCCTAGGATTTAAGAAAAAGAAATGTTTTTAAACTTTACAGTTTATCTTGGTATGAGTTAACGAAGACTTTCAAATGCCTTTTCTTCTGTTAAAGTGCACTTGAGGTGCTTCTGTGAATCTTTTTTTAGTTACTGAGCACACCAGAGTGACTCAGAAAAGTTAGGGGCTATCAAGTAAAAAAGTATTTAGGGATTCCTCTAAATGCCTGTTATTCACTCATCAGACTGGAGATGCTTCTCTATCATACTAATTCCTAGTTGGTAATTTTTCAGCTGTTTTGTATGGGAAGGTATCTGTGTGCTGAGAATGCATTATCAGATTGTGAGTGGAAGAATTTCACTCTCTGGATGGTGTTTAATGTGGTCATATACCACACATGCATTCTACTGAAATACCTGGCTCCGTTTCCTGATTTTTTTTTCTTTTTTTCTTTCTTTTTTTTTTTTTTTTTTTTCCTTAAAGACCTGAGTGCAGTGGTCAGAGGGACTGGAGAGCTCAGACTGTTAGTAATGAGATATGGAGCCCTTTTCTCCTCGGTCACTGGCATGAATTTGACCCTGGTTAGTAATAACTGAGTTGTTATCAGCTGGTGGCTGTTTGGTGGCCTACGACACACAAGCTGGTGGTTTCACTTTGTGTAATGACCCATGGCTGCACACACACACACACAGCCTTCAGTTAAAACATGTGCAAATAGCTTGGGAAATACCATATAGCTCATGACTGAACTTCAAAACTCAGGCTGAAAGGTCATCTGTGGTGGCAATTAAGAGTGACAGGCTTTATACCCTGTCAACCACAGAGAGCAAGGTGCTCACCAGCATTCACTCAGGTCATCTGCTCCTGCTTGGACAGTGGAACTCACACATTTTAAGCAGAATAGCACAAAATAATGGATAAGTACTAAATTATTTCTGTACAAGAAAAAGTGATGAAACAAAGTCCTTATAGATCCAGAGTCTGCAAGCAAAAGGAGAGAAGCAGAAAATAAAGGGGAAGAAAACCTGAGGAAAAAAGTAGTGGAAAAGGGAAGATATGTAATACTAAAATAGAGAATGTAGAGAAATGACAGCAGATACACTGCTGGCCCATGCTTCCCAAAACACGACTCCTCTTCTTGCCTCATTTACAGAGTTCATCTACCTCCTGTGAAAAAATAGCTTGTTATATAAGATCAAAAATACAGCAGAGTATTTAGGCACATTCTTCACTTCTAGCATGTTCTGCTTGTTTCAGCAGAGTGCCTGTTGTTCCTTACAGTATGTATTTGCTTATCTACCTTACCAAAATGAGGGTTTATAATTAAGCTGTGTAGACTCAGCTAAAGGGTTTGGTTATGATGATGGATGTGGTTTTACCACATCAGCAGCAAGCAGCATGATGACCAGGAAATTAGTAAGGAGTAACATAGAAATAAGATCTCCACTGATGTGACAGGAACTTTAGAGAGGGTTGGGAAGGCTTTTGGAGCAAATGCATGCTGGGTCAGGATTTTCCACAAACTCATTCATCCATCTCTACAGTTACTGTTAAATATCTGTGACATACGTGTGTTGATTCAATGGTGAAAGGCTTAAAGATCAGGCTGGGTTGACATTTCTTCTTGTAAGGCTCAATATCATGAAAACATTTGAAGTGTAAAGAGCTGCAGAACTGGCTAGTTTCACATGTCATACTGATGCTGTGTGGCTTTGTAAAAGAACTGATACACTTTGACGCTCTAGGCCTGAAGCAAATACAGAGCATAGGACTTCTGAGCATGGCAAGAGACCGTGAAGCAGCAGCACAGAGCACCAGGTAAGATCAAATTCCTGGCTATCTTCCATTTCCCTGTCACACTGTGTATGCTTAATAAACTGCTTTTCCAACAGTGATAGGATCTGACTGCCACCTGCATGCTGTGTAATGTGTATCCTCTACAGAAAGAACATTTTGCAGCTGCAAGATGTAAGTACATTAAGCCTAGAATACCTGGATGTTCTAAGGTGAGCTCGCTGCTTTCTAAGCTGTAAAAATGCTTAATCCCTGTGTCACTTTATATTATTTTGTAGTTAATGTTGTCAGTGGGTTGACAAAGGCACATAACCAGGGGCAGCATCTGGCCTATCATGTTTATTAGGATGTGATTCCTCAACTAGACACTACAGCCTTGTAAGGGCACATCCTCTGCTTTGTTTTTACATCTGAAATGTGAGGGAGTAGACCTTGTGTTACAAAGCAATAATTGCCAACTCTGTGACCTTTCTATGTGAGGTACATGATAACCTGCACATGCTAAGACCAGTATGATTTAAGAACTTTAAACAAACCCAACTGACCACTTAGCAGTATATTTTTGTCTGACTTTTTTGACTGAAACTTAGATAGAAAGCTCTTTGGAGCAGGAAATCATCTCTTACTTGATAATTATATGAGGCCCTGTTCCTAACTAATGTTCTACTGAAAATTTATTAGATTGTTTAATGATTTTTTAAAAACTTAGAATAGTGCAAACAATGTTCATAGCTTATATTAAGTTCTGAGGCTTATTAATTCTTGTTCATAAATACCTTTCTTCTCTCCAATTTTCTTCTTGGTCACTTTTCTTTCATCTTCAGTTATTTTACCTCATTAACTTTTTCTTCTTTTGCAGAAGCAGTAGATTCTGCTCTGCTCAAAGGCAAACCTTTCTGCTGTGGTTAGCAGGGGACTGTTGCCATGTAGGTCTTCACTTCCTGCTCATTGTGTCTTTTGGTGCTTCTTGCAATAAACTACGGATTATGATATTCTTTAGTCAACTTTATTTTTGTCTTTTGCAGTCCTTCACTGCTAAATAAGAAAGCCAAGATTCTTTCACAAGCTCAAGAAGCATATTGCTGCTTTCCAATAGGTAACCACAGATACTTCATACGTAACCCTTGATTTTCTATCCAGGGATATGTAGGAAGTCTTACAAAGAGCATGAGTAAGGACGCATCTAATAACATGTCAGAATTTTCCTGTTTCCACACTTGAATGCTCAGTCCAGAATACTGATCCCCACACCACAGAACAACCACAGTTTACAAAGTCAATATATACTGTATGAAGTAGCTGTATAGTTATGATAGTTACCACAGGGAATGAAACCTAAAATTTTTAGATGCAAGCAGAGGGCATAGGCAGGATCTGACTTTTCTCTGAAGTAGGCTCAGCTAGAGGAAAAATATTGATTTTCACCACAGCCATCCTTCCTTCAGAAGTTATTTCATGTTTGAAGGGAATGCATGAGGCTATAGAGAAAAAGAAAAAGGATGGTATTTTATCTTAATTTATAATTTTATTTTATTTACGGGGTTCAGTTATTTTATGTGTTCTCTTCCTGAAATAAAAGCAAATAAACTAGAAGATTTTCTTTAAATTCAGTGTTTGATATATACTGCATTGGAAGTTATTAATTAGTATCAGTGCTCAGTCTTGGCAGTCATGATTTCTTCCAAGCAGGTATTGCAGAAATCAAACAAAAAAAGTAAAAATAAATTAAACTTGAGACTTCTATTTGTGTAAAGTACCCAAATGTTAACAAATTTCTCTGAACCAACTGCTGTCTTAAATCTCTAAAGTCTGAAACCAGATTTTCTAAGACTCATGGAAACTGCCAGCTTCAGTTCAGGAGGTCTTTGCAGACGGAAATCAATTGCTTGGCTTCAAAACCTTGTAGTCAATACTGGCTTTTCTGGCTGCTGGGCTTGATGGGACACTGATCAGATGCACAACAAGGCTGCTGTTTGGGTTGGCTGGGTTTTGGTAGAACACATTTATGCTGAAATGCAGATGCTCCTTTCGGATGGGTCAAAGGAAAGGTGGAAGGGGGCACTGGGCAAGTAGACATGCAGATTACATTCTCTAAACCCCCTGGAAAATCTAGTTTTGCCTGTGTTCTTACACTCATTTTTTCAATCAATTGACAGCTTGATAATCATGAGCAGTATGGAAAAAAAAAACCCAAAATCAGTTCTAAGTCAGTATTGTATGTAATTCTCATGTTATGGCATTTACTTGAGATAATTTTAATAAAAGCAGAATTGCACAGTGTACCCTAATGAAAATGTATTTCCATTTTAGTATATATGTATTTGAACTCCAGTATTATTTATGTTCCTTTTAAAAACAACAAAAATGTAACTCTATTTTTTAAAAATTTAAGCAGCTTCCCTTCATGTTCTTTTTCCTCATTCTTCTGAAGAATTTCTGCCTGAAGCACAGCTACATTACACTCATAAAACAGATCAAGGTATCAGCATTCTCCAGTACTCCAACCACTCCAATCACTGCTGTGTGAACAGCTGCGAGTGCATTTTTTTAATATTTGCAACTAAAAATACTTCCATGCTTAAAAGTGTCTAGTTCTGCAATCTTTCCTTGGCCAGGACACTTCTCAAATATTCAGTGAAATTCTAAACCCAGTAGGACTCCAGATTGAAAATCAAAATCTTGGGAATGTACTTCAGGGGGTAAAAAAACCAAAGCAATAAATAAACTTGGAGGAAAAAAATCCTTTTTAGTTAAGAAAGCAAAAAAACAAGTTCTTAAAAATACTGTTTCTCAAAACACAGCTCTGTATTTCTGAGAGAGTAATTCCTCATGCAGGAAATGCCTGTGTAATTAACATTTACTAAAGCAAAAATTCAAACCTGCATTCTGCCCATTCCAAACTACTGCTGACTTCATGCAAACAAAAATGTTCTAAAGTGTCCTACTTTCTTACAAAGAACAAATGTGGATTTTAAAATACTGTATAATAATAAATGTATATTTTGAATGTTATGTATAATAATAAATGTAGATTTTATAATACTGTAAGGAAGCATAAATCCCACTAATTCAATATTCATATAAAATTACTAATTGTGTTAGCATGGATAGTATGAAATAAGCAACAAAAGATGCTGCATATTAACAGAAATTCCAGTGTGATTGCAGTGATGGACCATGGCACATTTTGCTAAAGATGTCTGGCTGCAAAGCCAGGGAGTCCAGCAGAGGCAATTAGGTGAACTGAAGGCAAGGTTATTCATTCCTCAGTGAAATAATTCTGCATGATCTGAATGTACCAGGGTTTTCAGTCACTGATACTTAGAATGCTTAATATTTAAAATACTAAATATTTGCAAGTTATTAGGTGAGTGAATAGTTTTCTGCTTATTCAGCTGCTAATAGTAATTACAAAGGATTAGAAACAAATATGCTACACCTATCAATAGAGGAATATATACTGAGAATGCTTCACAAAGCACTGTCACAGTATGAGGTACATAAATAGTGATTTGGTACCTCAATTGTAATTTTGAGCAAGGCAGTTTGTTAATCCTAAAATCGGGTAAAAATGAATGCAACAGTAAAGAGAATATCTAGACATTTAATTAACTCATAATTTGAAATACTTTTTGTTATTAGCTCAATTCATAAAAGCACCACATTTGAATTAGGTGGGTTTATGTGTAGTTCTTCTCTACTTACTACACCTACAGAGCAACACAAGAGATTTTTAAAAGATAATGAGAAAAAGGTTTCCCTTTCATTCTCAGCTAATCTTGTTTTGTGATTACCACGGCAGTCTTGTTTGAACTGACAGATTCATAGGTTGTAAGGTATGAGGTATAGAATGAGATTTTATATTTTCTATGTCACCCAACAGCCAATTAAAGAATTTATACAAGAAAAGAACTCAGTTACTCTTGTCACAGCACATAGGGTAAAAATTGGGTCCAAAATTTTTAGGTATTTGTATTTGTTTTCAGTTCTTGAGGCAATTAATTTAGGCAGGTGCAAAAATGACAGGGGAATGAGCCTTCAAATTGCAGTCTTAATTCTTTGGAGAAGTTCATTACTGGAACAATGTTGTGATACATCAGCAATAGAACCCAAGTGTGTATTAATCTACTCAGTTATTCATTCCTCTAACCAATCTGCACCTTGTTTCAGTAGCTCCTGCATTTAAGACAGACCAAAAGATGTAGATGTTCAGGGTTTTTGAGTTCCATCCTGAAAATGGCTCACAAAACACTTCTGACTATGTCTCATCCATCAAGTAGCAAGCAATGAAAATCCATGGGATGAAATTACACCTTGTGGAGCTTCTTGTTGGAGGCAAAGAACAGTAAAAGGAGGGGAAACCAGCAGTTTCATTATCGAAACAATTGGAGTAAATGTCTGAAGATACTCCATCAACTCTTAAAATACTGTTCCTATTCCAGCATAAAATTAAACCCCCCACTGCTCTACGAGCAAATCTGTTCCAGATTCACATGGCAAGCATCTCTGTGTTCAGTTGTAGAGTAGGTTTCTAAGCCACAGAAATTTCAATGCCACAAGGAACACAGACTATTAAGTAAGTTGTAGAACCTGGCTAATTCACATCAGTAGTTCAAAGCACCAATGCCTATTACTAAAATTTGTAAATTAGTAAGTTATCAACCAGCAAAGCCCATTTTCACGATTTTCCCATGAGCGTTAATGATATTTGATGTTTTCCTAAAGTCTGCTCCTGCAGGCTAGTGAGTAGATGCAAACTTCAGCTTCCATCAAAAAAGAGTTCTCGCCTTTATGGCTAGAGATAAAACATGAAAACATGAGCCAGCTGAACCCTGGAGTATCAAAAACCAGAAGGCAAATAAGCAGAGCCCAAAATTTATTTATTTATTTTTTGAAGATTTGGCAAGCATAAGCTAATCTTTTGATATTTGATGGACCACTTTATGCTTTTTAAACACCTGTAGTTAGCAATATTGAACTGGCACAGTATGAAACAGAAGTTCTCTCCAAATACCATTGTACCAGGTCCTGATTTTGCAAGTCGATAAACACCATCCAGTGGGAGCTTACGGCACTGTGCAAGTTTGAACCTTTATTTAATAGATGCAGGTTAATATTAATTATTTATTAAAATATAGTGTAAAATATTCTTTTTTTCCTGTACAGAATTAAAGTAATCCTTGTAATATGAAACCTGAGCACAGCTCTCTAATTTAGCACAGCACATAATTATGGAGTTAAGCACGTGTGAAAATGCTGATTCAGCTTTTTTTTCTGTGTATGCTGAGAACTAGGGAAGAATCTCCAAGTATTTAAAGTTTTATTTTATTATTCATTTAAGAACAAAACATGACAAAAATAAAATGGAGACTTAAAGTATTGGAGGCACAAATCTTGTGACTTTCTTTCATGTGAGAGATCATCAAGCTCCTCTGAATACATTCATGAACAAAATTTTGAAATAAGTTTCTGTGTGTAGATTCCAATTCTTGCAAATGATGAAGTAATGTTTGTAACAGATTTGTCTTTCTGAGTCTTGTTGACCTAGTGGAATATGGCTCATTTTCCTTCAGGATCATTGCAGTAATCTCAGCTAAAACCTTACTTCTGCCAGAATAGAGGATTAGACAAATTGGCAGGTGGTAATAGATTCAGAAGTTAAAAGGAAACAAACTGAGCAGCAGGATAAAATCATGGCAAGGTAATTAACATTCTGTTTATATTTTCAAAGAAGAAACAACAGGAAAAGAACAGATGCTGGTTCAGATTTGTGGAGACTCCCAGGAATTTTTTGCTTTAGGTAAAACAGTAAGAACTGCCCAGAACCTGTGGGACTCAACTGGCCACTCTGGTGAAAGAGGTCAGATTGCACTGAGACACAAGTCCCACAGAAGGGTGTCATTTAATACACATGGTTGCTTCCTGCACAGAACTGCTTCTCAGCTCCAGATGTGCTTGTGGGGAAAAAAAAAAAAAAAAAAGGTCACAAGGGAACAGCTAGAATTTAGAAATTATAATATAAATTAAAAGTGATATCAGAGCTATTGGGAGTTTGTTTAAGGCAAATTTTAGTCTGGCATTGTACCATGGGTACCTTAACACACCTGAAGATATATAGCCCAAGAGCTACAGGGGAAAACAGAACAATCATGCAGCAATCAGTCATTTTTTAAAATACCACATGGGGCATATGGCAGAGAACAAAGATTATTCTGTGCACAGTACCTACTGCCAATGCAGTGTTCTTTGAGGGACTGATTCAGAAGTGAGATGATGCAGAAGGGACTGGGTTTATATCAAAATATGTAAGGTTTTGAGGACCTTACCAAAGAAAAGAGAAATCATAAAAAATGCTGGCCCTGGTGAGGGCTACTACAAAATTCCCAGCTGCCCAAGGTGGACCAGATTGTTCATTAGTGATTGTGTCCCTGCAGCTTTGCAGAAATTGAATACCTTCAGTCGCACCCTGTTGGTCACAGACTTGATCTAGTGAGAGCTGAAATCGTTATTTTTTTTTATAATCTCAGAATGCTTTAAAACATACACCCATCTGCAGCCTTTCTCCTGTAGTGAGCAGAAGAACTACACGTGCATCTGATTTTCATGTCTATACAAGCAACATCAAAATAATTTTACCAGTTTGTTTGAAATATAGTTTTATTTAGGTCTGTAAGTTTATAGTAGTTGTATCTGAATATCCAAGCAGAGGTGATTTCAAACACAGAGAAAGAAAAATTATTGCTTTTGTCCTGTGTAGCAAGTTATATTGAAGTAGGATTGTCTTCCCCTCTAGGGAAAAGATTAAAAAAAGTTTAAATATCAGTGAAAGGAATTTTGAGGCAAAATGCCTTACAAAATTGTCTCTGCAGACTCAAAATGTGAGAATTTTACCTGTAATTTCACATGTATTTAGGGTGACAGAAGACTCCTGTGACACCCTGTCAGTGAGGTGTGGTCTGAACACCAGGCAGACACACAGCATCTGGCTAAGGCACAGCTGTGGAACCTGACAGAGATGTTCTGTGCCCATTTCTGAAGAATTTTCTGGGTCAAACCCTTTAACCAGTCTGTATCTCAATCCCTTTACTGGTGAGGTATGGCTCATATTCCCCAACTACACAATCAGTTAAATTTCACATCATCCTTAACACTTAGGAATGCTTGTAATCATTCACTGTGAGATCAGAGTCTTGCAAGGTAAAACATAATCCAAATACAAGGTAATCCAAGTCAAAGCCTTCCATGCAGTAGGAATACCCAGTATTATCATTGGGAATAAATTTCCATTCCAGTCTATTTCAAATGTCCTTGCAATGCTACTGTTATGCCATCTGAAGTTTCTTATGGGAGTATTAATTTCTTTGCAATAGATTTTAGCATGAAGCTACAAGGAATTCTTGCCTAGAAAAGAGAACTTGTTGATTTTCATGTCTATTAATGCAGTGTAGCACTCATTGCATGGGTTTATTTTACATGAAAAGATCTGCTTGTTAAGGCAGCAGAGTGTGTTTGCTGTTGTTTTTCTGTGTTGTTGTTTTATGTTAGGTGGTAAACCATAAAATATTTCAGGACTTTTAGCTATACATTTTAAAGTTCAACTGAGTCTTTTATAGTAAGCTAATTTTTCTCTAAGATGTCATTACATTAATTTTTGAAGACTTCAAATTTTCCTCTTTTTAATAAGAAACATAAAGGGATATTAAAAGCAAATTTTATTTGAATTTTTAAAATGTATTGTTTCTATGTAGTGCTTTTGCAGAGCCTAGATATATACATTTTTATATTATGTCCTTGCAGAATTCCCACTATGTGGTACATAGGCAGAAGAAGTAGGGCATAGAGGACAGATTTACATTTCTCCCCTTTTATTTGCTAAGAATTTAACTTGCTTTTAGCTGCAGTGTGCATAACTTCATGCTATATAATATCAGAAACATTTTATTGAAATCAATTCCCCTAGTTGTCTAGCAAACCAAATTAGAAAGACAATAATTTTTCTTTTGCTAACACAGTTCTTTCTAACCCAGTGACCCAGATCCCAGTGAGTTTCCTTAAGCTCAGAAATATGATTTCACAGAACACTCTGTACATTGGTACTAGTTCTACCTTTTTAAATTGTTTTCCTTGTGGATGGTTTTTTTATCTGCTTGGTTGCATATTCTTTCTGTTTGTTTCAAAGCAAAGCTAAGATAATAATAATAATTCCTAATTCATCAGCATTGTCCTAATTGGTTTCTCATCATCCTCTTACTAAACTTTTCAAGGGAATTTTAAAATAAATTTGTTATTGAAAAATTATTTCAGGGCATCTTCCTACAGCATAAGAACTAGATTTAAAGGACATTTACCCAACTTGAATAAGCTGAATAACAACAGGCAGAAGATATTTCACTGTAAATTGGAAGGAAATCAGTAGAAGCTAATTGATTTATAAAATAAATGATTGGAATGTTTTTTAAATAAATTATGAGCAGGTATACTAGAGCTTATAAATAAACTCCATACCCCTTAAATAGTTCCAACAGGCTAATCTTGGGGAACTAAGTATCAGTAAATCAGAGCAAGGATGCTGTAACATTGCATGAATGGACATCCCCTGATATTCTTGGCACTTTTCAGATGTTATTTCATTTATGGAAACTAAATTTCAGCACGGCACTGCACTTTGCGTAGTGACAAAATGCTCAGTGTGCCCCTCCAAAAAAGGATGTGTTTTTAGACTTCCAGGGAAACTGCAATAAGCCTCCCACTTGCTGGAGGTCAGGAAATCTAAAGCTCAGGGAAGTGCTGCAAGTTTTGTATTGAATCAGCTTTTCCAGAAAAGTTGGAACAGGAGGAGGTATCAGGGAGATCTGAATAACCCCTTTAAATCAAATTCTACTGGAATTCTATGGACTGATTTGAGTCACGCTCCAGTAGATGTTCAACATGGCTACAAGGCCTGAGTGAGTTTACATTTAGGGTTGCCCAGTTTAGTAGCAGGCAGAGCTCTTAATCCCTGTGGAGCTGCTGTTAGCCATTGGTTGACCTGAAGTTCACAGGAATTGGCTTTAATTCAGAGCCTGTTTTGCTCTGCCTGGTTTGCTGCTTTGGGTGGGTTTTGTTTAAATTTGGACCAATCAGTTAAACTGCTTTTTCTTGAGTTTTTCTTGTTACTCTTGAGAAAATCTGGTTTTAACAGTACTTTCAAGCACTCCTCCATGATCATGGTATTTCTTGTGCTGATTGTCCTCAGGCTTTGGCCAGAGGGGTAGGGAGGTCTGGGAACAAGAGGATGGGCAGGGGGAAGCAAGGGTGTGCTTTCAGTGTGGCCTCTAACATCAGCGTGTTTTGTTCCTTGCCTAAGAGGAATACTCTGTGTCCAGACAGCATGCAATTAAATTCCAAAGGTACTGGAGGGAACATTCCACATGTTTTTAATAATGACCCTTAGAAATTTAATGTGACCTTTTTTTTGAGTATCATTTGGGATCTGGCAGTCTAACTTTTGATTAGGTTGCAGAAGGGTTGCATTTTATATCAGAAAAAAAATGATGTCTGTATTTGGCTTGCAGAAAAGTACTTGAAATCTGTGTGCAATCCTCAGCAAAGAAAAGTTTTCTTTTATGAATGCAATGTTTAACAAGCAAATACATTTCGTCTGCTTTTTAACAAGGGCAATATTGCTGTGATTTAAAAGTTTGAGTTATTTTCTGGGAGTATTTCTCTATGTTCTTACTGCAGATTTCTCTGTATTTATCTTAGCAGGAACTACTAGTTGATGGGACAAAATGTGATTGCAGGATCTTTTAGCTTTAGAAGGTCCTATTCAGTATTCCCCATGTGTGAAAATCTCACTAGCTGGCATTACAAGGGCAGAATCTTAATGCACTTCTTTGGGTTTGTTCTGCAGAGCGTTGGTTTGATGTGGCCTCTGCCTTTCCACTGGCTAATCGAGGTCCACTGGGACTGGAGATGGGTAAGTAGCTATCTCACTTATCTTGTGCATGTCCATATACAAAGATACATGGTTACTTACCACGGAGATGGACAGGAAATAACAGTGAGGGGGGAGATCTTTACCTCATTAGTAACATTGCATTTCCTGTAGTGCATATTTTTCATATATTAAAAGTTAATAAGATGGTGTTAGCTTACAATACTTAAAGAGAGATGTGATCATAGTAAGTACGTCTAGAGCTTCAGAAAATATTACTAAGGTATTTTAAAACATTTCCAGAACTCTTTCCTTGCTATTCTTTATGTGTCAAACAGTAGTAATTTTTTTATTTCTTGTTTAAAGTCTTAATGCCTGCAGCTACCATAATAAAATTAATGTTGGCTATAACAGTTACAGTTTGAGCCCCCAGTCTTGACTAGGGCTGTGGAGTAGCAGGGGTGGAGCAACACCTGTAGCAGGGTAGCTCCTCTCACAAGACATTGAAATGTGCCTGAACAAGACTCAGAGAAGTCCTGATGCATCCCTTTTATAGATAAGGAATTGATAGATTAAATTATACACTAAATTAATAGCTAAGTTACAACAGCAGGGAACAAAATCTTTCTTTGGCGAAAGCTCTGTTTATCATTCCTATAGGTATTGTGTATGTTTTGCAGTGGGCACACTGTCAACCAAAGCTAAGTTTAACTCACACATAAAAGGTACTTTGCTGGCATCTTTTCATTGCCATTACATCAAAATTACTGTAGCTCAGATGCTGTGGCTTCAAATTGCATCTTCCATATGAACAGGGTGCTGCTTGTAAGAACAGATAAGAACCAAGAATATAGTTGGCACTAAATAAATAATACTTCATATTTTCATTCTTTTATAAATAACTGCCTTGCATTCTTCTCTCAAGTTTACACACATACCTGGATGGGGTTCTGTTTAACATAGATATTTTTTCCATTGTTCAGAGAAAATATATCGAGGGGAGAACTTTTCAATTAAGTGCACATACTCCAGGAGTTGGAAAGGTCAGTCACTTCTCAGGAGGCTTTGGAACTCCTGTAAAATGCTTCCATGTATTTATGTATCTGAAAATATGAAGCAGAAAATACATGAACAAAAATGTTGAAAAAGAGCGAGAAAAACGTAAGGAAAAACCCCATCATGGCAGCAACTGGCATCGTCTCAAGCCTAGCTTGGTGTGGGAGACTCTCAGCCTTTGCACACCCACTGCATTGCTGATTCCCTTTGTGCAAAAGGTAAATTTGAGGAAGTTTTGGAGAAAAATCCAGTAAGGTGCAATAGCCTTTGTGTTATATTCAGGGTATGAGCAGCTGATACTGGTTATTTTTTGTTAGTGCTTAGCATGAAGCACACTTCTTGAAACTACCTGGGTTGAGCTCCTGGCACAGCGTCTGACTGTGCAGTCAGCAGCTGGATTTGCTGGGACGGTGGAGGTGACACTCCTTTCCTTACTGTCTCTCTTGCATGAAACATTGAGCATCTCTAAAAATTAATCTCTAGTTTTGTGGGTGACTTTAGGTAGTTGGGCATAGAGGCAATAGAGCCAGTTCCTGCAAAATTTCAGGAGGCAGAATAAGTCCCCTGATGAGATTTCTGATAAGATTTAAAATGTCTTTTGTAGCCTGTAGAAATGCTACTTTCACAGTTCTGTGATAGATCTAGAAACTTTTGATTTTGCTGAAATGTTTTTAATACTGAACAGAAAAAAGCTCTAAACTGATTTACTGAAAAAAGGCTTTTTTTATGCAGTACCTATCAAATTTGCAAGGACTGTAACTTAACCTTTTCTTCTCGGTGTTGACATTGTATCTTGCCTTATTTTTGCACAGTTCAGTGGAAGTTATGCTTGCAGCAGAATGCAAGCTCTTTCTGCATGTCAGTTTTGAAACATTTTCACTAGGCAAAGCAGTTTGAATCCCAAGAATAGGAGATGTGGGCTCAGTACCAGAGTAGTTTTACACAAACATTTAATTTGTTACTTTTCTGTTCTTTCTTTTTATTTTTTAAACTTCATTTATAGTGACTGTATTTGGTCTGCAGAAATGTGCAGAAGTAATCAGAATGTTTATTTTATCACCAAGTTTGTATGACAATGTTTGCTATAAACCAATTTTTTTTTAGGTTCCAAGAAAGTACAATTGATTAGATGCATATTTTCTGAATTATACAACAGATCACACCCAGCTGCACAGCTTTTCTCAGGTAAGTGAGCTATTTTATATTCCCCTTTTTCTTCCCCAACTCCCTTAATTAATAAGGCAAACCAGACATCTATCTGCATAAGGCTTGTTCTAAAGTCAGTACATATAGCCATGGAAAATAAATATCCAGTTACTAGGGTTTATCCACTGGGGCCAGCTCTAATAATGAATTTGAAATAGGATTTTCTTACTACAGAAAAAAAAAATTCCTCAGACTCAAAATAAATCAAAGGAAAGTGGCACCCTGGTGGACCAGACAACCCATTGGCAGCACAGTCACATGAAAGCCTCAGAGGTCACTACCTCAGTATCAGCAAAGCTATTTTAGAGCTCACTGTGGAGTTTCACATCATGGCTAAATCAGAATACTTAATAACCTAGCACCCAAATTTCACATGTTGCCAGCCTCAGTCCTTATGTGAGCCTTACTTTCACTGCTTTGGAAGCTTCCCCTTTGAGCTGGAAAACATGGATACACAGTCCTATGTTTTGACAACTCAAAAAAAATTAATTTAGAACCAGCATTAAGAGACTTACTGTGTGGATGTACAGGTAGGTGAATTTTATTGCAAAAAGCATGCTGGGTACATCTACAGCAGATACTCTGAAATGAGAAAGACAAGATAAGTCTAATGAAATCTTAGATATGTGCTTTTCTCCCAGACTAGGAGATGCAACTAGGGCCATTACAGGATTTTTTTCAGAAGCCAGCATTTTTAGATCATTACCTGTTTATGAGAAAAGTATCTGCTTTGCATGTGTTTTTGGGGGTTTTTTTTGGGATGCTTTGGTTTCTTTTGGGGGAATGGAAATATAGGTCAGACATTTGAACCCATTCCCACACACATTCTCTTTTCTATCCATCCATTAATTTTGATTTGGAAAAGTTGCCCTGGGATTTTCTGAAATTTCTGAATTTGTGTCTCAAGTCCCTGTTCTAATGTAAGAAGAGCCTCCCCATCCAATTTGTATCTCCCAGAAGCCAAAAATGCTGGAGTGATGGCCTGTCCTCACTTTGAAAGGAGACTGTGGTGCACTGCAGGAGATGTAGTTGGACAGGAATGTTCAATCTATACAGCAGATCAGGAGCCAAGAAATACTTGAACAGAGCTCCCACGGCTAAGCAGGGCTCTGAGCACCTCGCTTAATCTGCAGTGTGACCACTCCCCACCTGTAAATTGACACACACTTCCTTGTTTCACAAAGGCTTCAGGAGGATAAAAATCTGTGAAAGTTATGAGATTCTCAGATACTGTGATAAGTCCCAGGATAAACAAATGTTGAATGCAAAACAGCAGCTTGCATGGTACATATTCAAGGGCATGTGGAATGAATTAGAAAGATGAAGAGAGGGAGCAAAAGAATGAGGATGGGAAGAAGCAGAAGGGAAGAAGGGTAGACAGAAACTCTGCAAGTGTCACTGGAAGCTATGGGAGAATTACACTGAGTCCTGCACACTTTGGGCTCGAACTGCAAATATTCTTGCAAGTGTATATAAAGCAAACTGAGCCAACAGCTTAGTAAATGAGATTTTTTGCAAAATTCCAGTGTTGACATTTTTGTGAAGTGACCAAAGGAAACTCCCAAAGAAGGGATCTTACTGTGTGCATTTAGAGCATAAGTGGAGATATTAAACCTAGGTTTTATTTACTATCTCACAATAGTCTTTTTTAGAGGGAGAACAATATAAGCGTGCTAAGAAAATTAGTTTTCTATACTATGCCCTGCCAGTGGTGTGAGGGAGAAGGCAAGTCTGGATGTAGACATGTGTGGATCTGTAAATGATAGGCAATAAGGCCATACACAATTCCTTAGCTGCTCTTTTTACTTTTTTTTTCTTTTTTTTTCCTTTTTTTTTCTTTGTTTTTTTTCCTTTTTTTTTTTTGAGAGTGCATATTATGATGAAACTGCATACTGGGAACAGATTAATGGATTATTTTTCAGACAATGGAATATAAAGATTAACCATTCTTTCATTAAAAAAAAACAAATTCAATTTTAGAACTGCAGGTTTAGCAAATATGACAGATCAGCAGTAGCAGAGAAACTGCTACTGCTTTTCAAAGAACTGAAGAGTGTTGTCAGTAAAGAAGAGTAAAAGCCATTTGGCATGACAAGAAAGAGGTGACAAAACTCAGAGGAGAAAATGTAGGATTCATGTATAGAAAGTTTTAATACAGTGATGCCATGTAGATGGTTTTGTTTTACTACTGGAAAGTGTGGAAATCCTGCCATTGGGATGTGGAGTGTGTGTCCTTTTTATTCCAGAGCATACTGGATGTGATACATTCCTGTGCACAAGGACAAAACTCCCAGCTAAGCTTTCCAAAAAGGATTTAGGCAATGCACAGTAATTTATGCTGGCTTTCTGCACTAGAGGTCAAAATTGCCACTGGTCATACTAATGACAAGCCTCTGCTCGACTGCAGTGAAACAGCAGTGGCTGCAGATGAGCTGGGCTGATATTGCAAAACCTCTTTCAGCAGCAAGGAATGAGACTCAGGGTTAAATGGAAAGAGCTGAAACAGATAGCTGCTCATGATTTGCTGAGGAATGTCTCAAAGTCACTCTAAGGTATCTAATGCTCATGCCATTTACACTAGGCTGGGCTGCCTTAGAAGCAGATTAATACTTTGGGGTTTTTTTTTCCTCTTTGCAGTGATTCACTTTCTACTGAAAACAATGGCTCACAAGAAATCACTGGCTCAGGTACTTCTCTGTGTCCACTTTGCATATACATGCATTGGAGGCATCTTCAGCCTCACAATACCCAAAATCTCCTTGATATTTATAGACTTCAGAAGCAGATTTTAAAATGCTATTTAGATGGTGTTTGAAATCCTCTCAGGCTCCTCATCTGCATTTGTGTGTCTAGATTCCATTTAAAATCTGATGCTAGAAGTCTATGTGACACTTGAAATAGAACTTCAAAAATGTAGTTTTTATAGTCTGATCTTTATGAAAAGTATTATATTTTGAAGTTCTTCAGGCAGAACTGTTAAGATAAAAACAATCCACAACTGAAAATAGTGACTTTATGTTGTATTTTGAAGATTCTCTCTGCTGGTGACCAAGCATAGTAGATTTTGTGAGACAAGCTCATAAGGCTACTGAAATTAATAAAAACTCTTTCCTTTCAGTGAGCTTCACATCACACCCTTCACTGAAGTATATCCAGATAGACTTACACACTGTTTACTGCATTTTATTTGAATGAAAGTGAAAAATAATGCAAGTGTCAAGAGAAAAACAGCTAAAAATTAAATGGATAATAGACCTGCTTAACAA
>NW_005054313.1:2573269-2575617 GCF_000277835.1 Geospiza fortis | reverse complement strand
TGCTGAACAACTGGTGAAGGAGGTAGCTAAGTACCCAGAGGGGTTTGGAAGGAAAACAGCAGTTATTATTTGAATAAACATGTTTAAAATAATGAAATGTGTCTAAGGTGCGTACAAGAAGTCCAGAAAGCCAACAAAGGGTTTTAATCATAGATTTCAAAACACAGTATTCTGGAATTTATTGTCAAAATCCTTTGGTTCAGAAATTAATAAATTCTCAATGACATGACACATCACAGGAATTAAATACAATAAGGCATATAGTTTCCCATACCTTATGACTCCTCTTCCTCACATCTGTTTAGCACAGTGGTTTTTAATTTTGGGATTTCACCACCACCATTCCCCCTTTCCTCCTGAAGCAGGCAGTGGGAGATCACTGCCATCTACAGATAGGAGATAGTATCACTAATGTTAGAGCAAATTGTTGGAACAGTTTCATGCTGGAACATTTTTCTCTTTTTCCCTTGAGCACTTGTCTCCTCAACCCTGCCTTCCTCTTAAAATACCCCACAAAGTGACCCAACATAAGCTATCATTTCTTTGGCACCCTGATCATAATCACCCTCATTAAAGAAAAAGCATGGTTCCGTAAGAATCTTAGAAGTCCTGTAATGTTTTAAGTCAAAGTTGAAAGAAAAAAAAAAAAAAGGCAGGATTCACTAATGTGCTTTCCATTACTTATTATATTTGTCAAAATTTGGTATACATGTCAAAATTATAAATGGCTTCTTACAGCTTACTCAGAAAGCAGCTGAGAGAAATAGCAAACTCTGTGAGCATTTGTGTAGATGGATTGACTAAATGGGTACCTGCTTTCCACGTTCCACTGCCTGGGTCATGGTTTCAAGGTGACACATCAGGAAAGACAAGCAAGTATGGCACTGTAGGAACAGCAGAGATACAGCTTAATCTCAATTTAAACTCTTTTATTTTCTTCCTCCAAAGAAGGGATTAAGAAAATTGATAAGGCTTCATGTTATTATTGTAGAAGAACCACATATCTGCAATCTATCAAAATACATTGCAATTAATATAACCACAAAAAGGAAAAATAATAAAATTCATAACTTCCATCCTGTATCTTCTGGATTTAGATAGAAAGTTTTTAATGGTAACAAAAATGTTTATCAAACATGTCAGATATCCATTATTAAGACACAACATTCACTATTTTTTAACCTCTTTCAATAGGTGCTGAATTCTTGAAATTACTGCCCATCTGACAACATTAAAAAATATTAGAATCACAGATTTGGCAAATTAAAAGCACTCCAGTGTCCCCATAAAGGGTAAGTGATTTGGCAGCTTGCATTTCTATTTCTGCCATGTTATACTTGACACAGTAAGGAAACTGATGGGCAGAACCAAAAAGAACCTATTTCCTTCTGAAATATCTAAGTGTAGGATTGGGTTCAGTGAAATTATTTTTACCTATGAACTTGAGAATTTAAGTCTGCGTGAGATCACACAGCTGTAATATTTTGGTTAAAAAAAAAAAGCAGAAGCTAAATGCAGTAATCTGTAATTGCAGGGGCTTTCATTTGCTGTCTGCCAAATAGTCTCCTTCATGCACTGGAGAAATGCTTCTTATTTGCTTTCCAGGTGAGAGAAATTCCCTGGCTTGTTCGTCCTACTGTCTGTAGATTGTCCTAGCAGCCAGAGCAGAATTCTGCTTTGATTTGGGAGTCCATTGCAGCACAATAATAGGATTGCTTCAAGGAATATATTATTGTACTAGCAACACCAAACAAATCTAGTTTTGGACACGTTCAAGGAGTAAAAGCAACAGTTAATCTGGTCTGATCATAGGGAAGGAGAGGTCTCTGACTCTGAAAACCTTTGCCATCATTGTTTTGCACAACCAGTTTCCCCTTGATAGTCCTGTGCCCATTGAATTGCAGAAGATATGTCTGGTTTCTTTCAAAACTTCTGACAATTTGAACCCAGCTCATAAGAGCAACTTTCAAAAAATACAGGCTGAAAGTTTAGGCCCCACTGAAGTCAGTGGCAAAAGTCCTGTCAGCTTCAGTAAGGTCAGATTTTCATTTGTGATATTGATTCAGCTGCTACCTTTAAATATAACAGCTTTAAGGTTGTTTCTACAGAAAGTCAGTGTCAGGTGTGTTTATTATTTTAAACCACACAATTTCTTTAGAAAAGTAAATATCTGAGTACCTTTACATTTCAACGAGCAAGATAGGAAGTCTGACAGGAGGCATGCCTGTGTTTCACACATTTTTAACATATATTTAATTGAAATGGTTTTATGAAAACTACAGAATGAAAGCTGCTTTTTTTCCCCCTCTCCCTCTCAAAGGGCGTTTCTATATGTAGCCAGGAGGTGG
>NW_005054313.1:2571456-2573259 GCF_000277835.1 Geospiza fortis | reverse complement strand
TGGGTAACAGTTAAAGGAATTCGTATACACAATTTCTCTTTTGCATATGAGAGAGAGAAAAAGGTTTCTTACTATAGTGGCAGTTAGTCAATTAACTGAGACTTAAACTAATGCAATAAATTTGCTTTATATATTCTTTGTTTTATGAGAAGTGGCAAAGTTATCCAGTAGTAGACATTAATCTTCATGATGAGACAGCAGGGATCTGGCAAGTTATATCCATCTTCCTGTAAAGTATTTGATAGTAAAAGTCCTTGTCTTCAGTTACCTCGTTTTGTTCCTCCAAATAAGCCAGTTTGCAATAATTCATTGACCACAATAATACCCACTAAATACTGTTATAAGAACAGTTAGGAAATCTGAGGGGGGAAAAAAACCCAGTTGAATTTTATCCAGTCAATGAATCTTAATCAGATTTTTCAAAGTCTGATCATTGCCATTTGTGATCCAGTTGGTCTATGGAGTATTGCCATATTTAACATCTGTGTCACATCATGCCTTTCCTGTTGCCTCATTGATCAACAGACAACATGTGATGTTTCCCAGATGTTCAAACACGGCAGATCCCAAAAGACCTATTAAATTACACTGAAAGCAAAACAACATCTATGTTGTAGAAGTTTTGTTAAATTCAGGTATGCCTGAATATTCACAAACTTGCTACGAGATACTTACTGATATTCAAATTGCTTTTACAAATCAGTCCAACTCTGAAATGTCCACATTTTGTATTATATAAGGACTCTGTGTCAAGAGTTGATAAAATTTTCTGTTCTGCAATATAAAGCAAGTTAAAATGGAATTAAGCATCTACTTACACATGGAGAAGATAAACCACTGGATTTTTTACTTCATTTTACTATTTGTCTCCTCTCACTACAGGCAGTCTGTGTCCTTGCAGATTTTTACTCAGATTTATTGATGGTGGTATATTTTTTTCTCAGACAAAGCTGAATAAATAATGATTTTTTTAAAGCTTGTGCATTGCATTCTCTAAGCAAGGCAAGGCAGTTGTGCTGTTCTTCAGTGTGGCCTTTTTCCACTGAAAAACATCATTATAACGATCAAGACTTACTAAGATGTTACTTAAACCTTTTTTCTGTACCTGAATAACAGTGACATGAAATTCTAGATGGGATTTCAGACAGCAAATGTGATCCAGCTTACACCAGCATGGTACAACATTCTGCTTTGAAACAGAATGATACCATAGTTTATGATATGGTAACTTTAACATTACTATGAATATCCTTCACACCTTTCTGAAGCTAGTGCTACTCTTCTAGCAACATTTCAATATTTTGTGCTGGCATTTTCAGCCATGAGAGTCTCAGCATTTTCTGATGAACACAGGCAGTTTTGTGCAGAAAATCAGTACCTTTATTTTGTCACCTGCGAATCAGCAGCACAGAGAACTCAGGTGCAATCTGTTTAAATCAAGGCAAAATTTCTCCACATTATTACAATGACTCATCAAAAGTTTATTTTGCCTTACTCTTTAATAAGAAGGAACATAGCTACTTTAAAAAGGCCACCTCAAAAAGAGATGTTCCTTCAGTGCTTATTGATGATACCATCAACGTTTATTTTTCTCTTAAATAGGTTTTACAATAGATAAATACAATCTTTTCTTCCCCAGAAAAAAAGGTTTAGAATTTCACCTCAGAAATGGCCACATATTTATTTTTGGTATTTTCCAGTAGAAAAAAAAGGGTTTTTGTTCCTGGTGTATTTGTTACCTTGCTGTACCTCCACGCAGCAGCTGCCCCTGGACCCCGGCACTCAGTTCTGCTGCCGTGCACA
>NW_005054313.1:2567649-2571446 GCF_000277835.1 Geospiza fortis | reverse complement strand
CCAGGGCTGCCCTGGAGCAGCCCCACGCAGGGAACTGCTCTGGGGGCTGCAGGCCCTGCAGGCAGCACTTCCACAGAGCATCAAGCAGCCAGAGCAGCTGCTCGTGGGAAATAATGCTGCTGCACTGCCTACAATGAGATTCAAAGTTTAAGTGGTGTTTTTCTGATTTGGTCAGAAAATGGAAATGTTTCCACTTAGGGCAATAGACTTATCCAAAAGAAAATATCTTACAATGATTTGTCAAGTTGAAAACTGCAAGTGAGGAGGAAATAAAAATGCTCTGTGTATCCTGGATTAGTAATACTCCAGTATTTTCAGGTTCGTCTCCCCTGTGTAGTAACTTTGGACAGTCACATCTTTATTTCAATTTAGACACATAACTAATTTTTGTTGAGCAGCCTAGTGTTGTCTGAGAGCACTGAGTGCCCAGGTACATGTTAATTATGAAACCTGTTTTGTTTTAGTGATACCAGGAACAACATAGGCATGTAAGTTAGAAGATCTCCAAGTTGGAACTGTCCAGGAGTCCATCCACATGGTATAATTTGCAAGATTAGGATTGCTAATTTTTAGAAACTTCAGAATGACATATGCATACACAAAAAAAGGAGACTGTTGAGTTTTTAAAATTAGAGTATCTACTTATAGTACAGACTGTACAGATATGTAACTTAAAAAAATACTCTGTCTAGATTTTAAACTCACCTGAATTGTTTATATGTCTTTTTAAAAGAAACACATAATTAGAACCATCTTTATTATTTAATGGCATGAGACCTAACAAACTTTTGTTTTGTTATTGACACTTGCAGAGCAAGAGCCAGAGACTTAGCAAAGTGAGGACAGAAGGTATGTGCAGTATCATGGAGAAGCATGTAGAATACAAACACAGGAAGGAGACAAGAAAAGCAAAGATCTGCATAATGGTAAAGCAACACATATGGAAAGTCAGATTGAGAAGAACAGTCACATATGCCAAAAATAATTCACTAGCTACATTTAGTTAGAAGATCTGGGGAGCAAACATAAGCATCCTAAACAACTGCAGTAGGTTAGCCAGAGTGTCTGCTGGCCCCAGGGTCACATATTCCCGCTCTAACTGCCAGCAGCGTCCCTTTGGAATGAGGAGCTTTCCAAGTGCTGGCCAGTGCTGGCTGTGGAGGGAAAACTGTCTGTTCTTTTCCGTTTCTTATGGATTTCTTATGAAATGTATACTGCAATGTAAAGCCCTTTCAGAAATACCTGAGCCAGTTGATCTGTGCAGAATGTGCTGATCTGCAGAATTGCTTGGTTGTGTTCTAGAAACCAAAATGTAGTGTTGGCCTGCTCCTGCACATCAACACATCTTTATGTGACCAATTATTTTTGTTTAATTATAAATAATTATTTCATTTAACTATATAGAAAGGCTGCTAAAACAGGCACATGAGATGTCCTTACCATCCTGGGCATATATTGCAGAAAGATTTTCTTCTGTTCTTGTTATTGGGGTAGTTTGCTGTTGGCATTGCTTTCACAGTGTCAGCTCCCAAGTTTGTTGTGTGACTTCTGTAAAATAATGTGGATGACATTTCACCAAGTGTTCTAGTCCTTTGGATTTCACTCTGAAACACTATGTTTTCTATTACTTCATTTGCTTGGGTCAAAACTTAAGAATCAGTGTTGATTGAGTTTAGTAATCCCCTCTTTTTTCTAGAATTGTCAAACTAGGTGAATCCGAGCCTTCTTTACTTAGAAGGCTTTCTATAGGTTTGCTCTTGCAGAGTGGGTTATTGGCCACTATGGGTTATTGGCCAACTGCTCTTTCAAATGACATAATTTTCCTGGAGGATCATCTTTTCCAAATGCTTGTTTTCTAAACAATAATTTTCAAGTATGCCCTCTTCCTGTGACCAAAACCACAGCCTATTGCCGCAATTTTTACAACTAACATGAAAACTAACCAGGTAATTTGCACTGTCATTACATACAGATAATTCTTACAGACCATTAATGGATATCACAGCATGTTTGATAGTCTTGCTCAGTGTTGTTTGTAGTTGCTCCTGCCCTGGATCAGGTGAGTACCTCCAAAGTCTCCTTCTAATGCCTTGTGTTGAAATGTATTGCATCATAAGCTGATGCACAGTAATTTATCTTTTCCTTAAGGCCTAAATATATTTTAAAAAAAGCTTTAATAATGTAGTCAGCATGGCCCAGAATCAAATACAATAGCATTTCATTGCAAACTCATCTTTCCTCCCTTTTTTGATGTTTTCTTTTATAGCAGTAACCACCAAAGACCCAGACTATATTTCAATGACAGTTTTCATTAATTTTAAGAGACATTCAAATGAATGTCAATGTAGTTGGCTTCAAATTCCAAGTAAATTCAAATACTAGGATGACTCTAGATAATTTAGAAAATACTTCTAGTTTTCATTTTACTGGAAACCTAATATTTTGTGTGGCTGCTACTGCAATTTCTGCTGTTACGAGTAAGATGATTTGTTCATTGAAAACCAAACACCTATAAGATTGTTTATCATATCTTTAGATTTGAGTTTCTGATGACAGTGTTTTCCCCGTAGTATTAACCACACTGAAATGCAAGTGAATTATAAATTTAACGTTTTATTCAAGACTCTATCTTGTTTGAATTTCACAGGATGAATTTTCAGGCACAGTTCTCCCATGTGAGCAGGCAATGCATATTTTATAGTCACTACCTTGATTTGAGCCCAGTTAGGAGTTCTCAGTTTGTGCAAATTCCATTGTCCATTTTAGCACACCTGATTCAGTAACATGTTGGAGCCATTATGAATTCCTCTCATGCACTTTAATGTTTCCTGAGTAGTGGAAGTCAGACATCTAGAACTTTTGCCCTGAAGGCCCCCTCTGTGAAGCATTTTTCACTCTGCCCTTGTAGTGCTATGCCCTAGCCTGTCTTGTACTTATAACAACTTTAATAGAAGGATTTTTTCTGTCATATCAGCATTTATCTGAACCTTTCCCCAATTTTTTTTTGGTAGCATTTCTCTCATTTTACAGACTAAATCACTAACTTTGCATAAAACTTAAGGATTATCACCCAGCAAATTACAACCCCTTTTTTTCCCATGAGATATAACTATGTGATTATGAAGCCTTCTAGACATTCCTTAGCCACTGTGTCTTTCTGGCTACAAGCTGTAACTTTTACTTGTATCCGAACTGAATACCAGTGTCTTTCAGGGTGCCTCCACCAAATCATCAGTACCTGGACTACACAAGTTGGCTCATTAATTAGGTTTTCATCTTGTCTGTATCACTGAGCAATTAGGCTATAAAGTGAAATTCCCACAGGGCATTTCCCACTTGCAAATTCTTCAGCAGAGACAACATGGCTGCTATCCTTGGGCAGCATTTAAAAAAAAAAAGTTGTTGTAGACATACAGCCTTACTAAAGTTCTTTATCTAATCCAATTTTACAGCTAACACCCACAGCAGCTCCATAATCCATTCATTCCCCTCCACAGTGATTTATTTCAGACTCCTTCCTTTGCTCTGGTCCAGCCGTTCCTAAAGCCAAAGATTAACCAAAGCTGCCTTGTCTCTCTAATTCCATAGTACAGTAAGAGCTTGCTTTAATTCCTTTTATGGAGCTCAAATATCCTAGTTTAGGCCTTGTTTCCTCACCTGAGGTGTCTACAAATGTGTCACTAATTTAAGCCATAACTATTTTGGCCCTGACAGTTAACATCTTGCTGCCAGTTTCAGTTAGGGAGGAGACACAAGTGCTGAAATCAGGTGTCTGTGGTGTAATCATGTTCACTTGT
>NW_005054313.1:2566473-2567631 GCF_000277835.1 Geospiza fortis | reverse complement strand
TTTCCCTAGACACAGGTGGCACCAGATAACATGGTGATGGCAGGCTTCTTTCAAACATTACCAAATCCATGAAAGACTTCACCTAACAGTTTGTCTTCCAGAGCAAATGTTCACTGGTGCTCTCCTCTACAGAGAGTCCTTTGTGAAGTAACAGCCAGATCCTTAACTCATTAATGTGTTTGTCTTTACACTTTGTTTCTTAGTGGTATAATAATTTTTTCTAAATAGGAACAGTGATTCCGTTCTCTCAAATTACATTGTGACAACCAGTATGAAAGTTCTTGTATTTTTTCTTCTTTGCTGTTCCAAAGAAGTAACTCTAACACACTCTGAAAATGTTTTTCTCTCCCAACCCAATGAAAATGCAGTGAGCATGACAGTGAGTAACAGAGAGCCCTGCTGCAGCCAGCAAAGCTTATCTCTGAACTGCTCCCCAGGTCCCTGCATAAGTTTCAGCTGAATCATAACTCCCAAGTATCCTTACAGCCAGGATCAAGCAGCATTATCACAGAGCTTATCTTTTCCAGAATCTGAGCATCACTTGGAATTGCTCTGCCATGAAGGCAGAACCACATCTCTAATTTATATCAGCACATTCCTGATACACAGTCATATTTCAGTATATAATCAGTAAATCCCTCATATAACAACCAACCAAAAAACTAAAACATCTTTTTAGCAGAGCTGTTTCTAGTCTATCTGCTCTTCTGAGTGAGAGACTGTGCCCTTTGGAGCCCTGAGCAGCATCACTGCAGGTATGGGGCCACACTACCAAGTGGATTTTTTCTGGTGCACAGCATCAGCCAGGTGTGTTCAGGGCTGCTGCAAGTGCTTTTATGTTTTGAGAGCTATAATTAAATTACCACCTACAATAATGGACCTGAGGTTAATGAGCTCAGACAGAGATGCTACGTTGAACCACAAGAAATGAGACAGACCCATAATGAGACATTTTCAGCCTTATTAGAAATAAGACAGATGAAACCAGGCAGCTGAATGGCCTTTTGGTACCGAGGCTGTGCTCCCCGCGGGAGAAGTGCCCTGTGGGTGCCTGGGCAGTGCTCCCTGCGGGCACAGTGCTGTGTGGGTGCCCTGTGGGTGCTCCCCGCGGGAGGGATGCCCTGTGGATGCTCTGTGGGTGCCCTGTGGGTGCTCCCC
>NW_005054313.1:2520337-2565834 GCF_000277835.1 Geospiza fortis | reverse complement strand
CCGGCACCCCCAGGGAGTGTTTCCCTCAGCGTTACCTCCGCGTCCTGCCCTTGTGGTTTTACCTGTCAGCTTCCTGTGCTGTTCTCACAGCAGAAGGTTGCCCCTTCCATTCTTTTGCTTGGGGCTTCAGGTCTTTCCTTTAGTTAATAGCATTTGTTATTTAGTGGTGGGTTCGTGTTCGTGTTTCGAGGCCTCAGTTAAAGCTACAGCCTGTATGGGAGCAGCTTTCCCCTAAAGAGTTCATTGTTTTGATCTGCCACGAATGGCTGGTTTGTTATCCTACCTGGAATGCCATCTATTTGTCCTGTAGAGGGTATCAGATGTTTCTAGAGTTTTCCTTTTTTTCTAGATCCTGTACGCTTTATCTTCTCTAGAGTGAATCTTCATCTTCTTCTGACCCCTTTATCTCTTTTGTCTTTTATATGTGCTTTGCTTTAGTAGTTTAGCTGGTTTCTTTTAAGAGAGAAGCACCTTTCTGCCAAGCAGGAAGCCTGGTTGAATTCCATGGCAGGGTGGTGCCAGTGCCAAACCCTGCATTGATGTGGGGGCTTTAGGATGTGCCTGCAGTGGGATTCTTCCACAGAAGGTTTTTGGAAGTCTCAGCTCCTTTGCTTGCTCATTCCAAGTCAAAGAGATCTGTATTTCTGCTGGCTGTCATTAATGATTATGGTAATATCAAAATTAGTGTCTGTAACCTGTTCAGTAAAATCTGACAGCTGCTCTTGTCTTGGTGAGAGTGAGGAAAAGAAAGGTTCTTTGAGTGCTTGGCTGTTGTCTTTCTAGGTCTTCCTTCAGCTATGTGGCTTGTCAGCACCAAAGTGCAGAATCTGCACTTTGTTTGGATACAGAGATGCTATATATTTGTATCTAATGTTTCAGTAGTGTGCTTGCTTTCATGGAACGTACTGATCCTGAAAAATGTTGTGAATTGGTATCTTTTAGTTAACTTTCACTGTTCTTTTGAGAAAATGCTGGATCTGTAGAGTAAACAAATCCAAGGACAAATTATTAAAGATTTTGGCTTGTTGTGCATCTGATATTTGTAAGTGACGCAGCCTTAGTTGTAGTGAGTTTGTAACTCAGGAAGCAGATGATACATAACTGAGGAAGTTTGAGAGGTAACCACAGCAAGAGCCCTCTTGTCTAGCAACTGGTAACAGTGCAGGTTACTTAATCCTGCTCAGATGTCAGGTAAACAAACAAACAAAAGGATGGCTGGGATCTGATAAAAGTAGTAATAATGGCAGAAAGGAGCTGTAGAATATATTGAATTTGACTGCATTTATTGTAAAGTTGTGGTATCACTTCCAGTATTCAATACAGTAAGGAACTGCAGTGCATAACTCATAAGAATAGTCTTCTTGTCAGGATGGGTCAAAGGTAAAATTTCAACTTATTTTCAAATGCAAGAAATTTTAAATCAGTTGATTGAAAAAGTCTGTCATTATTAGGAAATTAAAGTTCAGGAATAAGATACTGGTTGGTTTTTTGGTTTTTTTTTTGTACATAAAGTAACAGAAGACACTTCTTAAAAGCTCATTCTGTAAGGATTCAGATAGGATGTTGGGCAAAATAGTAGTGGGAAAATAACGGAAGAAATAGCATATATATGTAGTGGATCAAAACAGCCATGTCTAAACAATGAAACTGCTTATCTCTGACACACAGAGGCTCAGTCATGCCTAGATATATAAAGTTGTTGAACTAACAAAAATAAGGTGGGACATGAAAAATGGAAATATTGGGATTCCATCTTTTAGAAGAACTCTTTTACAAAATGCTAAAGCAAGAAAATGCAGAGCATGAGAAGTATTTCTCTACAGAAGATTTGTTAAATTTCCAAGTACTGTGGGATCACTTAAGGAGACAGAGACCTTTGTGTACTGAGTGGATGAAAGATGCCAGTGGTAACTGTTAACAGCAGAGACAGGCATTGCTTGGGGAAAGAATGAAATTCATTCCTTTAGTGTTCCCAAAGGAGAATGGGGGCAGATGACAAAAACTGGCAAATGTCCCAGAGGACATTGAGGAATACTGGAGGGAATGAGACTACTGTCAGGACATGTGATTAAGGAATAAAAATAATATTTGAAAGCTGACAGAACCTAAGGACAAAAATCTGAAGGCTGAAGCAAGTGTATTAAGACAGTCTGTATTTAACAATTCATTCAGAAATATGAATAAATATCAAAAATGGTACATATATACTATTTCCATGCTAAAGTAGACTTCTGTTCAATGGAAATAAATTACAATTCTAAATGAAATATAGAGTAGTATAGATACATAGTTATAAAAAGATTAGGTAAAATAAATGGAATTATTCTAAACTCTGCTTGCTCTTACTGAACCACTGAACTTTCTTGCAAAAAAATGCATTTCAGTTTTGTGCTTGTAAAAAGCCTGTGTATGTACAGCTTTTGTTGACTAGTGGTGATCACCTTTGTGTGTAGGCTTAAATTCTAAGTGCAGGAGTCCAGGAAAATAAAAATTACTTATGATTTGGTACATGCAGTTGAGGTTTCTGGGATGTTTGATGCTTGTCAGTTTGGTTTGTCTGAAGTTACACTTAAGTAAATGAGTGTTTGCTTTATGAAAGGTCAGCAGCTAACTTTTTATGGTTACTAATGCCCTTGCCAAAATCAGACATGACAAGCTATTGCTAACTTGGCTGGTGTAGGAAAAATCACTGTGGGTCTGTTTGTAATCCAGTAATTCACAGGAAGTGTTTGGGTGGTTTTCCCCTAGAATTTTTTACCCAGTTGTTTTTATTTTCCACTGAAAATTGCATGTTTGGTTTTCACTGAAATGTCAGGCAGGGAGATCTAGAAGACAGCTCTTGTGTAACACATCTAACACACGATGAGTAGAGTTTGAGCTGTTTTTCTGTACATTCCAGTATATAAAGCTGCAGTGCTACTCCATTATCTGTCCCCTAATGATTGCTTCCCCGGGTGTCATGGCATGGATAGACCTGAAGCTGGGATGTATCTCAAAGTTTCTGTGTCTGTTATGAAGTGATAACACTCTTCATGTTATTAGAATTTTCTTTACTATGCTTTCTACTTAGGTTATAAGTTTAAACTGAAGTTCTTTAATTGAAAGTGATCTGCAATGAGGATCTCTTCCATTCTCTCCATTAAATATCAGTGATGATTCCTTGAGTGTAACTCATTTAACCCATGAAACACCAAGCAGAACCTGTGAAGTGTCTTACCACCTCTCACTGGCTGATAAGCAAGGGCAGGCTGTTTCTCAGGGCTGATTAATTCATGTGCAACTCCCAAGAAATTCACCTTTTTTTAAAATTATATATTTTTAAATTAAGTTTTGTAGAGTTTTGTTTGCAGTAGAGAGCTTGTCTCCTGTTGCTTTCAGCCCCTGCCAGATCAGATCTGTTTTCCTGTTTTCAGTTTGAAAGCTTTTGATGTAGGTGTGTGCATCTGCCTGCTGCTTCTGCAGGCCTGGCTCTCTGTGCACGTGGGATAACCCGGGTGGTGGGTGGGCTGCGTCTTCTGGTGGGTGCTGGGAGTATTTTCAGACCTTGGAAAAGCAAGAAGCACAGAGAGTGAAAAAGAAAGCCTTAATAGGTGTCAGATGCATTTCTAATTTCTGCTGTGCTCTAAAACCGCAGCCAGGCTAGGATCCCTGTGTAGAGATATGTGATTTTTCAAAGGGCTTGGAGGCTGGTGAGCTCAGAACCTCCCTGCCTTAGGGTGTTTTTAAAGCTCAGCCATGACACTGCCATAGGAAATCTGTTGATTTTCAATTCAAACTTTTAACAAAATATTTTTAAAATTAATTGTAGCTGAAGGCTGTGTATAGAAGCACTTTCACTTTTAACAGCTTATTCACGTTGTATTTCTTAGGCTTAGGTTCTCAGAGGTAGTGGAAAGTAATGCTTTTCTGAGAAAAGAAACACATCTGCCAATATTCACAATTATTGTCTTATTTGTAATATGGTCATCAACAGCTACTGTAGCCTCTGCAGACTGGGTTCTTAAACCTTCTCCCATTGTCAGTGAAGGAAGAGAAGCTCCAAGAGAGGGTGAGGCAGGAGCTGGTTCTGTTGTCTATGGACAGAGCCTAAGGGGAAGCAGATTTTCTAACCAAAACAACCAAAATCTGTTACTGCTTTTTTGTTTTCTGAAAGTGATTTAACATAGTGTAATAAATATATAAATAATATGCTCTGTGTTTTAATTTCTTATGTATCCTGAATGGCATTTGTCTTTTCAAGTGCTGCAATTTTTAAATGGCCTTTTTCTGTTTTTTTAATATTTTTAAACTTTCAGCTGTCACCAACAGTTGCAGGGATGCTGCTTCATATATCCCAGATTTCTGCTTTTTCGCCGTTGATTTGTGTGGCATTTTGATTCCATCTGTTGGAGTGAAAACCAGATCAGAACCAAGACCACCTTGTTCCCCAGACATAATAAGTTGTGTGATTGGATTTTGTTGTTAGATTATTATGGATGGTGGTGGTGTTTGTTTTCTTTTGGGGTTTTTTTTTTTGTTTCTTTGTTTTTTATTATCTTGACTATTTTTCCTTTCTGTTATACTCTAGATACTAGCCTGGACATAATATTTAAGCCTCTTTTAAGGTTCATGTTGACATTGAGTTAATACACAAAAAACTTCAATTACACAAGGGCTCGATAGCGAAGGAAATATTTTGGTAAACTGTATACAAGGAGAACTTGGACTTGACAGTGAGACATGAAGGGAAACTTTATTGCCTACATCTAGTTATATTTATTTCCTAGGACTACATACGAGCTGTTATCATACAGTGTGTTAGAGATACTGTCCTTTCACAGCCAGTGTGAATTGGGCATGATAAATCCATGACAGTAGTGCAGAGAAAGCTTCTGTCCTGTTCCTAGTTTTTATTACATAGTTGGATTTACTTTTCTTCACATCTTACAGAATTGTGGAAGAAGGACAGTGGTGAAAAGGACAATAGAATTTAGTTTCTTGTCTGATACATTTTTAATGAAAAACTGTACTTCTACAGTTGTATTTATCAGTTGCTGAGGTGGCCTGGCAATAAGGCAGAAGTGTAGCAAAAAGAAGCTGTGAGTGCTTCAGTTAGCACAGCACAAGTTAGCAGAAGGTGGAGATCATGTGCTCTGCAGCCTTTAACAATGCAGCTCCCACAGCCTGCAAGAGGGGATCATAATGCAGTAACTCAGAAACCTAGCAGAGATGCAGCTGCTATTTGGAAGGAGGTTATTTATATTTTACACATAAAATATTTATATATTAAAGCCTGAATATCATTGAAAAAGAATAGAGAGTGGCATAAGAGAGTGGGAGCTGAACTTTCTCCTTGAATTCATCTCCTTTTATAGCTTGGCTTTGCTGTGGGGTTTTGCACAGGCATCCTAAAAGTTGGAGTGAGAGCTGGCACTCCATGCCAGGCTCCTGCTGCTGCCTGAGTCACTGCGGCACATGCTGGGTAATACATTGCAGTGCAGGCTCCTGAGAATCCTGCAATGCTGAAAAACAAACAGCCAAGGGAAGGAAGGAAAGGCCAGCAGCAGCACTGCACTGAGATTTTCTTTAGCAGCACTTGGAGTTACATGGAGTTGCAGTGCACCTGCAGTTTCTGTAAACACATATGTAAATAAAATAAAAAATGCATCTCATTCTTCATAGCTTCTGTAAAAAGCATATAAAACCCAGACTTGCTTTTATAATGATAATGTTAAGGACAAAGTGCTTCTCTTTATGTTAATGCCACTTTCACCCCACTTTATTGCCATAGTCTAATACTGTATTGTGCTGAGTTCTCATTGTTGGTCTCTTTTCTGTTCATGGAGAGGAACGCACTGCTGGAGTTTTATGACTAGTTGAGAATTGAACCTGTAGCTTTTAACAATGCTTTTCAGAAGTCCACTTAGAAAAGAGCCATTCAAATATCAGGTTACACCTTCTATTCGATTTTCTAGAGCCCTAGTGTCCTTTCACTGTGTACATGTTTCTGTTATCAAAGTTACTAAGAGTTTTATGCATTGATGGGAGAATATACCAGTTAATTTCCTGCAACATCTCAGCAGCAGCTGTGCACGTGAAACACAAAACTAACTTGGCCTTACATACTTGCTATTCAAGGGACAATGCCAAGCCTCTGAGGAGAATCAATTCTGTTTCCTTACCACCCTAATTAAGGTGCATTTTTGATACTGTACTTGTATTTAATGAACTGTAATAACTACAGTGAAATTAGTCTGGTTAACAACTGAACATGACTTAAGAAATCCAGGACTCAAAGGAAATCAAGGGGTTCTAAAATTCTGTTTTCTATGTTTGCAGTCAGGTTAAAGATCTAAGGTGGAAAAGTAGAGAAGGTATTTTTAAATCTTTTTCTTAACCAAGGAAAAAAGAAATAAAATATAAAAAACCAGTGGTAATGGTCCTAGGTAGTAACAGCCCCTTTATTCCCTTGTGAATGTTTTGCAGATGCTGGTAGGTCTTACTGTTCTCATTCTTTTCCTTACAGTTGTCAGTAAATATTGTACTAGAAAGTGACATGAGTTCAAGGATAAGGAGCTGGTCAGTGGTAGAACCAGAAGTAGATTTTGTGCTTCTAGACTATAGAGTTTTTTTAAAAAATTATTTATTTGTTTTAAAATTTATTCTGCATATGTACTGATAAATGCAAATGTAGATATGGGTTTGGCTTAATGTTTCCATATAAATGTGATGTAATTTCATTGACTGCAAGTTTGGCAAGGCTGAACATGGTATTTTCAATTACCTTTACTGTATTTAATACCCCTCTGGAATGGGCAAGCAATCTTTTAGAAGCTGGGATTTTTGGGTAATGGTATCTCCTCAGCAGAGAATGAGTGTCTGTGTGTGTGAAATGTGCTTAGTACCATAAACAAAATGTTGGATTGGGAGTCACAAAGTCAGTGTTTTGATTCAAAATTATGATTTGCCTTTTGCTATCTTGTTTATAGAGCTAGAAAGTGAAATTTGGTGCCTGTGCCATCTGTATGGTCAGAGAACACACAAACACGGGAACGCTTTGTCTTTCTTTCCTGCAGAGCATGTAGCACCTGCCAGCTTGGCATCTGGGTCACAAGAGATGTGTGTAGGGGGAAGGGGGAAGGAGACCCATTAAATGAGGAAATTGGTAATCAAAGACCTTTCATCAATTCAAAACCAGCAGTTCCAGTCTGCTCTTCTGAAATTTCTTCCAAAGAAAATAATATTTTTAAAGATGTTTGTGTTTGGTGTGATCTGCTTGGATGACTGACTGCCTGAGGCACTGGAACATAGCAACTGCTACTTACCTTTAAGATTAACTGTTTATCATTTTATGGATTTAGCTTCTGAATAATCCCTACTTGCTTTTTTCCCCCCGTACATTGTAGTAACTACCTAGGATCCAAAGGGCCATATCTCCTAGTTTGTTTTGTATGGAGAATGCAAGAATGATGGCATTTTCATTGTGAGTTTGATGATTAAGAGTTTCCCTTCAGTGATCTGTTCAGCTGTGGTTAAAGGTTTCTGTTTCATGGGACTTGGCTTGTTTTGCTACTGATGGATGTGCTGCCTTTTCTGTAGGAATTTCTTGCTGCAAAGCCATGTGCCCCCCAGAGGAGGACAGGGCCTTTTGACCTCATTTGCACTGGTGCTTTATGGCTCATTGGAGAATTTTGCAGAGGTCTGTATTCTGTGTGTAAATTATACTTGGAAATTATTTCAGTTTTCTCTGTCATCTGTTTAATTTGATAACAGTGGAGGTCAGTTCTGTGGGAGTGCTGAGGGAAGTTCTTTTCTGTCCCACGGATGAAGTCAGTGGTGCATTTCTGCAGTGCTGCTCTTGCTACTAGAAAGAATTGTGCCTTGGGGAGATTCAGGACAGTGTGTGTCTTCCTTAGAAATGGAGCTGAGGAGTCCTGTTATCCCCAATTACATTCGTGGTGTTGTATTTACCAATGTCTTGCTGCCTAAAACCACTGGCAGGTTTTGAAACAGAGTTACGAAAATAAGGCAGAAATGTCCAGTGACTTCCTTTCCAAACTAGTCACGGTGAACAAACTGATGAAATAATGGTTGTGGGGTTTTTTCTTCACTTTTCACTGTCATACATGGAGGTTTTCTATTAAGTGAATTAAAGGAGCATGGATTATTTCAAACTTTCTGATACAAGAAAGTGCTTGAGACTTGTGTGTTCTATTTAGGTTTCCCAACTCGTGATAAGCAAAGGTTGCATTAGCAAAGAGTAAGATAATCTAAAGGTCTTTCTTTTTTCCCATGGATGGTGTTTCTAAGGGCCTCCATGGATCCTAGCTAAGTCAGCAGTGCTGCTAGGAGCACACTGATGGATTTTTCAAAATATTTGAGGAATGAGACTTTTAAGACCATTAAAAATTCACTTACATTTGTAGCAGACCCAGGAGCTGGAAGTGCATTGCTTCACAATGCTCTGATGCTGGATATGAACTTAGGCTTGGGAAAACTGTGAACTAAAATGCCTTAAAAAAAAAAAGAATCAAACAAACAAGAAACCTCTCAAGCAACACAGACAATATGCTTGCTGATTCAAAGGGGAAGTGTGCAATCCTTGTACAGCAGAACCAGGTATATTTTCTTGAGTATCAAATAGTGGGGGCTGACTGTGTGGCAGAAGAACGTGGGTGTTTCACACTGTACCAAAAGCACAGGAAGCTACAGGACTGGCAGCTCAGATAAGTATGAATGAGGCCATTTAAATCAAAATAATGTGCAGTAAAAACTAAGGGTATGAGAAGGAGTTCTCAGTCCATTTTATAGTGATTAAAATCCACACAGCTTGTCTTAAGTGCTAAAACATGTAAGCAGCAGTTTAATAACATTGAAGGACAAATTTCATACTTGATTATGTGGAATGGGATTCTGTAAGAATTACTGTCTGGAAAGTAGGTTCTGAAAGAGCAATAAACAGATTATTTGTCTCTTTTCATGCATAAAATGTAGACTTGCTGATAAACATGCAGATGTGGTGATGAGAAATAGCATGCTAATGTGAGAAGAAGTTAATTCTAATGCAAATCAACTTTAAATTACCATTTTTGACTGTTGGTGTATCTGGCTGTGTACAGCTTCTGTTGACAGTCTTGTTCTGCTTCCTCTGCACAGCTCTCCTGGGGCTCTGTAGGGAATGATCTTGACCACATTTTTGCTGGTAATGGATTCACTAAAACTGTCACTTTAAGATATGGCACTGCCAAGGATATTCTTAGTTTAGATAAATATGTAGTCATATAGTAACTTTTAAAAGTAAGTATTTGCAACATATCTTTTAGTGCTAGCAGCCCTTGAACTTTGACAAATTTAAAAATATTTGGCCCAAATACATAAGCTTTGAGCTTAAAGCTGTAAGTCACTGTTAAAAATGCCCACATCTTGTCTGTGTTATTTATCCTGTAGTTAGTTTGCACTGGTGCTTAAAACTATTTGCCAAGAAATTACTAAGACTCAAATAAACTGCTTTGGTGTTGAATGTGAATGAGTAGGTGTGACTTCAGCAAAGGTGATGTGAATATATTCTGGCTTTACAGAAACTGAATTAGGTTATCCATGACTTTTTCCTGCTCTTTGACAGGGCTCTCTGACATCAGTTGTGTGTAAGTGATCTTTCTGTGCTTGTGGGCATTGAAGATGTGTAAGTGCTTGGTGTCCTAATAAGGTGGCCCAATATATTCAGCCTTAAAAAAATAAAAATTGAACTTTTAGATCAGCTGATTTGTATTTAAATGGATTTTCAGTAAAGCTGTCGAATAAGCAGAAGTCTCTGGTGGTGGAAATGCATGAGGGCAATTGGGTAATCATGAATTATGCAGTGCAGTTACATGTTTTAAGAAGAAAAAAATATTTAGATGTTTTAAGGATTTTAATTTCCTGTTCTGCATATGCAGGCAATGATCTTTGTGTTGCTTGATCTCTCCTGTTTGACATACTAGGACTTTTTTTTTCAAATGGTGTAAAAGAAATACTATCAACAACAGCATGTTACTGTCACAGAAAAACGGTGTAATTGGCTATTCTATAGCAACCCTACCCTAGTCAGCCTTCATGCAGGACCCAGCTCCAGGGTGCCACACTGGGTTATGGTTACAGTAAGGTGTAAAATACTTGTCCAGCTTTACATCCGTGGGTAGGTATGTGACTCTTGATGTGATGAAAGCTGACTAGACCCTCCTGAGTTCAGGCCTGTGCTGCAATCAGTGATGTATTTAGTGGGAGCCCTCTTCCTGGATGAGCTAGGTAGTTTAACCTGAGAAAGGAGTGAAGGATTCAGTTTTTGGGTTTAATTCCAGGGCATTGTGCTGGAACTGGTCACATAATGTTCTGGGAACATGAAGTGTATTCAGTTCCTCTTAGGAGCTATGAATCAGAGTAGTGCTCTCTTCCAGAACTATGACTGACAATATGCCAACATTCCCTAGAACAAGACAGAGAATGGATTTTCACTAGACTGGTGGCAATTGCAGCTGTTACAGGAAGTGAGCAGAAATGAAGAGGTATTGGTTGGTAATTTAAAGTGTACTGATTTAGGGCAGAGAGGTCATTAAAGAAGTCAGGCCCCCTCACTGTACACACACCTTTGCACTGCACATGCAGGAACAATGTGCAGTCAGCTTTAATTGCTGGATGCTGTCAGGTGCAGCACAAAATTCCATGGCAACTTGCATCACCCTGAACCTAGGCTGTGCTTGCCTTGCTCTACCTTCAGGGTAAGGTCCTGTCCACCTCCTTGAGTCAGCTCTGGGTGCTTGTGTGGTCACACTCACTAAGCTGTTAGCGGCAGCTTATCCATCTCAAAATCAACCCAGCTCCAGTGTGTGAGCAGCTTTCAGGTGGATTAACCCACTGAAGAGCTCACAGAACACAAGAGTTGCTGCTACCAGTGCAAGGGAAATAGAGGCTATGTCTCAACAGGGATGAAAAGGATTTAGAGAAGGCTAAGCAGCTGTGGGAAAGCACCTTAATGATTATTAGAATGTTTTGTTCGGAGAGTAGAATAAATTCTGCTTTGAAAGGGATTTGTATCTCACTGAAGTTCTGAATGATGAGCCCACAAGGAATCTCTACTACCAGCTCACCCTGGGTTAATGGTGAACGTTGTGATTATGATAATATATCACATGAGGGCAGAAAGATCTATCCCTAATCCAGCAAGCCTGGAATCCAAACAGGACAGTTGAGTGGCTTAAGTGAAATGGTGGTCAGCCTAGATGTAGGTCAATGGAATGTTCCTGTTTAAAGCAGCACCTCAAGCTATGTGAGATCTGAGAGACTTCAGCCAGACTTCAGCAAAAGACTGAGAATGCTGTTGAGGGAGAGAGGGAACACACTGCTGAAGTGGAGGAAGGAGTGCCTTTATTTCAGCTGAGAGGAGAGTCTGGGGAGAGGAGTTCTGCTCAGCTGGAGTAAGTACTACTGGGACAAGTGATATACAGCAGAGACACAGGTCAGGGTGACATTGTTAAGGGTAGCAAGGGCCAAGATAATCAGTAAAAAATATGGTGTAACTTCTGTTCTCTCAGTACTCTGAACAAAACAGAATGTTTTAAGGGACTTCTTTCACAATTACTTATTAGCATCTGTAAAAGCAATTTTTAAATATAATCGTGAGAGATGTCCAATAAAAAAAACATCTTAAATCACACAGGAGTGAGGAGGAAGAAGATAATATGAAAGGTTCTCATATTACCTGGAAAGGAAGTGTGTAAAAGGGTTCTTTAAATCTCCGATTTTAAGGATTTTGTTTTATGGTACAGTCACCCTTTCTCATCTTTGCAGTTGATATATATGAGTAGGTCAAAAGGAAGCCACACCTTCCTTACATGCACAGGGAACAGCTTCAGAAGGGGGGATTGTTTTAAGGCCAAATCAGAATGATGCTGCTGCCAAGTGAAATTTTGCACTTGGAACCTGTGGAGGGAGGAAGAAGTGTTAATGTGGTAACAGCCAGTGGAATGCACGCAGTGTGTAACTTGTCATTCACAGCTCCAACTCCTCTCCATGCAGAGGAAACAGGATGAAATATTGCCCAGTTTTACCTGAAACAAAATGCTGGAAGAGAGGCAGAAAATGGTTCTGACAAGCACTGAGGTGCTGCTTGTCCTGGTCACCCTGAGGAGGATGGGTCTGTGGGATGCACCCAATAACTCTACTTGTCTGCAGTGCTTGTGCACATTCAGTCGCGTTATATTGGCTGGACAAGCAACTGCCAACATAATGAGATGGAAGACCATAGTTTAGAATAAAAAACCCCAAAATTTACTTTTCAAAGAACTTCAGAATGTTTTTTTAAGCATGAGTTTGGAACTGAGTGAGAAGTCAGTGAAATTAAAAACTGAGGAAGGATAATCACTATGGGTATCTTTTTATGGCCCTTTGATGGCTTCACAGTTCTCTTTTTAGGGTATGCTCACTTTCACAAACAAGATTGCAAACAGATTAGGGAACAGTATTTTAGATTTGCATAATGAAATATGGAAGTAAAAGCGTGGAGCATGGAGATTCACGGTTTCAGGTTCATCATTGTTCTTGGCTATTTAAAGTCTTACATCAATAATTTAAATTACTGTCAGAGACTTTAATGTAATCAGGTTTTCTCATTAAAAGTACCTGTATCTTTTCTTCTGAGAAATGGACTGTCTTGAGCCTGACACTCTTAGATTTTTTTAAGTAGGCTTGCAGAGCAAATAATGTCTCTGTGTCGAAAACCTTTGGTTACTTTATTACATTTGAATTCTTACAAAGATGTTTTTTCCCTTAGAGATGTGTACAATAATGATGACTTTGAACTTCTAGATGTAGAAATGCATGTGTAAGCATCACTATTGAGTTCTTTAGGAAACAGTGGAGGTTTGTCAGGAAGAGTTCAAGGTTTTGCAGTACAAAGTAGTTTTTGTTGTACAATGCATGTGCTGAAGAATGGCTGTAGCAGACAAGTTGGGCTAAAGTGCTCAGTAATAGTGTGACGTGTCACCGCCTGGTGCGAAGTGAGTCACTCTCTATAGAAATGCAAAATCACATTATAGAGTCTAGAGTCTTGTACTTTATTCATATATGGACAAGACTGTCCTTTGTCCATGATAATGGTTTTCTTCAATATCTGTGTGCATCTAATTTAAGCACATAGGCAGCATTGCATTGGTGTATGTACCATCTCATGCTAATGACCTCTTTGATTGGTGCCTCCATTTTCTCAGGGTTCAGTATCTTACTCTCCTTTTTCAATGCTTTTAAAGATTTGATTAAAGACTAAGTACAGTTGTCAAACTGGAGTGGCTGTTTTGTCATATGTAGAAATACTGGCCTCAGAACTGTATTCATTTGGGCTTGCTTCAGAGCAACTGTTTATGTTCTGACTGAACAGTTGCAGTCAGTAGGAAAGATCATTTAGTGCTGCTTGGAAGGACCACATTTGAAGTCATCAAAGGGCAGTGGGAAATCTTTCTGTGCAGAGAATTGGAGCAAGTCTGAAGAAAGCATGAGAGATACTGGAGCTCCATGGTTTATGCAATGGCAGAGAAATGAAGGCTTTATTTAGGAATATGATTTTTGTTGTTGAAATGTATCTGGATTTTGCCACAAATTGGATCTATAGGCAAAGAGGAGTAGGTGGCATGTGGGCAACTTGAAAAACTGAGTTTGCCATGAGATGGACCCAGTTTCTGGAAGGTACTTCTCAGTGGTTTTGCTGCCTCCAAAGTTCAGTAGCTACCAAAGGCATCAAGTATAAAAGCACTGTGGTTTGGAAGTGCCTTTGTGAAGCCTGTGTTTCTTACTGTTTCATCCCACTGCTGTGGTCAAACAGTTAAAGTGAAAATTGCAGTTAGTGGGTGCACTCAGAAAGGCAGTGTAGTTACCTGGGAAGGATGCCAAGTCTGATAGGGATTTCAAGCTTAAAGCATTTAAGACTTTAGACAATTACTATGTGTCTCAGAATTACAGACCTAGAAGCAGGGACTGTGCCCCAGTTCAGCTGGTTTAAGAGCCTGTAGGACTCAGAGGTAAAAGTCCAATTTCAGGATAATGATATTGCTGGGTAGATTGTCTGGGTAAGTTAATAACAAGTTCCATTAATCACTGGGTGGTCCAGCTCATTTGTGAAGAGACCATGGGGGAGAAGAGGGGTTGAATTGTTCTTTACTGGATCAAATGCTGGGCCACTGCCATTGAGGTGTTCTAGGTCTCTGTGGCTGGAATCAAGTGTCTGCTTTGTGACAGCTGCTCATTTTTCCTTTAAATGTACAGCACATTTCCTTTCACACTGTTCAGTGGCTAATGTTTAAATTTTGTGCTAGTGGTTAAAAGGAATAAGGAATACGTGTAATTGGGAAGTGGAGAAAGCTGCTCTGTTATGGGAAAGAAATAAAAGACGCTTTTTACAACTACACTTGAGGGTCCTGCCATAATTATCTGCATGTGGTTACTGATTGCTTAATATTTTTCTGTCAAAAACCTTTGTAAAGAAAATTATCTCAAAACAAATACTGTATGCATTATAAGAGAAAGGACTTAGCCTTTTAGGTTTATTAAGTGGTGGAATATATTCCTTTAAACATTTTCTGCTACAATTACATTAAACATTCTGTATGTTTCTAGCTCATGTATTTAACGTTACCTGGTAGAGCTGTAGGTGTCACCTGAAGCTTAAATCAAAAAGTGTTTTGCTGCTGACAGGTCTGAAGGCAGGAGGAGACTCAAGTCCCATTTGAAAAATGAAGGGTTAAACATATGCTGATAATATTTTGTCTAAATGACAGATTTCTTATCAAAAGCCTTTACTCTTGCAGGTGATTTAGAACCAAGGTGTATTGCATTTTCTGAGCCTGGCATTCAGTACTTTATAAGGCATTTGGCAAGTGTTCCCAGTCAGTGCAAGTGCTGATGCTTATCTGTTGTGTTCTGAAGTTCAGGTGTCAGGGCATCTGAGGGAAAGTGCTTTTGCAACTTAAAGGCAGAAGGTCAAATTTAATGAAATGTGGAGTCATAAAGGGTGCTTATCTATGTGATAGGAGGCAAAGCTGATAAAAGGTGGGTTTTCAAGGAAAGGTTTATTGCAACCCTCCTTGAAAGCAGAGGTAGTTTTTATCTCTTTCTGGCTGTTTTCTTCCTGCTCCTTTTGTTATTTTCTGTTTCTCAAAATAACAACAAGTACATGATCTTCTCTTGACTGTTCTCTATGGTATTTCTGTCCTAGGACTCTTCATTCTTTTAACCTTGAGTTGAAATTATAAGTTACCAGGATGAACCAGTCTTGTACTTTGACAAAAGAACATGAGAGTGTACCAATAAATGACTCCTGAACAGAACACTGAAGAGAACAAAAGTATATGCATCTCTTGATGGGAACAGAAGAGAGAGCAGGGAAAAGAGGAAGAGGAGCTGGCTTGTGAGAGAGAATATTTAAGATGGAAAATTGAATGAATTTTTATCATCTGTAGATGCACAAAGTAACTGGTTATTCTAAAATATTTCATTTCCTGCCTAAGTATCATTTCTCTGAACAATTTATCAAGCCGCTGCTCCTAGCTGTGGGAACATGTTTTTTGACACTTATGCAACAAAAATAGAATAACAGCTGAACAATTCTTGGTACCTCTGAGTTTGGCTGAGAATTGGAATGAACATCTTGATTAGACCTTCTGGGAAAAGTGTTGTGTGTATGAGGTTTGCTCAGGTTTTGAGCAGGCCATACATCCAGCAGAGGTGGAGAGAAGTGTTAGAACAAAATGGAAACTGAAAGAAACTTAAGGCAAAGAGGTAAGTGATAATGAGGGGTGAGGCAACAGAGAAAAACAAACTAAATGTAAGCAATGCTAGTGAAAAGAGACTGAAAGGAGAAGAGAAAGGTGCTAACGTACCAGTGATGAGTAAATAAGGAGAAAACAACATTCCTCGGGATGCACAGCTATCTTAAGGTCTCTGTGAGGGAGAAAACTTACAAAGCTTAGTAGAAATACTCAAGAGATGTGAGAGTGGCAGCTCTGCACTCCTGTGCTGCAGGTGAGGTGAGTACAGCCAGGGCACTGCCAGGAGAACCCAGTGCAGGAGGTGAATGCCTGACAGAGCTGACTGCCCTGGCACAGAGCTGGGGCTAGTACAGTGTCAGTGGCAAAATGGTTTCCTTACTCTGCCCTTCCCTCCTCCTTCTTTCAGTTTTTGAGCACCAAGCCAAACTCTTCTCTTTCTCAATCTCAGAGATGATTATACCCTAACAAAGAGCAGGCTTTGTCTTGGTATTTGAACCTGTGGCATTGGTTTAACCTTGACAGGACAGAGGAGCATCGCTTTTGCTGTCTCTCTCCCAGGGAGACAAACAATGTTTGTACTTCAACCTTGCTCAGGAGCTTCAGTAGTTTAAATTGTCACTGAGACCCTGGGAACTCAGCTAGTAGTGGCTGCATAGGGCACGCTCTGAATTACCACATCCCTTCTTGCCAGAGGCATGTTCCATTCCTGCAGCCCTTCTCCAGTGTCTGAACTGTGATGGTTGGTACAGCTTTGGGCCACCCCACTTTCAACCCCACAGGCTCTGAAACTGGGATCCTCAGGCTAAAAAAGAAATTGTAGAAAACCTCTTTATAGGAATTTAAAGTGCTACTGTTTTAAATAGGACTTGGAATTAAATTATTATGGAGCATTAAATATGCTACCCTTCCAAAAGCAATAATATCTGCCATGGTTTTGTTTAAAACTTCATTTTTGCAAACTCTGGCACTGGTCGTACTGGTGAGAGAAGTGCCAGCTTGAGCTAATTTTGCAAGTGTAGAAAACTGGGATTTGAGAAGTAAGAAAAGGAGGCATAGAGTGGACTCCTGGAAGAAATCAATGCATTCATTGCAGAAAAAAAGAATGCTGTAAAAATTGAACTTCTGTGTATAGTTTAATATTATTACATGTGCCTTTTGAGTAGGTAGGATTGCCATTGCTTTGCAAATAATCATGCAAAAGTTAGATTTTCATTTATACTGGCAGAGTTTTGCAAAGCCAGGAGCCATCAGTCTGAGCTTTGTTTTGCAAGTCTGCCTTCTTTCTAGAGTATTCAACTTCTTGTGTACTTTTTAATCATCTAGATTATTTTTGTGAAAAATGTATTTTTCAGAATTCAGAATTCTTAATCCCATTTGAAATGTGTTAGGCCACAGTGCTGTGGATCTTGCCGTACACATTGTAGTTTGCAAGGAAGTGATGGGTCCAAACATGTACACGTAACTCCATAGCCAAGCAATAGTTTGAATATTGGCAATTTCTGTAGTGTTCTCTTTGTGATAACTGCAGACTGGCATACTGATGGCTCTAAGATTTGGATGTATAGATTGATTAAGAAAATACCCACAACCTATCCAGCAATTACTTTTGAATGTAAATAACAGAAGCCTTTGCTCTGCTGTGCCAGATGAAACTCGAGGACAAAATATTTCTTCAAAAGAAGACATTGAGTAATAGTAATGCAGTAGTAGTAGTTTAGCTGCTCTCAGCTGTTTGTGACTAGAATCTGAAATGAAACAGAGCTCATATCTTGGCAGTGTTGAGTCCTATGTGCTTCTCTGATGAGTCTCTTGGGTTAGACTCTTAGGAAGTATTTACATGCCTAGAGATTTAGATAAGCACTTGGTGAGGTGTTCAAAAGCATCCAGGTCTCTAATACCTCTTGGCTTACTTAAGGGAATGTGGGAGTATGTATATGCACGTGTGGGTGTGTATAAAAGCTGTTGATTAATTCTATTATTTTGAAGAAAAATCATAAAAAATTAAAGTGGAAATAGCATTCCAGCCACTGAGTTATTTCACAAATACTGCTATGCTTGTATCTTCTCTTCCTGTAATTTTTTTGTTTTATTCTTGTTTTTCATTACTTGCCTGTATTTGTTGAAGCAAAAGAAAAAGTGGTTAATCCTTGAGCCTTCTGACCTGCGTGGAAAAGAATGTCCTTTGACGCATCATTTTGCAGAATTTAAGTGTTATCACTCAAAATCTGAAAACTTGAAACCATTTATCATACCTATTTTGACATGGAAAATAGATATAAACACTTTTCTACATACTGTATACAGTAAAATCTCTCTTGCATAGATTGTGCATTCATCTCTTAATTTTTGCAATAAAATCTAGAATTACATTTTCACAATAAATAAATAAATAAATTGTATTCCCATATAAATAAATTGTGCAACTTACAATTTGTGTCCCATAAACATAACTTCACCTTGGTTTGCCTGCTCAGAAATGCAGATAGAATATTTTATTTAAGGCTGCATTCCTCAGGGCAGATAGTGAAGATCTGGGACTCTGGCATTCTCATTTCAGACTTAGCAGTTTACTGTGTGGCCAAGGACAAGTCAGTTTAACCCAAATTCAAGCATTTATTCTTGTAGTTCCTCCCCTACATTAATGTTGTATTAGGAGCTTGGATGTGTGGTTTCAGCCTGTATGAATTTGTTCCCCATGTTTCCTGAAGCATCCAAATGGCTAAAGAGTATCTCTTGCTGAGAGCAGAAAGTCTGGAATCCAGACATGTGGAAAAGCAGCACAAGTAGCAGGGGCTTGCTTTTAATGAGGCACTTGAGACCTTTGGAGTGTCACAGAAAGGGTAAAGCTGTCCATTACATGCTGAGGATAAAATATTCTGAAATATGCTAAGACCTTTCAAAGGACATGCTTGCTTAGAGCAAGAGACAGCACCCTTCTCAATGTGCAGACTTCTTTGTAAGTCCAGATTACACAGTCTATATTTACACATACTTTGGCTGGATTTGGTTAATAAAGTTAATTTAAAAGGCTGCATGATTGTGTGCAGACTGGATCAGCTGGGTACAGGATTTTGAGTGTTGACTAAGGAACATCAAGTGCCCAGCATTCCTGACCCTACTTAAAATTCTCTTTGTGGCATAGGCTTACTTGTAGAACAACTTCAAGCTATATCAGAGCTAGAATTCAATGTCTGATGTTTCTGTTACTAAATTAATTTTTAAAAAACACCCAAACCAAGCCATATGTAATTTTGTGCTTAATTCTTGCAAAAATTACATACAAGAAATACACTAGGAAGAGCACAGGAATCATATGTGGTAAATTCTCAGTATCACTGTCAAAGAAATGAGATTAATTATTTTTTTAAACAGATATACCAAATATCAGACTGATTAATAAATCTTTTACTAGTTGTTACTTAACTTTAATGAAATGCAGGACCATGTCTGGCATATTGGCCTGTTTTTGCAGATGACTTAGTTGTTTAATGCCAGGTACTTTGTCTTACCTAATCAATTGTAGACTGAGACCAAGAGGTGTTACTATATCTTTTGCTGCTTTCTTGAGAGATGATGAGTTTCTAAAGCACATGAACAGAATTTTTCAATCTGTCAAGGCCTTTAATATACTCAGGTCTGTTTCCTTTTTGTTTTCTTTCTTTGTCTTGAAAAAGCAGGAATCAAAAACTATTTAACACATCCTGGAGTTCCTGTCAGCAGAAAGAATTGCAGAGATGCTGGGAACTGGGAGCTCTGGTCAGACACCCACATCACAGACATTGTGCGGCAGATCTTTGTGTAAAGCCCTCCTTAGCTTGGGTAAAATGGCTGCCCTTCTCTTTTGAAAAATTTCTGTTGTGATAATCCTCCCACATGGCAGAATCTTTTGTTTAGACTACGTGAAATCAGGCTGTTTGACTAATAACACTCTAAACTGGTTTTTTCCATCTTTTTTTTTGGATTGTGTAAGTCCTTCCTCAAGAAAAGACACATTCCTCAACCAGTAACCTTGTTTGCCATGTTCTTGGTCTCTGTGCCTTTTCCTTTTTCTTTGATTGGGTTTCCCAAGCAAAGGCTGTAAAGTTGATTAAATACATGGACATGTACCCAGGTGTCCTCTGCAGTCCTTATTTACAGAAGTTGATCTAAGTTAGGAGAGTCCACACTACATGGTACAGCACAACTGTTTATAAAAGAGTTGAAAGCAGCAGAAATTCTTGTCTGCATAGGTTGTGAGTATCTCACACAATCAGTGGCAAAGTGGGTTGTTGGGGGGATTTTGCTGAAAGACATCTTGGATTGTGAGGTGTATCTGGAATGCCTACTGAAACTCCTCCATCAGTGGGGAGTGCTGTCATTGCTCAGTCTCCCTAGATGTACCAGGGCTTGTCAGGGCTTTCTCAATCCCAGAACACATGGATTGCACTATTGCAGCTTCCTTTCTGAGCAGAACTGAGCTGCAGAATTGGGCCTTGGCCAGAGCTGTGCTGCTGCCACTTGAGAGCTGAGGCTGTTCATGGATTCCTCCTGGGAGCTGCAGGTTGCCCCTCCCTGTGCTCATGGGCACTTCTCTCTGCAGGAGCTCATGGGGAGTTCTGATGGACTGGATCTGTTCCTGTTGATGCTGGCAGCTGGAGGGGTGACTCTAGAGGGCTCAGCTGATTGCCTGGCTGGGCTTCTCTACACTTTGGGTCATGCTCAGCTCTGAAGAGTGTGCTCCATGTTAGGAAGTAGATTGGATAATAGTGCTTGACATAGATTTGCATGGGACCTTTCAACAGTGATGTGGTCAGTTCTGAGCTTGTGTTCCAGTGGCAGCTCCCAGAACAGCTCCATGTGCGAAAGAGGTGTTTGGGGGCACCCTTGGATCCCCCTTCCCAGGCAAACTGCTTCATAAACACCTTTCTCCTCTGTTCTTCTCTAGGGGGCATATCCCTGTGTAACTCAGTTCACCTTCTTCCTAAAAATAATCTTCTTGTTGCTCCTGTTTGCCTGAGAAGTTACAAGTAATGAAGTAGTGGGTTCATAAATATTAGTGAGACAGGAATGTTCTTTGTGAATATAAACACTGTGGCAGTACTCTCATGCATTTTTTTAACTTTGTTTGTATGATTCAGAGATCTCTTGGTAGAAAAAGTATGTTTTCCTTCTAGGGAAACAGACCCTTGAGATTGATATTTTTGGTATTTTAATTTTGTTGGCTGCAGGGACAAGATTTGTCCCATCAGAAATCCCTGAGGAAGTTGATAGTGTAAGCATAGTCATGAGGTGTCTTTGAAGTACAAGCATGTCCTACATGTTCTTTATGTTTCTGCTTTAAATATCTGAGCATAGACATCTTCAGTGAAACATTAGGATGTGAATTCCTCTGGCCATGGATGTAGTTTTCTGGAGTTCTGGTTCAGCTGCTTGTTGTAGGTAATGAATTATGGGTGAATCATCCAATTTTATGCAGTACTTCTTTGTTTCCATGAATTTCTATAGAAGTGTACTCTGCCGTGAGTATTGACAGAATGCTGCTTGAATTTTGTATCCTCAATGTGATTATAATTTTTAATGTGTTCATGTCTCACATAAATTCCAAAATGTTATTATGTTTTATAATTATGTATGAACCATTACCAAAAGAGAAAGCTGCACTTTCTTAAATACCTGTGTACATGCATTGTTAAATTCAGAGATATTTTATAGCACTTATGCTGCCATGGGAGCAATAACAAGTATTTGACTTCCAGGGCACAGCTTCTTGCACACCATAATATTGATTAAATAGCAGTACAACCCAATTCAGCTGCTTGATTAATTTTTCAAAAAAAAAAAAACCCAGTTCCTGCTGCTGCTGTCAGAAATCTTTTCTACCATTTTACCAAATGCTTTGGGGAAATCTGTGCCACTGTTAGCTGAAAAAAAGTTACAAAATGCTTCTTGTGAAGGTGATGACCCTCTGAGCTTGACATGTGAGGTGCTGAGCACTCAGGGCTCCATCCAGAAAAGCACTTCAGCACCTACTGAGGATGAACTGCAATGATTTGCTGGAGGTGAGCCAGAGTGCTCTGTATTTGTGTGACTGAAACATCTGCACTTTGTAGTAGACCCTCTATTTATTTTGGAGGGTAGAATAAATCTTTTTTCTTTAAAGTACATTGGAGCAAGAGAATTTTTGTTTCCTTTGAAAACACAACGTAGTGAGGTGACCCCAGAGTTCCTGCTGTCCTTGAGTGTTTAACCTCTAAAATGAAGGATTTGTCTTTTCTCCAAAGCATTAGGATAGAATGAGCTATGTAAGTTGGATTCAAAGAAGAGGTCCAAGTACCAGTACACTTTCATAGTTTGGTTTTTTCTTTATTGTTATACGGGTATTTTAGGAGACAATATCTATTTAGGTATATATTACCATTTTCATTTGCAGATGATTTTGTACCCAAGAGACAAGTGCTGTGTTTCTTTAGTCTTTTGTTTAGACCTGAATTTGAAAGCGTGCATCTTAGTTTAGTTCCTCAGTGTGGGGCTCTGCTTTTTCTTCTGAGCATCCAGACCTGTAGAAAATCTCCAGAAATCAGTCACAGGGGTGCCTGATAGCTGCCAATTCACCTAGTTAGTAAAGAATATTTTTTTTTTTTTTTTAAGGAATATTTTTCTATCATGGTGGCAAACTTTGTGGAGCTGGCTCTGCCAGTGTGCATTCCTTTAAATGTTTACTAAAATGCAAGACCTTAAACTGTGTTGTAGGTCAAGTTCTTGGTGGTCTGCAATACATGAACTAGTGGTAATATTTTTTTTTTTGAGTGTGGGAGTTAGCAATTTATATGAAATACAAAAATCAGGAAAGAAGAAAAACAAGCAATATGCATAACATTCTAATAGAACTTGAAAGCAACAAACAGGGAATTATAGATATTTGAGGTTAAATTACTTTTGATCTAGAAAAGAGGCTGAAATCTTGGTCTCTAATCTGATAGTGCATTCTGGAAGAGGACAAAGAAGAAAATCTCTCCCTCCCCTCAGGATTTGAATACTGCAAAGAGATTTGACTTTGCCCTGCTAGCCACCTTATTCTTCCCTTATTGTTTATTGCAGGCTTAAATAAGATCCTTGGGAAAGCTGTTAGCATTGTCACATTGCATTAAACCAAATCAAACACTTACATGGCTGCAGGGAAATTGCTGGAACTTTTAATGATTTATTAAGAGAAGCATAACTATTGTGTGTTAACCATCCTGGAATGTAGTATTTTGTACTAAGTACTGTATTTAAGATGTACTTATTGCATTTTTGCAGTTTGGCCCAGTTCTGTTTCTATGGGAAATGTAGCCATACAGTTACATTATTTCCTGGCTCTCCCTGTGTTAACTTTGGGATGAATCTATTCATTTTCCCAGTTGATTGCTTGCTTCCTTTTTAGAGAGAGAGGGAAATAAATTTAAAATCTTTTCATAGCCTTGGCTTTTTTGTCAGAATAAAAAAAAATCTAGGTTTTGCCTCATGGGTTTGACAGCGTGCATATTTATGACAAATGTAGGAATTTTCTATCCCATTAAAGTTTCAACAGATAATTTCAGCAGCTAGTCCTTCAGAACAAAATAAATTCTGTAACTTTGTAAAGAGTCATTAAAAGCTCTTAAGCCTTTAATAGAATCTGATACCTTTCATTCAGCCTTTAAATAGCATGGGCTGATTTCCTGGCCAGGTATGTACAAGAGAGTTTTTCTGGCAAGCCACTTCTTTCAGCCCTGGCTGAATAACAACAAAAAAACTGTGATGGTTCAATCCTGGTTAGAGTGTTGCAAAAGAAGGGCAAAACAAGTGAAACAGAAGGTCAGAGCATGTGTGCAAGTATTGGCTGGCAAGAGTCCCATTGACTTGTATTATAAAATACCCAGTGGATATATTAAAAAAAAATAGGGTAATTGTTTTGAGAGTTTTATCAGCTCTCTGTTGATCTGGGATATTTTTGGCAGCTTCTTATATTCAGTAACCTTCTATAGTGAAATATGAAAAACTAGTGTAAGTCAGTGGATATGATGCACAAAAAATCAGTAAAATATGGCATTTTTCTGAAGCTTGTTTGTTATAATCCATATAACAATGGGGAAATATACTATTCCTTTGCAATAGAGATAAATCGTAATATTTTTAACATATTTTTTCACTATTTTTATTTTAAATCTTGATATGTTTTTAGTTTAGAGTTTTGGTGAGCTGTCGATTTTACTTTAAAGTATGGACAGCTCATGTGCTGTGTTCATGAAATCACAGAGTGTTAAGGGGCTGGAATGGACCTTAAAGATCATCCAGTCCCAAAACCCCCTGCCATGGACAGGGATACCTCCCCCTAAACCAGATTACTCAAGGCCTTCTTCAGGATTTGAACACTGCCAAGGTTGAGGCAATGCTGCATCATAACAAAACACATCAAAGGAAGATTATATTATCTGAAAAAAAATATAATGACAAAGAAGCATAATGAGAAAAAAATTCTGAATATTAGATTTATAGAAAAAAACATTTTGTCAGATAATTTCTTGGAGTATAAATGCCTTAGCAGATAAATATTGAGTCTTTTCAGACTGTAACAAAATTGCAAGTTGCATTTTGATTTGTAGCTGGATATACAGAACTAAAATAGAAATCATAATATCTGGAGGGGTTTCTTTCAAAGCCTGTTTGTTTTATTGCAGTTTTTTTTAAAATGTAAAATCCTACATAAGCCCACCAGAGACTTTCAGATTGTTTATAATACAACATCATATTTAATTTTTCAATTTTAAAAAGAACAGTAGGATCTTGCAGGAAGTAACAAGCAAGGAGCATTTGTGTACAAACTGCAGTGTTTCTTCGGGCAAAAAGGTCTTACATAGAGCATGCAAGTTTTACCATTGAAGGTAATTTGCTATCATGTGTGACTTCAAATGAGAGGTGATAATACAAATGGCTGATTTGAAAGTATTTCCATATTCCTGATTAAGCTTTGCTGCTTTTTTCTTTCTCTCACTAAGTCTGATATAAGTATGATGGATAGAGTTGAACAGACACTTGAGAGAAAGAAATTTTTCTTATTGCAGAGGTGTTCTCTGAGTGTGGGTTTTGATCCAGAGGCAGGCTAGGAAGGCTAGATCTAGAGGAAGCCTTCGCCAGAAACAGGACTAAGGAAAGGCTTTGGCTTCTGACCTGCAGAGGAGCAGTAAAGGGCTGCTGGCCCCCTGGTGGGAACTGCTTTTTTTCACAGACACAAATTGTGGCCCTGTCTAGTCAAATGGTGCTGAATCCATGTTGCCCAGGTTCTGAATTGGGAGGTGAAGGATTTTTCCTGTAGAAGAAATTCCAAGCTCCCTCAGCATGCATTCCTTGTGTGATGGCAGCAATTCTGTCTTCGGTGAGGTGGCTTGTAAAGCCTGAGAGATACTGCCATATAACTACTCAGCTCCTCAGCTGGGCATCCTCTGTTTATGTTCAAAGCATTTTGCAGCTTGATATAAAACATGTAAATGATGCTCAGCAAATAGGCAGGGAACTAAAACTCAGCAGCTGTCTCCTTTGTGCATCCATTTTCAATAATTAATTGGATATCCTGTGACTTTTAATTGTGAGAAGGGTGATGTTAGTTTTACAACTCCTAAATTCAGTATGATCATAACAAAGGCTTTTTTGTTCCTAAATGCAAGACTAATACAGCTATTCCAAATTATACCAATATGAAATAAACTGTAGAGATGTAAAATTTAATTATAACCATTAGAACTTTATACCAGTTTTTACTGCTGGTATCTTAGATGGCTTACAGACTTTAAGGAATCATTTTTTATGGAGCATTGTTTTTCAAAGGCAATTAGAGCTCAGGGTAAATACCATTGAAGAAGTGTGTCCTTGGGCTACAAATTGCAGTATCATTAACGTTTGCATAGAATGAGGAAAGCTTTTTAACAAAATTGTTTTTCTTACGATCAGTATTTTTTTGTAGGTGTGTGTTAGGTTGTCTTCAGAGTCTGTATGAAACAGTGTCTGCAGATCCCCTGGCTGGCTCTGAGGAGTTGTGTCCACAAGCCATTGTAAAATAGATTTAGAATTTTATTGTTGATTACACTTTCACAGTCAAACAATCATGTTACTTCATTAGGTTTATTTTTCACCATCATATAAATGGATTATCTGTAATGGGACAGCTATGGGCTACTGAATGTGGGTTTTGCAACTTTGCCTGAGAAGGGTAATTCCTCCGCTGCACTCAGCCTTTGGAAAGGGTTTTGGGAAACCACAGATCTCTTCCTTGCCTGCTGGAGAAAGAAGACATGTGTGAGGCTGTGGAAAATGGCATTGATTATTTTTGGAATTAACAGTGTGCAGACAGGAGACAGAAACTGTTATTGTGGAGGAGCTGCAGAACTCCTGACAGGAATTCCTGCTTTTCATGCAGCCTTGTCATGTATCTTTCTGTGTCTGCTCAAGGACTGCTCAGACATTCCTGCAGAGACCGGGGCAGTGTCCTGCTCCTCGTGTGACCTCAGGTCACTTCTCTGCTGTCATGTCTTACAGCAGCAAGATGATGACCCACAGGAGCTCACTGGTATTTGGGCTTTTCCATCTGTTTTATCTGCTTTTGTGCTTGTTCTGTCAGTGCTCTGGAAGAGAAGTGATCCTGACAAGTGTGTGTGCCGCTTGGCATATTAAGCATGAAGATTGTGAGTGCTGCTGTAAAGCCAATAGAAATAATTAGCTGTACGTCTCTCTTTGAACTCACATTTTCCCTTAAGCAGGACTGTTCTCTATATGGTAGCAGTGATATTGATGCAAGGTCAGCCACTGCTGAGCTCCCAGCTCTGCTTCATCAGCTCCTTGCTGGTTTTTGGCAGGGCAGTGTCCTCCCCCCACACCTGTGCCATGCAGGCAGTGGCCGAGGACAGGGAACCGTTGCACTGCTCAGAGCCCTGACCCATTTTCAGGTTATGCAAGTCCCCAAGGCCCTTCTAATTCAGTGAGATGGATCCCCTTTTAGAAGGGGCTGAGGACAAACAAAACACTTGACTGGGGACAGGTTTGGGGACCAGCAGCAGTCAGTGAGCTAGGTTTGGATTTCACATTACACTGTGACAGTTTCAGTGATAAAAGCCAATTAAAACCTAGAACTGTTAGGTATTTTTGAAGGAATTTGATGTTGAATATGTGTTAAATCACTATCTAGTGGAGGGATGCTTTCAAAGGCTGTTTCACACTGGGTGAGGATCTGGCTTTCTTTTCATGCTGTCACAGTGCAGGTACCATGCACTGCAAGAAGCAGATGGCTGAGTTCTGCTCAGTGGCTTATTCCTGGCCATGATTTACTCAGTGAGGACCACAGTCAGGTCTGACAGCCTGGAGTTCTCACACCAAAGTTGGTTAACTTTTAGCCTTTTCAGAAGGTTTACTGTAATCAGTCTGAAACTGGTGCTTTGAGTTTTTGAAGAACACCTGGCATTTTTACTTTGGTCATAAAGGAGCTCAGTCTCACAGTGGAGCATTTTCACAAGTCTGTTCCTTCCACAGAATTGCACACAACTCCAGCAGCAGCAATGGGAGCTACATCCCTGAACGTGCTGGCACACAGAAGGCACTCAGAAGTACAAAGCTGCAGAGACTCACTTGAAAAGGTTACTGTGGATTTACCTGCAGTCAGACTCTGGTCCCTGTGCTGAAATCTGCAGTGTAGGTCATGCCTGTAGGGTGCAAGCTCTTCAAGCATGAGAAAGCATTTTTTTGTTTGCTTGTTCTAAATTGGTATCAGGTACCTTTGTCTCTTTTGAAGGGCAGGCTTCATTTCCAAGACTATTTACTTTTGTCCTGCACAGTTACCTCAAATGGATGCTGGCTATTTTCTGGTCTGGAGTCAATTCCTGTAAATCTGAGAGATTTGTATTCTGTAATTAAATAGCAATACCTTTTTTTGTGTATTAAATTTATCTTTTTACAGCTATTCAGTGAAAAAATAAGTGGAGCAGAAGGAACAAAGCTAGATGAGGAATTTCAAGAGATGGAAAGGGTAAGAAAAGTCACATTATGTTTTTCAATATTAAGCTATTGTAGAATCAGAAATATTTTATGTTTCAAGTGATTGAATAGTATTGTAGATTTACCTGGGGGAGGAAACCCTATAATGTGCTTCCAAACAGAAGGATAAAAGGATAAATGCAAATTTGTCCTTGAGCTTTGTCAGCTCAGCCAAGGGAGAGGAGACACCCTCAAAGGCTGTTTGAGAGAGATCAGGTTCCACTGACACCTCTCGACAGTAAAGAGAAATTCCTCCAAGAAGGAGGCAGAGCATGAGGAGGAGCCTTCCCCGGCTGTGTGGGAGTTTAGAAAAGTCTGTGGTGTTAGTGAGGCTTTGTAAATATCACAAAGCCTTTGCATCTGATAAAATTAATGATAAAAATCCGACTACTTGGGCCAGATTTTCTCCTGGTAAAAGATCATATCTTTTAGTTTAAACCCCTGTTCAGAAGTTTACATGAAATTGACATGTTTGCTATCCACGGATGAGTTGTATTGCAAACTAAACAATGTTACTGCCAGTTTCTGCTTTTACAATTGTTATGTGGGGTTTTTTTTTAATTGCCCTTGTCTTTCTATGTATTTTTAATGTTCATAGTGGACTTGCTTTTCTTTTTCAGAAAATTGATATTACTAATAAAGCTGTAACAGAGCTTCTGTCCAAATCCACGGAGTACCTTCAGCCAAATCCAGGTAGGATAGGAACAATAGGTATTGGAGTCTCATGTTTTATTACTTGGAAATTAATTCTAGGTAAATAAAAGCTAATTAGGTCATCATTGTGAGGTTTCTGTGTGGAGTTCTGCAAAGTTCTTCTAAGAAATGAGGAGAGGAAGTTGGCTCTGGCTGTGATTGTGTCCTGCATTTGCTGTCTGCAGTATTTCTAGTCAAGGAGCTCACAACCAGGACTACTCAAAGGAATGTGAGTGTCAGTGAATATTTGCCTGGAGAAATGATGCTTTTTTAGTTGGGAATAAAAACTAGTTTCATATGACCCATATTGTGGAACGGAATCTTTTTTCAACTTTGGACTATGAGGTACTGACAACAAAAAAGTCACCAGTCTGAGCTTCATGACTTTGCATGTGAAATAATTTATTGCTTTAAATAGATTAGCTTTAAAACTGGTTTTATCACTTTTTAATTTTTTTTTTCTTTTTCTATGTCCCTCTTAGCATACAGGGCCAAGCTGGGAATGCTGAACACAATGTCAAAGATCAGAGGACAAGTTAAAGCCACAGGCTACCCCCAGACAGAGGGACTCCTGGGAGACTGCATGATACGGTATGGCAGAGAGCTGGGCGATGAGTCTATGTTTGGTGAGTTGTGCATCTCCTCTGCCAAGATTTCAGATAAAGTAATTTGCAAAGTGTTACTCACTGACATAACCTGTGTAGTTGGCCACTGCAGGTAAGAGGGAAAGTTAAGTGCAGGGTCAGGGGATGGTTGATACAGCTCAGAAGCAGAATGCTCCTGCGCATTTGCCTGTGTTGCAGGTGGGTTTGATAATACTGTTACTGATCTCTGTTATTAAGCATTTTAGTTTCTAAGTCTTCAAACCTAAATAATTTAGGGTGATTCTTAAATGCAGTGTATTTCTTTTAACTTTTATATAAAAATGACTCTACTCAATTTGAGAAGTAAACTAAAGGAAAAATTATTTTAGAAAGAAATAAATAGTAACACTGGATGATTTTTTAGTAATAACTTGTGTACCGTAGGAAGAGAATTTTTTTTCCCTCTGATATCTGTTGGGTAAAAAAAACCCAAAATGTAATTCAGAACAAAATTTTCTAGTTCCAGTTTTGTATAGAGAGCAAGCATGACTTGCATTATTTTCTTTTTTACTCTTCAAGGGACTGCAGCAGATACAAAGATACCTATTTGAAATGGCTGTTTTAAAAGACAAATTTTCTGCTTTTACATATCTTGAGATATAAGAGCCTATTCTTTACCACAGGCCTTGCACTACTGGATGCTGGTGAGAGCATGAAGCAAATGGCAGAAGTGAAGGACTCTCTTGATATTAATGTCAAACAAAATTTTATTGATCCTCTACAGTTATTGCAGGACAAAGATTTAAAAGAGATTGGGGTAAGTTTTCCAGGGTAGAGCTTCACTTAGCAATAATCAGAGTCAAATCAACCCTACTTCCCTGAGATATTTTTCTTGAAAGCAATAAGGTAAATAAATTTTGTTGTAATAGATTTTCTGTCTAGCAAAATACTGACAAAATCTGCTTAGGATGAATGCTGGACTATTTCTCCCTTGTCTAACTTACTCAATTTGCTACATTGCTTGTACAGTCATTACAAGCGGAGTGAAGAGAATGATATTCTTTATTTTTCTTCTGTTTTATTTTAATGAACATTTTTATTAATGCTAATGAACATGTGAGTGGGCTGTGATTTACTGCTAGTGATTATCCTATCTTACCATCTCTGTCAGCCTAAAGCTGTTTATAATGGAGAATGAATATAACTGTTAAAAAAGGCTTCTCAGGGCAAACACAGAATGATCTGAATAGTGTCATAAAATGTTGAAGTGCCATATGCCACAATAGGAAAAAATACAGGATACTAAGGAACACATTTTTAACCTTTAGAGTTGAGTTTTTCAGTGTTTTTATTTGCAATGTGACAATTCAAAGAAATCCAGGCAGTCTTTGTCTGAGTCTGTTGATTCCAATGGGTTTGGGTAATAGGCAAGTTAAAACCCTGATGAAATGCAGAAATGGAAGTTATTTTATTTGTTTACACATAAATGAATGTGGAAAGCATAGCAAAAAGATAGCAGTAATGTCTGTAGCTGTCTCCTTTGAAGCATAGCTGTTTTCAGTTGTGTTCTTCTGAGCTGATGAAAAGAAATTGTTTGATGTTAGCTTTAATGAGCATTTTGTACTGTCACTTTGAGTCCATTCTGTGAGTCTGTCAGTCCCAGGATTTTTGGCAACAGAAAAGCTTGTGTAGTTTTATCAGATAGAAGTGTCAAGTTGATACATAACAAGAACAGGAAGAATACAAGATTTTTTGGAGCACTACTTTATGAGGGGAATATAACCCCTTAACTTTTAGTTGTCATATTGCAGATAATTCAAGATGTAAAATTGAATTACATGTAGAATATGGTGATGCACAAATATTTAAGTTGGATCCTGCTTCTCTCCACAGCTCAGACAATCTGTACTGTGGCACATTCAGTGAAGTCCATGAAGTGAATGTCTAAAATAGGCAAATCAAGGCTGCCAGTACCCCAAGTGCTGCTGAAGGGCTCTTGACTTAAAATTTCATTCCTTTTTGTGCTGGTGCTGCCTTGGGTCATAGGGAGGGACTGTACAAGTCTCTGAGCCTTGTATTTCCTCAGGTCTGCATATATTTGCATCCATCACTGATATTTCCTGAGATCACAATGTGTTTGTTTGGGCATGTCTCATTTGGTCCTTCTCATAAATGCTGTGTCTCTTTTAGCATCACTTGAAGAAACTGGAAGGGCGCCGCTTGGATTATGATTATAAAAAGAAGCGTTTTGGAAAGATACCCGATGAAGAAGTTAAACAAGCAGTAGAAAAATTTGAAGAGTCAAAGGAACTGGCTGAAAGAAGCATGTTCAATTTCTTAGAAAATGATGTAAGTCTGTGCTGTATCTTTGTTTGCTGCAGTACATCCTGGAGGGGCAAATGTGTGGGATTGGTTAAAGCCAGTCCCATCCTTCACAGGAGGTAAGGTCTGAAAGCAGAAACTCTGCCTCTTCCCAATTTTAAATCCCCAGTCAGAGAAGAACAGAATGCACAGCTGAGGATGGGAGAACTCAAGAATGTCTTCTGGAGATACAGTGACTCAGACAAGATGGCCACAGAGTAGCCAAGTAGGACTAGCTGAGAGTAAACTACAGTTTGGTCAGTGAGAGGGTGAAGGTTGGGAAATTGGTGTAGTCAAGACCTGCTGCTGAAAATATAAGCAAGGGCATGTACCCTCTGAGGTTTCTGAATTTTAGCTCACTTATAGTCAAAACTTCCCTGCTGATGTGGAGTCTCTGAATGATTTTACCTCGGAAAATCATTACTATTACTCTTTGGCTCTGTGAAGTCCATAGAGTGAGTTTGTGGCTTGGGCTCAGATATGTGGACTTTGGCTCAGAGTCTAAGTCCATCATGAAATTATGTCTAAATAAGGAGCAGCTGTGGCCATTCAGGATAGTCCTCTCTTCTGTCCACACACAGAGGAATAGCGGGATGTACTTTCTCCTGCATAATCATGGAATTGTAGGAAAAGAGAGCTGGACCTACTTGGGCCTATGCAGCATCACAGAAAGGCAAAAAGTAAAAAGTGTGCTGTCTTCTGTGGGCAAACTGCAACAGTGAGGAGCTGTGAAGTGGGAAGATTTAACTGCAAGCAACTTCACTCTCTGTGCACACCCAGTTATAAAGCAGCCAGTAGCTCCTGAACTGTTTGTAAGTGGGACACATTTGTTACAGCAGTGTTTAGTGAAAGGCAGTTAAGTCTCTTGCTGTTTTACCAGGGTAAGTTAACGAGGGCAGCAAAAGCTGGAACATGCTATTATCAACAATTTCAGCACTGTCCCACTGTAGGCTCTACCAGTTGCCTGGTTGCAGTGGATGTGTGTTTAGCAATTCTGTCTTGCATGGGCAGCTGAGAAATGTTTCAGGTACTGTTTATCATTAGCCAGAGTGCCAAACTAAGGATAAAAGAGTGCAGGAATTCAACTGGTTTAGCTCAGCCACTAGAAAACAGATGAGTTAAGCATTCTAGTGTAAGTAATTCTGCCTTTGGGAGGGGGTGAACTATATATCCCTCTGAAGTTTCTTCTGTACCCATTTCCTATTGTTTCTGTTTAAAGAAAACTGTGCTCTTCCCCTTCCATTCTTGTGCTGACCCAATCTGTCTGTCCTCCCAAAACTTCACATTCTAGCCTTGTTGTCTAACCCCAAATGGTCTCACTGTGTTTGTGGAGATCTTAACTGCAATCACCTCCTTCTGATCCTTTCCAGTTCCCCAAGTATCTCCCTCCCTTGGTCTTCTTGCCCTGAAGTCTGTTCTCTGAGCTCTGGTTCCCAGCCATCTTGCCAGGTGCCTTTCCCAGGCTCAATCCTGATCCCCACCTTTCTCAGGTTTTTGCACAGCCAGCTGCAGACCTCCCACATTGACACTGTTGCATTCACTTCTTATCAGATCCATCTTCCTGCCATTCCCACACAGCCAGTCCCAGCTTCATCTTCCTAAGTAGCTTTTAGTCCTTCAAGTTTCTCTGGCTCTTTCCCAGTCTCTCTTTCTCTCTTCTCCTAATCCACAGCTCCATATTTCTCCTAGCTCTTAGTTGTCTTGTTTGGACAGTCCTTTATCCATTTTTTCTGACCACACATCCAAACCCCAGGCACTTTGTGTGTTGTCCTCAGCTGTTTATATTGCTCTCTTCTGACTGTGATGGGATTGTCTCAGCTGTTGGTTTGATTCTGTGCATTTCATTTCTTTGTGCTGTGTGACAGTGTTTGGCTCTCTTGTAGTCCTGGCAGAATTTTTAATGATCTTTTTAACTGAGTAAAAGCAGACAAAGTATAACACAAAACTGCCATGGGTCCATAAAACATTTGTAGAACGTTTACTCAGATATTTTCTTATGATCCAATGTCTGAAGACATCATGATGGAATGGAAAGATGTCAGACTTCTTGGGGGCTGTCTTCTTAATGTTGTCTTGAAGACAAATATCTGTTGCTGCTCCATACGCCATACAGCTTGAACTTTTCAGCTTGTGTTAGGGGAATGAGATTATTTGTTACTTCATGAATAATAATATTTTGGTTTTTCTTTCTCCTTCACATTCTCCCTTTCCTCATCATTCATATTTTTGAATGATTGGCTAATATGTTTTAAATCCAAGTAGATAAATCATGTTTCATTTATCAGTTTATAAATGCTGCCATCTAGTGAGGTAAGTCCAGATCATTTCAGAACTGCACTTTGTAAACATTGATAATAAACACTAATGGATCTGAGTCATAAGAGCTGTCACAGTGTAATTTCTTCCAGCATTGATCAGAAAAGCTCCACTTTCACCTGCTGAGGGGTCATGTCCTCTTTAATGTTTTGGGCTTGGGTGTTGACAGACAGCTGGCTTGGAAGTTGAAAGCAGAAGGGATTTGCACATTGTGAAAGGAAATGACTAAGGACCCAGCCCTGAGTTAGTGAACTCGAAGTTACACCTCAGTTTTGTTCAGTTTCCAACTGGCAGTTTCTTTGCTAGAATCACGTGTGCTCTTTTCCAATAACCTCTAAAAGGTACTGTGGTCTTTTGAGATACCAGGTCTGTTTTAAATGATCTGTTTGTTTATCCTTCTGCTGAATGTACTGCAGAGCTCTTACAACTATTTTCCTCTGTCTTTCAGGTAGAACAAGTCAGCCAGTTGGCTGTGTTTGTAGAAGCAGCACTAGATTACCATAAACAATCCACAGAAATTTTGGAGGACCTGCAGAGCAAGCTGCAAAACCGGTAAGACAGAACCCCTCGGAAAATGCTGAACCTCTGCTGCAGCTGAGGTTCACAACGTTGGAAAGCCACTGAAGCAACAGATCTTGTAGCACCACCTCCCAGATGCACCTTTGCTGTGCTTTGTGCCAGACTGAGCTCCATGGCTTTAAACCCCTGCCACCTGGCAGCTCCTTGCTGTGCTGGGAGACTTTAATGTAACACAGGATCTGCCCAGGGAGCTCTGAGTGTGTGCAGAATCTCTCCCATCTGTGGTGGTTGATGGGGACAGCCTCCCTTTGTTTGGAGGTTTATTTCAACTTGCATTCTTGGAGTTGTGTTTTGGAGGATTTGCTTGAAAGTTGGCCTGGTTTTTTTTGAGATTAAGAGCTATAACAAAATTCTACAGCACAGATAGGAGCAGCCAGCTGGCCAGGAACAGAGCTGTGCTTAACACATGTATGAAAAGCCCAGGTACTTTGTGTCAGCCTAAGGAAAGGGAGAAATGTTGTTGTCACTGGTGTGTCACTCAGGTCACCAGAGACCTGATGTCACTGTGGTGTAGGCAGGGCCAGGAGAACTGCTTGGGGCTTTCAGCTCAGGGTGGCTGTGGGGGCTGTGAGCACTGGCATGAGGGCAGCTCTGCAGACACCCTGTGCCATCCCAGCTGGAGGGGCCAGGGGGGCAAGGAGCTCTCAGCTGGGGCACACACAGCTAGAGGTACTAGGCAGTATTGCTGGCTAGGTGTTTTTTTCCTGTATTCCCTAATAAAAAGGCCATGTGTGAGATGCAGTCCCTGGGCCTCTGTCCTGGATGTGTTTCTCCATATGTCATTTGCAGTTGAGCTTTCCAGGGAGCTCATTCCTGCAACTTGTGCTGAACTCAGTGGCAGCTGTGGGTGCTCATCACTTCTCAAACTCAGGCTGTTAAGCTTTCTGCCTTTGTCAGCAGGACCGAAGTATTAAATAAATTAGGGGCTTGCTGAAATTCAAGTATTGCATGAGAATTGAGCAGCTTTTAGTAAAAACACACACTAGCTCTCAAACCAACCAACCAAAAAGCCAAACCCAATGCCATAAAACCAAAACACAAACCAACCAAAAGAAGCCTAAAACCAGAACCAGCAGAAGATTTTGTTACTTCACCTTTCAAATAGCAAAGCACTTAACCTGAGCTTAAGTTCTGTAAGTATTTCTTCCTTCTTTCTTCCTAAGTAAATCTCTTGCTGCTCTTCTCTGTGTTATAGGATAAATGTAGCATCCAGTCGGCCTAAGCGGGAATTTAAGCCAAAGCCTGTAATAACTACAACTCTGGAAATCGGTGATAATCAGCAGCACAATGGGATTGCCTATAGTTCTTCCATAAAATCATCAGGTGAGTCTGTCACCACAGAATTAATGTGTCTCTAGATGTTTTGCCGGATTGTTGCTTGAGGTATTTCTTGTACCATGAGAACAATCAGGCATCAGTATCTGTGCATCTGACTCCAGATTTCAAAACTGTGAGAGCTGTGAATCAGGGTTCCTCTCAACAGACTCTCACCATCTGAAATTTAGGTGTGGCATTCTCCTTGGTCTTTTAGGTCTCTGAATTGCCACTGAGGGTGGGAGGAGAGAGAGGGAGAGGCACTTGCAGAAAACAGTTCATTTCTTGCAAAGACAGATGCCTACAAGTGGGTGTGTTTGATCACAGTCTGGAGTATCTCCAGATGCTAATTTTTCTCCACAGTCTCAGAGCATAAATGATCTGTACAGGATCTCAAATATTAGCTATGTAAAATTCAGACATGACTTGCACCCTTACTGTTTTTAACATCTTACAACTTTACCATCCCCTAAATTATGCACCAAAGATTGAACTGAAGTACTTTAGGTACCTGTTCGTGGGGGCTTAGGACCCTTTCCTTTGATGACGCCCTGATTTCATAAAAAAAAAGGCAACTTTTGAAAGTTGTGTTATTAAGACATCAAAGCAGCTTTTCCTCATCTCATGAATAAAATTATTTTGCCCTTTCTCCTTAAGAACTACATTGGATAATGAGATCAGCCCAGTTAAAAAATGAAACAAATAAAACCCCCAAACCAAGCAAAAAACCCCAATGACAATATGCAGAGGAAAGAGAATGAAAAAGACAGAGATTTTTCTATAAACATTATTTGGAAGGAAAATAGAGGAGAAGTAGTAAGCCAAAGGTTCCCTTCTGTACTTGGCATGGCATCTAGGATCTTTTCCTGAAGGTTTGTTGTTTGGTTTTTTTCCCTAACTCTCCGATTTCTTCTTCCCTCCAGTCTTGTTCCTTTTTAAAGGTTGTTGGGAGAGAAATGAGAGAACTAAAAGTGAAAGAATAAAGCTTGAAGCTGTAACTTCATGCTCCTTCTAATGTCTCTTGAATTTTCTTGCACTGTGCTACAAGAGGAAACCATTATGCAATGCATACTGAAGGGGATTTGCAGCAGTTTGGCAGCATAAATCCACCCAGTGAGATCTGATTCCTCAATTTGTTTGAAGCTCCTTGTGCTGCCTGAATGCTCAGTTTTTGTGTTGCTGTAAATTGTGGGACAGAGGGAGACAACCCCCTCTGTGCATTATCTCAGGTTCCTAAGACCTGTGACACAAGGACACATTTCATCCAAAGCACTGGAGGTGTTTGCAGTAACTTCCTTGGTATTTTCACAGCACATCTGGATGAAAGTAGCAAAAACATAGCAACTTCATTAAAAATCACCATAAAATTTTTTGGCCCTCTCAACTACTTACAAAGTTATATAGGATTCTTTTGCCTGTTTTGCATGTGCAGGGGAGAAGGGAGATTCAGATTCAGCATTTGTATATAAGCCAGTGTGTCAAACTGCATTACAGTGGTTTATCATTGCCATCCAGCAGTTGTTCCAGGACGTCCTTTAAGGATTATCAATCCTGCCTTTGGAGAAAGTCAGATGATGACTTCTCCAGGTTGCTTCCAGCCCACTTAGTTAAAGAAAAATCTCAGTTTTAATGAGCTGAAATTCAGTGAAAACTGGAAAATAAATGACTGCTGATCATGAAGATAGGGGAGGAGTGAGGCACTTCCATTCACTGACTCCATCCATGGACTGTTGCACTGTTTGCATCTCACTGAATGAGGAGCTGTCACTGCATCACTTGCTTAGTGCTGTCAGAATGGAAATGAAATAAAACCACCATAGAAGAGATGAAAAGGAGAAATAGGATATATGAGATAATTGTTGCCATTCTTAGGTGCTAATAACATTAGAAAGACCATGTATGCTGGTTTTTTCCTTCTGAAGAAGCTATAGATGCTGTGCTTACCTCCCCAGCAGGTACAAATCATTACTGAAATCTCTGTTCATTCTCTTTTGTCTTCCTATTCCTACTCAAACATATGTCCATTTCTGTGAACTGCAATGGGCTCAATATGCCCTGCTTATAAATGGGAAAACCTTTCTGTCCCTTTTTAAAATCTGAATTGTGAAACAGATAAGATTTTTTTTATGATCTCTGATTTAGAAATGGGAACCAGGCAGTTCTAAGCAAGCAAAACTGCTAAATGTCTTAAAGTCTCCATGAGATGGGGAAATCACATTGTAATCACCTTCTTTTTGTTTAGGAAACTGACCTCCCCATCCTCCTCAAACAAGTACTTCCATGATTAATTTTCCTCACTTCCATATTGACCCTATCAAAATCCAGATCTTTAATTTCTCTGGTCCTGTCCTTCAGGGTAAGTAGTGTCTTGGTACTCAGCAAAGCCATGGAGATCTGCAGGACAGTTCAAAGCCAGATGTGACACATTCAGCACAACTGCCATGGTACAGTTCTGAGCCTGGAAATTACTTTTCCCATGTTCCACAATATTTTTTCAACTATCAGCTTCTTGGAGCAGAAACACTATTTTCCTCTGTATTGTCTCTAACATGTGAGGAATATTTACTACTTATTACTTACACACATTTGCAGGGCTAGATTCACATAAACTTAATTTTTATGTTGTTGCGAGTTATTTGGCTGCTTTGAGTAAATGCAGATAAAAAATTCTCTATTTCTAATTCATTGTTATCCTCATCAATGAGCTGCAGCTGTGAGCATCATCTGGCTCATTTTAGAACTCTTTAATTGCTGTATTACATCATGCCTTTCACTCAGTTTGTTTGTCAGGTTTGACTGTTATATGAAATATATGGATCTGGTTGCCACATGCTGGAATTTAACATAAGCATCTAAGTGTTTACTCACTTTAGCTATGAGGGAGACTGGGATTAATTATCTTAGCAAGCTTCCAGTTTGTGATTATTAAAGTACAGTCTTGCTGCCTGATGTATACAGCATGGTATAGAAGGCAGAGTAGATGCAGGTACAGGCAGTAACATTCTCCCTTTGGGGAAAACAAACAAAAACCCAAACCATCACTGAATGGCATTTTGGTTTCATCCTGTAACACTCCAGGAATCATAGACAACTTCTTGCTTACCCTGATTTTGTGCTGTCCAGATCTGAATGGTCTGGAAATTAATGACAGTTCTTTTTTGACTGTGACAAGGATGTAAACTAGAGAAATAAAGGAGGTGCATATGGAGTTGCAAATTAACATAAACCCTGTTGGCAGAAATAGAAGAGTGCAATTTATTTAACTAAAAACCCTGCAACATTTGTGCAAGTAGACAGGAAAAGGCTGGAGTGGTGCCAGCAGTTCTGTGATGTTAAGCAGTGTGTGTCAGGCAGTGCTGCCCCCTTACCTTTGTCAGGGAAGCTTTGTCTCACTGGATTATACAGTAGCAGCAGCTGCCTGACTCTAATGAAGACTTTGACTGATCTTACAGCCTGGAGTGGAACTGGTTGTGCTGGCTGTGGCCATTATTTAAAAACCTTTCCAGGCTGCCAGACGTTTCTTTGCAGTTCTTTGGAGCTGAAAATGAACCAAATGTGATCCATCTCTGATCAGGTAGCTCAGTGTCAGAAACTAACTGGCCTGCAGTAACAAATGAGCCCTATTGGAGGAGGTGAAGGCGAGCAACTCTCAATTACTGCCATCACCACCCTCTGCTGCTGACAGCTCCAGAGAGCTGGTACCACTCCTACCTGGCAAAGGCTGAAAATAACTCTTGCTATTTTTAAACACAGGCAGTCCATTTTTGCTGGGCAGCTGGCTCATCATCTCTTTTTCTGCATGGGGTCCTTCAGCAAATAGATGACAACCAAGCTTTCACCTGTACCAGTGTATTAGAGTAGCTCTAATTTAGCTGGTTCTTGTAGGACTTTGTCACTACCCTGAGCCTTCCAGAGGATGAGCCTGGCACTGAGATAATGCTGCTCTGGGAAGGTTTACTTAGTCTCTGTTGGCACTTCTCTTCCATTGTTATAAATAAAAGCTCTCTTCTGTTGCTATCAAGGGTAAAATATACCCACAGAAGAGAAAAGCAATTCCTACTTTCCAGTTTTAACACCAGATATTGCCCCCAATTGTATTATTATCAATTAAAAAGATGCTTTCACCTGTCTTTTCTCTGAGTGATCACCACTGGTGCTTAGCTGGTTTCCTTTAGAGACTTCTCCTAATTCCTTTATCTAGAAAATCTGAGCAGTTAGTGTTTAATAGTTTCCTATGGGTTACCATGATTAACAGGTCAAAATGCATTTTGGCCATTTTAGCTGTTATATCTGTATTGCATTACCAGTTGCAAGCAGGTTTACCCAGTAAAAAAGGACAGCTGGGAGACTCAAGATTGGAATATTTGAGTATTGCTGCAATGATCCCAAAAAGACAACCTGAATAATTTAAATATATGTACTAGTGTTCAAGAGGTGTCATGCTATAAGGTGTGGTACTCCTCTTTAGAAGGCAGCAGCATTAAGCCTTTTCTCCTGTTCTTCATTTATAAATGTATTTCAAATTACCAGACTTTTACTTGGATACATTACATATGTTGTTAAAAAATCTGTTATGGCTGAACTACAGTTGAACCATGGACTAGTCCTTGACCACAGAGTTGAGCTTTACAATTTGAACATTATTATTCTAATAAAAAGTATTCTAATTAGTCATAAATACGAATGTTACATATATATTGGTACCACCAATCCAAACTAATACTCCTCCATAAGAATATCTTTAAAAAAGGTATTTACTGTATTAACAAGTTAACAAGGATAACTTTTTTTTAATGTTCAAGGGTGATTTGAAATTAAGATCTTTTTAGGATAAATATTGCAAATCACGAGAACAGCCAGATACTGTATCAGAAAACTGTTTTCATCCCTGAAGTAATTTGACAGGTGAGGTGCCTTTGTTTCTACCACAGCCTTTGCCTTAGTTCAGATGGAGGATGTGTAAAATAAAGGAATGGAGCACATGAGCTCAGGGAGCAGTAACCCAGAATGTCACTGCTCAGGTGAGGGTGGAACCTCACTCCTGCCACAGCAGTGTGGTGTGAAAACCCAGGGGTCTGCTCAGGCTGCAGGGCTGTGTTTGTAGGACAGACCAGGAGCCCCTGCCCCTGGTAGGTGTTCCCCCAGGACCAATGTGCTGCAGTGCCATTTGTTTAAAGGATTCCTTGTTGTTTCCCCTGTTGACTTTTCTGTTTCCTCAACTCCTGCCCTTCCGATTCCTCTGGCAGCTGCTCCACGGAGAGCACGTGGGGTTTGACAACTGATTACTCAAATCCTCAGCTGGAGATAAACATCCTTTTGAGAGGGAAGGCAGCTAGGAATGAAAGAGGAGTAGCATCTGAACTTAAGGAACCATTATGTGTTAAACTTATTATCACTAATCTTGTATTTTATATGTAGAAGCACTAGATGTTAATGAATAAAAGCAATGGAAAGCTGTTGCTGTTGACATGACAGCAGGGTTACATTTGTGACCCCTTGTTTTGTGCTGAGTGGCTGGTGGGATGCTGTGAAGCTCAATTAATGTGGTTGTTTTTTCTGTCACTGGGGCAGGTTCTTCAGTGCACATGGATCAGCCTTGCTGCCAAGCTCTCTATGACTTTGAGCCAGAAAATGAAGGCGAGCTTGGATTTAAGGAAGGGGACATCATAACTTTGACCAATCAGATTGATGAGAATTGGTATGAGGGGATGTTAAATGGAGAGTCTGGCTTCTTCCCCATTAATTATGTTGAAGTGATCGTTCCCTTGCCTCAGTGATCGTGTCATTCGAGCTGTGAACATGATTTCATGACTGAAATGGATTCACAAATGTTCTGTCAGTGTGGCATTCTGTGAAAGCCTTGCTATTTGACTGACTTACTGACTTTTGTATGCGTCTTTTTAAAACGTATTTATTTTATATTCAAAAAAATTTCACCTTCCCTGATTTGTCAACCTGCAAAAAAACCCATACCCAGTTTTTTTGCTTTGTGCCTTGAAGATCACTGTATGAAGTGTTTACTGGTAGCTCACCGTTGCTCCAAAAATGCATTTCCTTGCTCTTATTGTACGTGGGTTTTTTTTATCTTTGGCTGCAATGATTTTACTATTGAAAACCATTTTAAAAAATACCATTAGTGAAGCTAACTGTAACCAGTTCCTAAGTTACTGATGTCCTTGAGCTGTTCTCATCTATCACACCATAATTTATTGTGAACAAGTTAATTCATCTTTTGCATTGTATGTTGACAAAAGGCAAAGTGGTTGTTGTCAATATTAAGATGTTGTACTAAGTACAAGTTCTCAGCATTGAAAATTGGTATAATTTACTGACCAAACTGAATAAATATTTCTGTGGGATAAGAAAAGTGGTTGCTGCTTCTGTACTGATGGTTCTGGCACTTGTTTGAGCAGGAGGCCACTTTTGATGACTAGATCAGCTTTCAGTGACAAAAACAATGCATGAATAATCTTGCTACTTTCTCTGTTGATTGTTTAGCATTTATGTCTGTTAATATCTTTTTCTAGCAGAAGGAAAAGAGAGAAGTTCCTTGGAACTAAGTGCAAACTGCTCCTAGTTCCATAGGGTTTGTAGAGAACTCCTATGAGAGAAAGGGATGAGTAGCACTGGTGCCTACTGCACACAAATGAGAACTCAATACAGTTCTAGGTCTTATATTTAGTTGAAAGGGATGGAAAGGAGGAGAAAGAAGAATAGGCAGTGATAGAAAGACATGTAATAACTAAAGACATAACAGAAAAGCCTCAAAATTAAGGAAGAAGTCTGGCATTAGAAGTACTTATCCAAATGCAGATAGAATCAGATAGAATGGTTTTGTTTACCATCTCCTGCTTTGCTTAGTAATGTAGTAGTGACCAAGTAAAGTGAGCAGCCCTGGAAGGAAGATGTATGGAGAGCAACTGGCAAAAGACTACAAGACAAATTTGAGAAGAGAGCTGGATTCTTTGCAGGGAAGCTCTCTACTGAAGATTCCTCTTAAGCTCATAGCAGTTCAGTTCTAGTTGAAGTGATAAATAGGAGAGCATAATGCATTGCTGAAGGTTTCTTCTCTCTGCAGTCCCTAAAATCACCAGGTTTTTTACTTCAAAGTCTTTTGAACCACTCAACAGAAATCACTGAACAGACAGACCTTTATTATTTAATCGGCAAATATTTAAATCCAAGACTGCTTTTATATACATGAAAAATATCTTTAATAGTTAAAAAAGTTTTAAGAAATAAAGATAAATACAGCAAAGTTAGAGCAGCAGCTATTTCTATTGTTTGAGATGGAACAATAATTTGGATCTGCTAAAATCCAAGTCTTAAACCAGCATCTACTCTTGATGTCTCAAAATTAGAATTCTTAAATAATATTAGAGTTTAAGCTAGCATAGGAGAACCTCACCTTAGCACCTGCATCCTAACACAAAGCAGGTCTTGAATTTGGAACTGAACACTTTGGCAAGGTAAAAGACAGTCAAAACACTACTCCAGCACTGAGAGAAATCTGCAGGCTCAGCTGCTCCGCTCCCCTCCTGCTCTCAGGTGGAAGTTTACTTGATGTGGCTCAAAGCCCTTCCGTTCCCCTGGGGCCAGCAGGGGAGCAGTTTGGAGGAGGGACAGAGTGACAGCAGGAGGGACAGGGGACAGCACTGACTGTCCCCTCCTGAGGGTTACAGGACAGTGTTCCATGGAGCACAGAGCTACCAGAGTGACAGGGAGCTGCACAGTGGCCCATAACCAGTTTTCCCCCAGCTATGCCATTAAACACACACAGCTGCAGCCTGCATGGAGATTTAGCATATAAGGGCTCCAAGAGCAGTGAGTCTGATGTGTTTTTCACTACAGCTGGGGCTTTCTAGCTTTGAGTTTTGACTTAGCATATGTTTCTCTCCAGCCCCTTAGAAAGCTGTTGGAACCAATCAAACAGTGCCAGCAGCACAGGTCTCAGTACCTGCTCTGTCAGAATGAGATGCTTTTTCACATTTTTCAGGATACATTTGTCTAAGTTAAGGCTGGCACAGCTCTGCTGTGATACACTGTACCTAGGACTATACAATACTGAAACAGGGACTTCCAGGTGCTAGACTATAGAAACAGTACATTTAACAACAGGAAGGAATATTTTTGACAACTTGCTTTTAATTCTAAAGTGTTTCACTCTAGGAAGTGATCCAGACCAGTTTTACGTATCTCTGCATCAGGATCTGAGCAGGAAACATTTCAGACCACTCATCAGTCTTCAGGACAGTGTTTTACTTCAGACTTGCTCAAGGTGCAAAGGTATGATGATCAGTCCCATGTTTCCCACTCAGGCTGGAAAGAGAAATTACCTTTGAAGAACTCCATGTCAGAATACTGAGAAAGCTGAGGCAGCCTCATGTTCATTGTCAAGTATCCTTCTAGGGCACATGTTTAGAAGCTTTGTAAACTCTGTATCCTTCTGTTTCAGCAGGTCACAGAAACCAGATCCTTGTGTAAAAGTAAAAACAACTTCACATGGAGCTTGTACTCCACTGCTCTTTGTATCAGTGAATCCAAGGCCAGGGTCCTAGCAGAAGGCAGGTGATTCCATCATGTTATGGACAATGCTTCTCACAAAGACATCAGATGGAATATGTGAGTTCCAAATATGACAGAAGATATCAATACACATACAGTCTGTGTCACCTGGGACTGAGATGTGGTTTCAGATTATTGTCCACATTACATGACAGAACAGCTAGGATCTTCATTTTGCTGCAGAGAGAAGACATGAAAACATTAGGCTAATGTGTACAAACTTAATATTTTCTCGCTGGTTACTTACTTGAGCCTCATATAGGCAGGTAGGGTTTTTAGCACTTTGTAGATTTTGTTACTTTATTAATAAAGCAAAGTGGATTTTTAAGAGGCAGTACATGAACTGTAGTACACAAGTCTTCAAGTCCATGCAATACAGGAGCCTGTGCCTTCCTAAATGAAAGGCTGTCAGACTGCCCATCACTTCCTCTCTTCCCAAGCAGCAGAACCTAAGTGGCATGCAGATACATGCTGCCCTTGTTAGGATGGTAAAAGCAGAAGCAAAACATGGAAACACTGCCTTCCTTTAAAGCACAGCATGCATTCTTCCCATTATTTTACTGCAGGCAACAAGTTAACTTCTGTTTACTAAGCAGCCATTTCAGTATTACCAAGGCAGCAGAAGAATATAGGTACTAATGTCAAAGGTTTGACAGGAATTCAGCAAACAGGAATTACATTAAAATTTGATTGGAAGTATTAGAATTGATTCTTACCATAAATGGCACACAACTGTATTGTAAAGTTGCTGATAAAACAGATTAGAAGTGTAAGGAAAAAAGTTACTTTTACTTTCCATCACTGATTATTAAAAAAAGTCATATAAGTAAATTCAAAAAATGCCTTTTAAAATATAAAGAAACCATCCTTGAGGAGAGAACCTACTCTGAGTATGAAAAGAAGCCTGTATCACTAAGAGCCCAAAAGGCAGAACAGCATTATAGACCTCCTCAATAGCCTATTTAATAGGGTCTCACCATCCTTCAGTGAGACTGAAAATATTACAAGAATGTGCATGCAAGTCAGGAGACTGACAAACATCCTTTAAGCCACATGGTATTATAGTAACAGATACTTACCCAGACTTTCTGTTTGAAAGGACAAAAAAAACCAAAATCAAAAAACAGCAGGCAGTAACTGCCTGTTTAGGTACATTTTTTTTTCAGAAAGACAGTACTAAGGTACTTCTAAGTTAGTTTTCAGACAGATACATTATGAAAATATCTAAGAAATGGTAGTAGGAGCTTTAACCTAGTGCAGTAAGATGTGACCCTCCTTGTAACTGTGTGGGGTCAGT
>NW_005054313.1:2509271-2520327 GCF_000277835.1 Geospiza fortis | reverse complement strand
AGTTTTTAGCTAAGCATCCCCTTGCTCTCAGGCTTTGGAGTTTGTACCATAGTACTGTTTCACGTCAAGACAAAAACCAACTTGAATCAAGTACAGTCTATAATTGATTGGTTAGGACCAACTTAAAGCCCTCATATTAGTTGGTTTAGACCATTTCAGCAATTAAAGATAGCTAAAAGTACATCAAAGAACAGTAGGAGCATCCAAAATGCATCAGTTCAGACTTGTATTATGGTCAGTCACAAGGCATTTGAGGGGGCTGGATAGTCTTGCACAGGATATTACACCATGCAAGCTGGTAGCCAGAAGTTTGTAAGTATATTGACCTTAAGTTCACACTGAAATTGTCTTAAAAGCAATTTAGGGACAGTGGAATGTCAAGTCACTTCATCCCACAGAAGCAGTTAGTGTTTGCATTCTCTTCTTGGGATAACAGCTTTAATTCACAGTCAGATAGGTAGATGATATGGACATTAAAGGTTAAATTTTCAGTGTGTCAGTAATAAGATAGCAAACAATTAATGCTACTGTTTGATCATACTCAGAGAATTAGCAAAACTTCAGTTGCATTTCTGATGCAAAGCCATGCAAGCTGCATCCTACATGGGACAAGAGACTGCAGCACTACTGATAAAGCAAGTTCTCTAGGAGGTGACAAGCATGATTCTCCCCATCTCACCTGCTTAAGGATGCGCCCAGGAACCACTATCATGAAACCAAACAACATTTCTTTTTTCTTCTTCTTTTGGTCTGACATCAAGAAAAACATTAAGAGTTGCAGGATATGAAGAGTACTTGAGGAAGTATTTTCATTTAGTAAGGAAAAGAAATGGCCATTGAATGACTCTGCTGACAGCATATATTTAAACTTCAGGCAGCTTACCTGAGATCCAAACTCTGCTTCACTTCCAGTTATTTCTTCATAATCATCATCTTGCTCACTTTCTTCTTCTCTGGGTACAAGCATTATCTTCCTCTCTGCGAGTTCCTAGAATACAATTGAATTGCCACCAAGACCCCACAGGAATTAAGCACAAACAAGTTTAGCATCAGGACAGTAAAAGCAATTTATTATTTCACTTACCTCACCATCATCTGTGATGAGTGTAACACCAATATTATCTCCAGTTCCCCAAGATTTCTGAGACCTCCAGACCAGATCACTAGGACCTGGACTAACACCAGCAGCTGCACCCCAGATCTGCAACAGATTTACAGTGAGCTTCTGAAGAATCTTCTTCTATAGTTAGATTACAATTCAGTCAAACATATATAATTATTAAGCATTTTAATACCACAGACATTCAGTAGGAGAAACTGAACCACTGTAATCCCTGGCAAGTTCATTCTTTTCAGGACTACCAAGAATGTTTGGTAAAGTTTTTCTAGCTGAAGGTTGTAAAACAGTGCAGAAAAGGCTGTTAACAGCTTCTATCCAGTGTAGAGGTAGCCCTGCTTGGCTACTAAGATCATTTGAGTCACAGAGCCAAGCCATAGTCACAGACATGCTCAGGGCAGCAACTTGAGTGTGCAAGAGCCTCTCACCTGGAGTCACTCACTGATCTGTGGAACAAACTCCTCCGAAGCTTGGAGTAGCAAGTGTAGAGTTCAGCTCTTTGATCACCATCTACATGTACTTAGAGTATGATTTTAGTGCTAGTATTTCTCTTAGTACTACAGATCATGACCTCAGCATTGCTGACCTGGAGGAGGCTAAAGATTTTAGCAAGAGTCTGCATCTCTACACAACTTTTATCAAGTCACAGTAGTATGTGAAAACCTAAAAAAACCCCTAGAATACAATGATTCTGTTTACAATTAGAACACACTCCAGTCTGGGATCCAAGTTCAGTTCAAGCTTTAAAGGAAATGTAATTAGCATTTCAGGTCAAGTTACTTCAAGGATTTTCCCCCTATCTATCTACACATAAAATAAGAGCTTTAGACACTTGGAGTATCTATTTAGTTTTCCATATTACAGGAATCTCTACTGACATCTAACATAAGAGCAGAACTCAGGAATTTTTACAAACCCAATACCTACTGTAACTTCTTGGCCTGCCTGAAGAGTGAACCTTGAAGGAAACTTGTAATTCACATCTGCCACACTTCCAATACGTCGTCTCAACACCCAGCCATGTAGAGATTGATCCTGTGGGACAAGAAATTTCTCTCAGCATTACAGACCAACACCAGATAATTCAAACACAAGGTTCTTTCCAGACTTGTAGGCCAGTTTCAATCCCACTCATGTAGCATACAAGTATTTGAGGAAGCAGTTTGCCATGGCCACCTACCAACTACATATACATATATATATATACATACACATATATATATATGAACACCTTAAAACTTCATGGGCCATTCTGTATTTCAGGTACTTTAGTAATGGCTAAACTACAAGCCATATGTTTGAAGTCCTGATGATGAACTCTAATAGTTCTGGATTTTCAAACTAAACTGGTGGAAGAATTAGCTAATTGGCCAGATAAACCCCCTGCATAGATTAGATATCACCAACTCTATTCAACCTTTTAGCTGTTTTAAGTATTTTCAACTAATGTGAAGCCATCTTTATCCAATTTATTAGAGCACCCTATTTAGTTCATCAAGGGTGAGTAGTACTCCTGGTAGTGCTAGCCTGAATCTGATGACAAACAGCTGAAGGTGTTCAATTTCTGCATAATAGAAACCCCTGCACCTCCCCCAAAAGCACCTCTCAGACAGCCCTGGGAACAGAGCACCTGCAGTACCAAAAGGTCAGTCTCTAGTCTGTCACTAAGCCAAAGCCATCCCCAAGCAGTCATACATTACAATGCAGACTTGAAATGGAAGTACCTCATTAGAGTGGTTTTTAAGCCTGACAAATTTCCCATCTGCATCAATCTCTTCAATAGATATATTTCCAGTAGCTGAAACATGCTGAATAGTCTTAAGTGCAGCACTACACTCCCTCTTTCTGGTTTCTTTGATTTTCCTTTTCTTCCCATGCAGGTATCGTCGGCCCTGACTTGCTGCTTGAGTTGCTGTGCTGTGTGAAGATGGACTGGGTGACAGCTTTAGCCTAGGAAAGAGTCAGATAACATTCACCTGAGTATCTGATCTGCTTTGCTTCTTCTCATGCCTCCCCTCCCACTACAACCAAGCCTAAGAGCTTCCCATATCCAAGCTTTCCACGGAGTCTTGAATACAAAATTTTACTTTTATTGGCAAGAGTAGCTAAGTGGTTTGTTTAGTTTGGAAGACAGCCCCAGAGTCCAGAGCAGGCTTATATTGATAAGAGAAGATTCACAACTGCACAAAGATTCCTTTAAAGTCTCAACAGACACAAGCTTTAGTGAAAGTAATTTTAAGTTTTTGACCCTTCCTAGCATGTATTGAGAGTTCATGTTTTCACCATGCATGCATAGACAGGAGTTGATCCAAGTTCCCAGCTTCATTCATGGAACTTGAGTGCTCTTTATTTCTAAGATGTAGCACAAAACTTTGAGAGAGTTGAGGAATGTTTAATGGACCTTTGAATTTTATCAGCTGGATTTATGATGTTACTTCATCTTACTACACCATGTGGTAGATGTGGGATATAAATGCCATTTATAGAAGATGATGCTTCAGTAACTGAATTACTGTATTAATGACATGATAAATGTTTGTTTCTTGTCCCCCCACATTCTGAAGGATAAAGAGTTAGTGTAGAGGTCTTGAATGAAGCAAGTTCTCATAATGAAGATCTTGTCATAGCCTACCTCTGTTCCTCTCCTTCCAACATCTTTCTGTACGCATTTATTTCCAAGTCTAGAGCCAGTTTCACATCTAAGAGCTGCTCATACTCTTCCAGCTGTGCTTGTGCCTGCTTCTGAGCTTGTGCCATTTCTTCCTCCTTTTCAGCCATACGCCGTCGATGGAGATCACGATCGTAATCTAGCAAATTCTGTAGCTCCTTTATTTTGCTCTCCAAAGCAACATTCTAAAATTAAGGGGAGGGGGAAAAAAAATCAAACCATAAGTGAATATTAGAGAGAAGAGGCCAGTATTTTGAATTGAGAGTAAATTAATATAATTATAAGGTTATAAAGACAGAACCTGGCTTTGATATTGATTAACTTGAGAAATCAGAGTATCAACTCTCTTCTGTGTTTCCATCAGCTCCTCCCGAGCGACATTGGCAAACTCACAGTTCCTTGCTGCAGTTAGCTGGGCATTCTCCACCTGTGAATAAGTCACTGTTAGTCCTGAGTTGCACATTATCATGTATTATAAACAAGGAAGGAACACCAAATAATTTTCACCTGTTACACCTGGAAATAGTTATCTTTTACTGAAGTTTGCAGATACCAATAAAGTCCAGGTCTGAAAGTTCTGTATTGCTTTCCAGGGAGGTTGACATTTATGTCAGAAAAAGTCAGCAATAAATCATGTAGTGAAAATTTCTGGATTAGGATATTTCAGTTAGTAATGTATGAGGACTTTGTATGGATTTTCAGTAAATTGATTCTCCAGAAGACCAATGGAGAATGTTTAGAAGCTGCTTGTCAAAGCATATAACTGCAGGATATTGGGTGTACAAATCAAACTATTATCACTCTTCACCAGAAGGTCTATTATTAAAGAGTTCCTGCATCTTTACAAGCAGCATTGAATTGCTCTACAAATACCTCAATCTTGAGATATCCCAAGAAAGGATAAAGTGCTCCTTCAAGAGGCACTTACAGAATTTTCAGTGGAAACAAATACAGGCACCTAAAGGAATTCCCTGAGTTGGCATGCAAGTTGGTGTGTAGGAAAAGTTAGATTTTATTCAAGACTGAAATTTCTTAATACAAACATAACACACCTTGGTCCTGAATCTGTCAGAAGTCTGAAATATGATCAACTTCTAATCCCTCCCTGTACTTATGCTTGAACCAGTTTTGTTTGGGATCAAATGTTTGCAGAAATCCTACTGTCAAATTTGACACTGCTTTGAAATTCCATAACAACACAGGCCAAGAAGCTGTGCAGTGAATGCAGGGGCTCCATCTATCAGCTGTCTTTGCCAGTGTGACCTTAATTATGTCAAGGTGCAGAGAACTTCAGTTGTGTTTTACTGTCATCTATTCCAAACTCACCTTTGCACCGAATGTTCGCTCCATCTCCTCTTTGTAGCCTTGAATTTGTTCTTCATGCTGTTTTCTGAGCCCCTGCAGAGCATCTGAGAGCTTGCTCTCAAATTCTCTTTGACGGCCAGATTCTACTTCTGCTATCCTGCTCTCATGGACTCTTTTTGTCTCCTTGAGCTCCTAGAAGAAATTTCTCAGAGAATAAACAAGCCAATACAGTTTGAAACTGGATTTAGTGTACCAACTTCACAAATCCATCCCTGTTGAAGCAGATTTATCATTGAGTACACAGTAATACATCTTTATGCATATCTTATTGATCCATTAAGACTGGCACATCCACCTTGCTGCCTCACTGTTGTTTTTCCACCTCACTGCCAACATTGCCTAAACTAAAATGTAGTAAATATTTAATTTGCAAGACTAATTCTTTGAACTAGATAGATTCTGTTTGGTTTTTTAACTTAGAACACATGCATATACAGTTCAGTTTCTTTAAGCACTGTTACTTCACCTATTCTTGTTTTATTCAAAAAGTAATAGCAGTTAGTTAGAAAAATTAGAGTTCTCTATCAAATCGTACACTTTGAGATTCCTACCAGTAAGAAGGAAGCTGGTTTACATTCATATATCAATTATTCATTTAGTAGTATGTACTGACTTCTCTCACAAAGGTTACCAGACACCTCTGAGAAGTGCTAAGAAAGTTGGGAACACAAGTTGTTTAGAGGAGATTTAACTTCTTCTCTTACTTTAGGCTTCAAGTAAACATCTGGAATCATTTAACAGTAACTAATATATGCACTATCACCTACACAAAGTAATATATTGGGATTTCAGTTCTTTTTAAAAGAGCAGCCTAAGAAATTTCTCATATCCCAGATACCTATGGGTACTATCCCAGTTAACACAAGATTAAGTACTTTCTTGAGCCTTCCTATTTAGGTGGATGTTATGAGCTGATGGGCTGCCACACGTTGCTAGTTACCTTTTTAGAGAAAAAAAGCAATGTTAAGATGGGCTTTAAGTGCATCCAAGGATCATGGACACCTAAAAAGATGCCTTGTTAATAAGCTAAAACATACATCTTCATGAAGGCGCTTCTGGAACGTCATTTCTTCCTGCAGTGTTTTCATATGGTTTTCTAGATCTACCCTCCTCAACATTTCACTGTGGAGATGCTTTTTAGTATCCTCCAGTGACAGATTCAGCTAGAAAAGACAGACAACAGGGTTATCAAAATTAAGAGGTATTTTTTCAAATTAGGCAGCCAATTTGTTACAGGTCATTCAACTTAATTACCCCAGCAATCAAAACACATTGGTTGAATGAAGTGGGTTACTCTGTGTAAGTTCTTATGTCAGTGGGATCCAAATATCAGCAACAGATAGGATTCTATCTAGTTGTTATGTTGACTAGATTTCCCATAAAGCAAATATAGAACACTCCTTAATCCCACTGGCTAAATTTGACTCCTCAAAGTAGACTTCTGATCAATCAACTGTACTATCCATATATATTCCTCCCCTTTAAACTGTAATTATTCCAAGCTTCCTAGTAATATAATTTTTTGACACTTAATCCTCCAAATACAGCCGATGTTGACAAATTCATATACACTTTCAGTATTATACACTTCCCTGATGTGTTAGAGAATACTACAGGGAGTATAGCAGACCATTTCATTTTGTTTTGACTTTGGAACAAGAAACATTACATCCTATGGTCATAGAATTAAAGGTACCTACAACAGGTGGAAGTTTTAAGGAAACCACCATCAGTAGCATTTGCTGTCAGCAAGGGTTTTGTCCACCTGTCATTGTCATAGTTACCAGGCCTTCTCTGCTTTTAAATATCAATAGCTAATTGAGGAAAATGAAGCAAAAACTGCAGGAGCAACAGCAAGCCTTACACTGAGTACTTGATCCTTTAATTCACGGAGCTCATTCTCCAAAGTCCGGTTCTCATTCAGGGCTGTTGCTAAATCAGCTTCCTTCGCATTTAGCTGGGCATCGAGGTCTCTCACACGAGCCTGGGCCACGTTTAAATCACTTTCTTTTTTGGAATTCCTACAGGAGAGAGTTTTACGCTGTTAAGTGCAGCTAGCATGGGAGAATTTGTCCTCAATGTGTTTCCCTTCAGAGGGGTCCGCGGTTAAAGACAGGAGAGGTTTGTCAGGCTCACGGTGAGAGCAGAAAACAAATCAGACAGGGCCCTTCGACAAGCATCATTTGTTATACCGGAGAGATTCCTGACCCATTTTCCAGCTCGTTCAGAGCGAAGCCCAAGCGGAAGCCAGCTATTTTCCACGGCATTTCCGAGGGGTGAGGGAAGGGACGGCACAGGCCCCCGGCTGCACGGGGAGGGCTGGTTGAGCCTGCCGGCGGTGCTGCTCCTCCCCGCAGCACACAGGGAGCTTTGTCCGCCGGAGGCCACCGGCCGGCCCGGGAGCTGCCCCGCCGCCACTCTGCCTCCTGCAGCCCTCAGCCACCGCCGCGAGGGACTCCCTCCCCTCCCTCACACCGCAGAGCAGGTACAGGGTGAGGGCAGCTTTGCTTTCAGAGCAAATATCCATCATCAAATATCCATATCATCTCCAGACCAATACCCAGGCAGTGGAACCGCACATACCACCTGGATGACCGACACCCTTCAGTGGTGTTGTTCCATCGGCATCACAGTGGAGAAGTGAGAGAAGGGCCCATAACGAGCTCCAGGCAGGGAAGAACACTGCCATAATTCCCCAGACTGCTCCAACTTTTAAAAATCCTTCCAGTTGCCTGCACACTATCCAGAGTCAGAGTCCCTGCTCAAAACTTGTATTTGAGATTACAAAGAATAAAGGAAGTCCTCAATTTATTTTTGGCGACACCAGTTCTGCCAAGTGGCAAAGTTATGTCAACTCATACAATGAGTTTTCCAGTGGATAACTGAGACCAGTTGGCAAGAGTCGAAAGTAATTCAGGATAACTTCAGAAAGCTTGAACTGCAAGGAAAGATTGGAAAATACTAAGGGTTGTTTAGTCTACAGAAGGGAATAGTGACAAGAGACAGAACAATTTTTAAATACATGAAGGACCGCTGCATAGAGTTAGAGAATCTCTTTTCCATGTCTATTGCAGAAAAGACAGGAAGCTCCAGGCTTAAATTGCAGGGAGGAATAAGTGGGTTAGATGTTAGGGAGAGGAAACTGGCAGGTCACCACTGAAGCACAATGCCTGGGGGGGGATATTCTGGAATCTCCATCATCTGGAATTTAAAATAAGGGTTACACAGAATCTGCTGGAAGAGATGCAGGCATGGCTGGTTCCAGCACAGGCCTGGGGAATGTGGCTACATCAGGTGCTTGCTCAAGGCCTTTTCTAGCCCTGCTCTTCAGAGGCATTTGTTGACTCTGTTGTGCTAGAAGTTATTTACTCTTTAGTCAGACTCTAGGAGAAACATAGCTCTACTAACAGTGAAAAACAAGATAATGTGCTGTAGTTTAAGGTTTCTTTCTTTTCTAGGTACTAATTATTCACCTTCCTTTTGAGGTCTCTGCTACCACTACCTCTTAATGTATTACATATGATATTAAGTATGTCAATATCACTATGTAATACTGACTGTTTCATCCTACAAAAATATAAATTTCATTCTGCAATCGAAGTATGTGCAAAACTGAAATTCCATTAGTATCTGTTCTAACAGTTCACTTTCCAATGTAAGCATCTGACAGCCAGGCTCAGATTTCCTGGATTCTTTCCTGAAAAATATTATTTTCAAAGAACCCTGGAGTGAGACATTTCATCTTTAAGAACAACAAATTAACAGGTCTGACTTTGACAAGAGCATTTACTACCCTTTTAATCCAAGTTTGGGGTTCAGAACACCACTTTACACCCCTATGCAGCAAGCAGTGACAGTTACAGTACTCTGCCACATTCCATATACCAACCATTCCAGAGCCAAGTGTGGCCTACAGACTATCAATTACAAGCAAAAACTTTAGGGCACTGCCAATCACATTCCTTGTAAATCAGGATGTCACATAGGCTTGATCTGGAGAATTTACATAATTTTACCAAAAGATTTCAGCGTGTTTGAAACAGACTCCAGTTTGTCAAGGCCAGAGGATGTCAGCAGCAGGTACAGAATTCATTCTTACAACTTCAGCTGCTAAACTGTGTTCAGCAGCAAAATGCACATCCACACTCCCTGATGCAGAAAGGAACTGGTCTTGTCTTTCTCTGCTGTGTTACTGCAGCTGCTTTGACCTTCCTGAGGCTCTGAATTCAACCAATATGCTTATCCACAATTCCTCCTCCCCAAATATCTTTGGCCTGCTTCCAGTCACTATTGTTTAAGTAGTAAGAAAAAACAGTTTATTGTTGTCAAAAACCTTGAGTCTCTTAATCAGTGAATAATAAGGGCCAATAGTTAATGCTGTTGGGAAATTATCTGGTGACATTTCATTCTATAAGAGTTAAACAGCCACCAGGTATTTAAAGGGTGTGTATATACCTAAGGACACGATACCCTCAAAGTTTGTTCCAAGTCATCTGAGACATTTGCAGTTAGGCAGCCCAGAAACAACACACATTAATATTAGGACTTCAGTCTAGTCCCTTCAGAAACCAATATGTACCATGTATCATTTCCCATGGGCTGTAAATTTAACCACTTCTAAGACCTGGTTACTGTAAAGGAAAAAACCCAACCCAACAGTCTAGAGAATTGCATATCTGCCAAGTCTAAAGCTTTACAAACAAAGACAGAGTTATACAAACACAAAGAGCAGCAGAAAAGTCTTATAACAGGCATTACCCCTCTCCTCACTGTCCACTCAAGTGGCTGGTTAGATTTATGAAACAGATCTGTGAGCCAAAACCCAGCATGACAGAGACAAGCTCAGCAACTATGCAGCTGAAAACAGAAGCTTAGAGTAAAACCGTGTTTTATTCCTAACCAGAACAGCTACTTGAGTCTATGAGAAGGCAATACTTCCTCCAGGCATTAAAAGAAGAAGCTGGTGCCTAAATTTGATCCGATACAGGCTTATAACAAGATGTAAGGGGACTGTGGACATCCAAACTGTTACAAGTCTATAACTGATATGGGGGTACAACAGGACATTACAGTAACTAGCAGTGCTAGCAGGCTGTATATTTCTATAGAGGAACCTTGTTGGGATGGGACACTTGCTCACACACCTCTTCCTCCTTCTGGAGGATGGGACAGCACTAATATTGCCATTGTTCAGGCTTGGTGAGCTTAGTCAAGATGATTATTCCAGCCTCAGGACACACAGCTTACAAGAGTGTCAAGCTGAAACAGCAGGCAGCTCATCTCAGACTTAAAAGCAACTAGGAAAACTTCTGAACAGAACTAACCTGGACCAGGTAAGCCATACTGCTCCCAGAACTATCTTCTATCTGTATTCCCCTCTGAGCAAAGTCTGAGCTAAACAGCCCAAAAAAATATGCACTCTGACTCCATACAAACACTCCTTCCACTGCTCCATAACTTTCTATATAACTGCCATCATCTTCAGTGTTTGTAAACACTGTTTACAAGATGTGGTGCCAAACCCATGCATCTATGGATTCATAGGCCAGAAGGGCACCCAGCACCCCACGTTCTGCAGGAACCCCAGGCCCACCTCCAGCAGGTGCTGATGTGACCCCACAGCATCGGAGGCACTCGGCAGCGTCACCCCAGCACACCTCCAGAACAGGCATCCAGACGTCTCCTAACCCCAGAGTGCAACACTTTCGAGATTATCACACCTGCACGACCTGGACATGAAACATCACCGCGCACTCCTCCCGCAACCCACGGGCTGCTACCAGCAGCATCCCCTTCCCCTCATCCTGCAGGAGCCCCGAAGAAGAGGCTCCCCGGGGTGTCCCCGGGCCGGGAGGCCTGCTCGGGGCCGGAGCACCGACCTGACGTGCAGTTGCCGGTGCTCCTCG
>NW_005054313.1:2500882-2508881 GCF_000277835.1 Geospiza fortis | reverse complement strand
GCCCGGCCGAGCCCGACAGAAAACACTTTTTTTTTTTTTTTCCTCCCCCAGCCCCCCTCCTCTTTTTCTTTCACATGTGCCTTGCTGCATCTTATCAGTCCAATGGTGCTGCCCGGAGAAGGCGGGGAAGGAAAAACCTACCGCAGCCCTGCGTTCTCGCGGACCGGTGCAAGGGGTCGGGGCGAAACCAAAATCGCAGCTTTAGGAAGATGCATGACAGCTGCAGTGATGCTCACACTCCAACATGCTGCTGCGTCAGTGTTCTGACTGTTGTGTCTGGGTTTTTTTTTTTTTTTTTTTGCAAATTGTTCAGCTGATGAAAATAACCGTTCTGCTCTTTGTGGGCGTTTTAGCTTTCCTGTCAGCCATCCCACTTATATTGTGTTCTGCTTAAGAGCTGATGTGTGAGCAAAAGGAAGAGTGGATGTAGAAAGAGAACCTGCGTGAAGACAAATGTGTGAAGCAGTCTATAAAGCCTTACACTAATTACATTTAATAAAAATCGTTGTTTAGTAAGAAGGTTGCTTCAGCACTCCTTTAATAGTGATGTTAACAGTGATAAGTATCGGTTTTCTCCACCAGCTACTTAATTTACCCTTTTTTACTTCCATTTTTGAGAGCAGATGCTGTAGGAAACTCATTAAGTTTGAGCATAAAAATCTCTGAACATTATTATAACTGTAAATTACAGTGTTTGTTGTAGCAGTTACAAGAAACGTCAATTAAGATTTTAGCTTAAGCTGCTATTCGCAACACAGAAAAATAATCTTGGCATCCTCTTAAAGTTCTTTAAGTGCAAAGATAGATTTTTATGAAGAGTGTAGGCATAAATTCAACTCCTCTTTATGGGTGGACAGGCAGGTAAGAATAGGAGAACAAAGTTTGCCCCAAGAGTGTAGCTGGGGAGTTTAGAATTAAGTCACTTGTACCCCTGGATACAAAATGACAGCATAGATGAGGATACAGACTAAGGTGTGAATCCACATTTTTTTCTGATCATCTTTACACATTTTCATGAAAACCCAAAACATAATTTCAAGATTCTAAAGCCATGTACAGCATGGGAGTGACATATAGCCAGATTAAGCTCCTCTGGTTCTTGTCCGAGCAACACCACCAGGAAATTCTTTCCTGCGGAGCTGTTCCTGCAGAGCTTTTTGATATAATGAGTACTTGTTTGCCCTTCTTTGCCAACAGAAAGCTCAATTCAAGAAAAATAAAAAGCATGGTTTAAATCTGACCATGAACCTCTAAGACCAAGATATGTACATCTGAGGGTTTATTTCAGCTTTGAAACCTCAGTCCTCTACAAAGAGCACTGTGATCTGTGTCATTGCCGTGCTTGATCATTGCATGTTACTGGCCAGCTGTTAAAATACATTGTACGGTTTTGGAACAGATGCAGGACAAAGCAAGAAATCTGCTATTCTAAGAATATTTTTCCTTCTCTGCCAAGGCTTTGTAATAATGCAAACAAAAACAGCTGAAAGAAATAGTTCAAAAATAGTCTGAACTAGTTTTATCTTTTGTATTTTTTACCTACTCTCCCTGTGTGAGAACAGAAGGAGGGAACTTAAAGAAAAGCATAATGAAAATCTGTGGCTGATTCTTTTATTTGTGACACATTTTTCTGACTACTTCTTTGATAGTCTGTATTGCTTAGACCATAAATACAGCTGAGGAATTCCTGCAGAGATAAGCCTGTGCCACCCTTTCCTACTGTTTCAACTTTAAAGATATTAGGAATGTTCCAGGTTTAAGAGATTGGGGGAAGGGAGGTGGGGGAGGAAATGTATGAAAAGGTACACATCCCAGACTAAATCACAGTAAAAATATTATACAGATAGTCCTTCTACAGTAAAATATAGATATGGGAGATTTAGATGGTATTAGTAGATGCCACAAAGTTGGAATAAAAAACATTGTGTTTTTTTTCAAGTATCTTAATAAGCCCTTGATCTTGAGTTGGTGAAATTAGGTGAAAAAATATAACAGCAATGAAGTAACACAATAAAAAGCGGGGGATGGGGGGGGAGAAATCAAGTAAACTTTTTGTTATCCTTTTTTCTAGGTATCTTCTAACTAACTCCAGCCAGGTGTAAGCAATGTGTGTGTGATTGTCCCAAAATGTTGTCAGGGCTCCTGATGCCCTAACAGCCATCATGACCTTGACCAGCCTCAGCTGAGGCTTCTGCCCACGCTGTGCCCAGGGCTGCTGGAGCTCCATTTAAGCTCTGTCCTGGCCTTCAACTCCATCCTTTTTGCTCCCTTGTGGTTTTGCTGAGTTGTGGGTTCTGCTGGCCCATGGACTGATTTTCTGGCTTGGTTTGTACCTGCCTGGTTATTGTGACTTTGCCACTCCTTGGATGAAAGTTTGTTAGAGCTGTGTCTGCTACATACTATGGTAAGGTGAAGTTTCTTAATAGTAATATCTTTTTTTAGAATTTATTTTTTGTGACCCAATACAAAATGCTTGTATTCATACCTACTTTTTAAGGGTTAAATGCAATTGTGGCAGTAAATAGTAAGCAGTCAGGCTTGGCTATTGTGACAATATTGCACTGACAAATATAGGCATAAATGCAGAATCAGCACGAACAATGCAAGGCTATGTAGTATTTTGGTATTTTTCTCTGGATATTATTTTGCTCTGTAAGTCACGGGGGTCTTTTCCTAAACACCCACTGGAAACAAATCAAGGTATCACTGGACCATATAACACCTTAAGGAGCAACTATGTATAGTAGTAATACTGTTTCAAATTATATTACTGTCAGGTGTTGGACTATATCAATAAATATCAACATCAATCCTAAGCAGTCTGTTTACAGAGAGCTGCTAGTGACTCCCATGTCACCAGAGCTAACGAGGACAAATTGAATTCTGTTGCCCTGATAATGGTTGCTGCAGTACCAGAGTAGGTACTTTTCCCTGAGAAAATTAGAGCTCACCCACCAAAAAGGTTAAAGGCCAGTTTCTGTGTCATTGGTGGTAGCACACAGAGATGGGAAAGGCCTTTGAAGAACACATCACTGTGTAAGTGATCCTTCTCTGCAGGACTTCTCTGCATATGTCTCTATTTGCCTGGTTAAATTGAGCAGTACAAGTCAGTTGGCTTATGGTGGCTTTTGTCTGCTGTGGAACAAGCAGCCAAAGATGGTAAGGGGGAAAAAATGAAATTTTTTGTGGCCTTACCAGATACAGAAGTAAACAATAGGTTTTGTTTGGTAGAATATGAAATGTAGAAAATACACCAGAAAATAGCCTTTTTTAGGTGACACTGGGCAAATTCCTTGCTTAGGCTGTCCTGGTTTCCAGCTGCCAGTGACCAAACTGCTCTCAGCTACACACACAGAAGCTCTTGCTATGTGTAGTGTGTGTTGGTACTGCTGTGTGCCCAGCACCTGGCTCGCTGTGTGAAGGTGCACAGTGAAGTGTGTGTTCATCTTCTCTTTTCAAAGCCTCGCTCTGTGGGTCACTGGTATTCATCCCAATGATGTATCATGCATTTCTTCCAACCTTTACTTTTTTTATTCCTTCTCCCGGTTTGCTCCTTATGTTCTCTTCCATTTCCATATTGGTGTGTATTGTGGTGGACGCTCATGTAGCGACATGCACAAGTCTCTTGTGGCACACAGGCCACCTGCTTTGCTCTTGCTCTTCCCCAGTGAGCCATTACAGTGAGGGCAGGTCCTGCTGACCTTTGTCTGTTGCTCATGACTTGCAATTTAATTGATTTCCTCAGAGCCCCTGTTTATTCACCAAATATTGCCTCTTCCACACAGCTCTCAGTAACATCTTGTTTTGCACAATCACAGAAGTGAGGGCCATCACAGAATGAGGAAAACAGGTCACTTTCACTGTTGCATGAAAAGAAAGTGGTAGACAAGCTCAGGAATTCAATATTCATATCCATAGTCTCAGTGGGGATATATTATTTTGCAAGTTAGAAAGAGTATCTGTTAACACATAGCTATGTGTAGATAAACTGAAATTTTACCTCTGCAATGAGTTTTTCATTTTGCTTTATCTGCATTCAACCTTTATCAACATAAATTTATATTTTCTAATTATGCCCAATATGACCACCTAAATCCTTTCTAAAATATATTTTGCTAACCCACAAAATAATCATGTAAGTGTGTTATAAGTTTATCTCAAAATGCTTATTCTAACATTTTAGTTAAGGGTGTGAACTGTGAGCTAAGATAAAAAGTAAGCTTGTGGTATTTGAAGGTGTGTTTGTTTTGCTCTTACAGTATAGGATCATAAATATGAAAATGAACCACAAATTGTTTTGCTTAAGCACCAAAAGGAATTCGTGAGACAAGAAAGGACAAATATTTATTCAAGTACTTGAAATAGTGACCATTTGAATATATTGTTTAGGTAATTCTAGAGTCATTTGAACACAAACTGAGAGGAAGACAGTAGTTTTCTTCTACAATGTTTAGATCTATACATAAGCAGTTCTTCCTTTCTGAAAGCCTCAAAAATCTTTTTCTACTTACTATTGTGATGGAGCTGTTTCCAAAGCCTAGGGCAAGGATCTACATGGAAAGCAATGGGTTCCATAACACCAAGAAATGAAAGACAGGGTGCTGTGGCTGAACTTTGTACCTTTTTACTAATAGAGGCTTTACCCTTGATAGGGTATAACATACTTGTGAAGGGTGACAGAGTGTGCCTGTTCTGTGCCCTGGAGGGCTTGTTATTTCAGAGTAAACAAGAACCCTGTGCACATACAATACAGGGCCAAAGAACTGATTAGGCTGTGTCAGGGTTCTCATTACTCTAGCTACAGGAAATTTAACATTTTGCTTTCATTATTCAATCAGGTGCAGCTCTGTTACTGATAACTTTGAGATGTTGAACCAAAATGCAGTTTTTGCATGGGGCCTCTGCAGGATATTTCCAATTTTGCTATACGTTATTCAGAATGCTGATTTATGAGCCAAATGTTGTTCTGCACTGTTTCAATGGATTTTAAATTTGTAGTTTAGCCAAACATATTTTCTCTTGAGTAGTAAAGACTTTTGTTGTGATGAAAGAATGGCCTCATGATCATCAGATTTGTGTAGTTGAACTTGGTTTGGGGAAATAATTATATATAAGTGGAATCTGTTGAAGAGATATGTCTACCTGCATTTCAGGACAAAGTTAAATAGGGAAGTGTTGTGTTTCTCTTTTAAATATGACTATTTTCTATTAATGTTCAAAGAGTGAAATTTGGTGGTTATCATGTAGTTTAACAGAGGTTTTCTGTTTGCCAGACCAGAGATTTAATTTTTCTTCAGTTTGCCCCTTTGGCCGCTATATTTTGCAGAATCTTTTTTGCTCTGCCACTTCTGCCCACACTGTTAAGTGTAAGTTGAGATTTTCTGTTGCAGTTGACCAAATCAAGAAATTACAAACTATTTCATAGTTATGTTTGATGGTGAAGACATATGGTCTTAAGTCTGTGTAAAATGAAGGATAAGACCATCATATTTCCAACCCTTATCCTCATTAGAGCCCATGCCAGCTGTACAGATGGATGACATTGCTGTTATGTGTTCAATGGAATAAGTGCAAACATCCATATTTCACAATTTTTTGAACAGTAGAATCTTTAGAGTTGTCATTTTCCATGTAATTTAAATTACGTATATTTTAGAGACCAGCAAAAACAAAGCACATGTGGGAAAAAAAAATGCTAAAAGCAAGAGACAAATACATCTGAACTGAGTATTAAAAGCATTGCTATAGTTTGTTACTCAAAAATCTTATACTGGCTCTGCTGGGCTAATGTGGCATGAGTGGGAATTAGAAGACTGTGTGGTGAAAACTGCTATGAAGGTAATGCCTAAAGCACTTGACACTGGACCAGGGATGTGCAAACATAATGTAATAGGCAAAGAACAGAAGTTCTGCCTTGAAGAGTTTGTAATCTGTGCAAGACAGGGTAAGCAAAAGGGAAGTCAAGCATTTTCTTAGAGAATTATGTTTTATTTTAAGCTCAACTGGTTAATTAGTTTGTGCAGAATTGCTGATAAACTTCTCCAGGTATGAAAATTAGGCGACCAGAACCTTTAATTTGTGGCCCTTTTAACTTTAGGGTGTCTGTTAAGGAGTCTGCTATGGAGCTGCAGGTGCTGTGAATTTTGAAGTGCTTGTTTTCAATCACATCTTGCCTGGACACCTGAGTTTCAAACAGTTTTTGCTTGGCTCAGCAGAAGAGGTTATGAAGACCTCCAACAGGAGTCAAGATTTCAAAGCTTCCAGATTCACTGGAAGTTTAGAGAGAAAAGAGTAAAGTGGCAGGAGTGTGTAGTGAGGCTGAGTGAAGAAATTTAGTTGGATAAATAAGAACACAAATCAGCATTCAATGAGAATGAGATTCACATATGTAAATGTCCTGTTTTCACATAGGAAAGTGCTTTCTAAACCCCTCTGTAGTTTCTAGTAGTAGGCTAAGGCTATTTTTATGCTCCAAATAGTGTTATTTTCTGGCTGCTCATCTTCTTTAAAAAGGATGATTTCAATGTAATGTAACCAGACCTATGGATTATGGGGGAGAATGGAATTAACAACACTTAAGTAATTTCAGCATCTGGGGTAGGACCTTCCTGATCTTTACTTTCCAAGGTAGGTACTTATGTTGTTTACTGTAATACTGCTTTCTGAAATCTCTCTGGGGGGAATGCTTGTGGGTGCTTACCTCTGTTTTCTTATGTTCTGTAAAAATTCAGACCTAGAATCTCTAACCTGGGACCAGGATCACATGAGGAATTAAGTGTGTGTGTAAACAGCAACCTGGCTTGAGTTGCTGAATCTGATGTGAGCTAATCTAGGCTGCTTTGTACTATACAATTTTTCTACGCTTAAATTTATTGCAGATGAACAAATGTTTATAACACTTCTATATATTAATTATAAGAGAATAGGTATTCTAAGTAAGGATGGTGCCAGCTGGGTACATTCCTGAGAAGATGGCAAGTCTTGAGGGTCAGCTTCATCTCCATGGTTTTGGCAAAGGAAAATGTACTTTCTATATTAGATGATGTAATGACTAAATTCTGCCTTTAAAATCACCTGTGATCAAGTCTGAAGTATATGCTACCTGCATGGGTATATAATTTTGGAAGATAATTTTAGGGTTATAACTGATGTCATAGTGAAAGGACATATCCCAGTACAGACTGGGAAGAACAGCTTGCCTCAGGTGTCCAGGCTGAGACAGACCCGAACCAGTGCAGGCTGTGAGCTCCAGCGGCTCGGAGGGAGCCCGAGCAGCGCTGGTGTCCCTGCGGGGTCCCCGCGATCCTTCGCGCTGCTCCGGGCCGGGCGTGCGGCTCTCTGCCGGTGCCGGGCTCTGCGGGCTGGTTTCAGCAGAGGGCACTCTGTTCCTAACGATAGAGGAGGCGCCTTCCCGTGCTGGTGAGAAACCTAAACAGATTGGAAAAGTTTCCAGTGCAACATATTTGAACAAACTCTTCATCGGTTATGTTTAGTTCGCTGGAGCATATTTTTAACTTCAGTGGCAGGGATCAGAGCCCTTTCTCTACGTGCTGCTCTTAGCGGACTCGGCGAAAGCTTGGAACATCAGTGGAAGCCGTAGCGCAAAGGTAGACGATTTTGGCGTTTCTGTTTAGGAGATCCAAGCTCAGAGGGAGAACGAGAGCAAAGCTGTCGTACGAGACATATTCGCCAGATTTACAGTAGGAAACCTAAAAAATTATTGTAGAGGGCAGTATGATTAAAGACCTACTCGGTGTGCGAGCAGATTTGTAGCTGTATAGCGAGAGTTACTTGCAGATGAGACACAGGATGGTTGCGGTTTTGGAAGCTGCTTTGCATCAGATTCGGGGGCTGACTTCACGGTAGCTTTTGCCCCTCGGGGGAAGACGAACCACTTGGTCCCGGGCTGCCGGGGTCTCGGCCCCCGCCATCGGAGCGTCGCCAGTGCCTCCGGCGGGGGAGCGGGGGGGACCGGGCTCGCTTGGCCGCCCGCCCGTTC
>NW_005054313.1:2448443-2500561 GCF_000277835.1 Geospiza fortis | reverse complement strand
CGGGGCGAGGGTCGCTCTGGAGGATCCCCGTGAGGGCACGGCGGAGCGGGCGCTCCGGGAGCGCAGCACCGGCGCCTGGGAAATACCACCGGAGCCCGGGGTGCTCGGCCACTTGGGGCTCTCGGCAATGCCTGGACAAGGGGGAAAAATAATAAGTCTTCTTTTATTATCATAGTTGATACTTTTGAACGACAAAAGCATCCAGGAGGGCTAATGATTTTGGGAGGAAGGGGAACTTTATGATGTTTTTGGAGGGAGGGAATAAAACGCTTCTTTCTGTAAGGAATCTTAATTATGTTCGGTTGAACAGGTGCAAGAGCTGTTTGGATTGATGGTTTTCCTTTGGGATGCCTGCTTTTGTAGAAAGGAGTACTTTATTTGAAGGAGAAGTTTTGTATTCACTGTGTGACTTGGCAAACTTTTGGGGTGGTGGCTGAGGGGAAGGAAGGCTGTTGATGTGTGTGTATTGGGTGCATAGAGATTACTCTGGTAGTGTATGGTCTAAGGCAATAGGGTGCGTTGGCATAAGAAATTAACAGAATTATTAATATTATTACATGATGGGGGTTTTGGTAATTTTAAATTGACAAGCCCATGCTGGCCTCGTAATTGTGATGATCACTAAATAGATGGATTTTTTTTCTGAACTATTATTAAGCCCTGATTGTTTAGTCTCTGAGCTTTCAAAGGCAGTGCAAATGACTGCTGAAATCCCAGGGCTGGGCTTTCATCTTTGAATGGTGAAAGTGCTGGAAAGTACATCAGGAGTTCTATGCTCCTTGGATTTTACATTCGAGAGATCAAGGTGGTAGGGATTCCCAATTTGATAAATTCTCCTACATCCAGGAGATACCCGAGCCTATCCGCTGTTGCCAGCTTCCCCGGCCCCTCATTGTGGTCCTTTTCCGTGCCCTAATCGGAGCTGCTCACCCTGCAGGCTGTGCTCATGGCATGCGCTGCGCCTGCCGCTCTGGCCAGCGCAGCGCTGCGGTGTTTGCATTGCGCTGCTTCCAGCGGCCGGCCCAGTTTGCTTTAGTCATTGAAATTCTGGCGGAGCCCACTTGATTTTGTTTGTAACTTGAAACAATTTCTCTCAGCAGAGCCCCAAGGCATGAGGATGGCCTGCCCTAAAGCCGCTGGGCTGTCCTGGGAGATCACTTGGCTTGCTTTTGCGCTCTATGCTCACCTACAGGTAGGTAATGGACTTGTTGCTGTTGTCATTTCTGGTCCTGTATCAGGTGATCTTGCTGCAAACTTGGCATTACTGTTTTAAACCAGAAAACTGCTGAAGGAGCTACTCTGTAATTAAAAGTCTCCCAATGAGAACATTTTCCTTTCACCAAATTTTCAAAGATATTTATCTGGGAAATGAATATTCTCTCTCCTGCTTAATAGACTGTAGCTGACTTTACCAAAGGACGAGCAAAGGCAGAGCTTGCCAGATGTGTAATGCCATGGGTCTTTCTAGGCAGCACAGCTGTTCTTTGCCCCCAGGAGTTTAAGCACCTGATAAATATTAAGGTGCTGTAAGTGACAAGGGTTGTAGAAATAGCTTGGTAGAAACATCTAAAGCATTTGGAGGTGGGAAGGCAGGGAAGGTGGCCCAAAAAGGTCTTTGCTGCAAGTGTTCAATGAGTACAGGAACCATGCAGGAAAAACCATGGCTGCCATCTGATCTATTGCCTGGCATGTGAGCCTAATCAGTTCCAAGAGGTGAGTATTTCAAGAAATATGGTATGCTGGTGTGCTGCAGAGATGTGTTACAGTATGTCATTCTCTACACTGATAGTTCCCACAGCAAATCATGTTTCAAGGATTCTTCAGTCTTAAGTATGCATAAATCCAATTAATCCTTAGAAAAAGATGACTAAGTAAACTGAGATTTTTTAAAATAATAAATAGGAACCTTTTTTGAAGCATTGTAGTAGTTTTCAACAAAAAAGTAAATTCTTTATATGCGACCAGTGTTGTTGTATACTGTTTGTACAACTGCAATGCTGAGAAGTGGAGCCTGATGTGTTGGGTAGTATATAAACATACATCCTGAAGAATTTTGATTTGAAGAACAATACAGCAGGCAAAAGCAGTATGAAGAAACTGAAGAGACTGGGCTAGACAGCTGAGTAAGCTGTGATCAGTTTATAGTGGATGTTGAGGTTCAAGGTAGTGAGAATGGGGCTCCAATGCATCCTCAGTAGCACTGCTGAGTGCTGTGAGTGATTTGGCAAGTGAAGAACACCTCCTGTCTGTGGGTATGGTTGCAGCTAACCAGTGCACTGGTTACTTGAGTAAAGAACTTGCCATTGAAGTAAAAATTTACATCTGTATTAATTGTGCAGTGAAACACAATGTATTCAACACATGTCTGAGCAGATAGGGCCACAGTGGGATCTGGTTTTTGCCTGCATGTTGCTTATGCAAGGACAAAAATATTACAGATTTGCTGTGCCTGTTCAGCTTGTATTTTTGTGTGCAAGCAGTTGAGTGATGCTGTAATAACCAGCCCTATAAAACACTCAGGAAATAGTTATGGAGTTCTGTTAATAGTTCTGTTCAAGATAAGAATATAAACTCAGAGAAGGGACATGTTAATTTTGGTTTTCTGCCTTTTAGTTATGAAGGGACCATTTTTTACTTTTAAAGTATTTTTCTTGTATTTTTTCTTTCATATTTTTCTTATTGCAGAGCTGGAACCAGTAGTGGCATAGTTTCCTCTTCTCCACAAATGGTTTGGCATAGCTTCACTTGTCTCTTTATAATAAAAACAACCCAAACACATTGTAGTAATCAATTGGCTATTGTGAGTAGCTTTATGAACACTTCAATTCAGGTCAAATTTTATGGTCTTGATTGTCCTTTAAAATACTGTAATCTGTTTGGCATATTTGAGTTATTAGCACTTGACCCCAATCTGGTAGGAGGCCTTTTTGTTCCTAAGTTTTAGGTGTTTTATCACAATTTTAGGCACATTAAAGATATTTTATATTATTTAACATAACATTTTTGGTATCCAATATCCATTAATTCTTTAATTGGTTGCTTGGGGCCATACTAAATGGACCACACACAGTCATTTTGCCCTAATATTATACCATAACTTCCACTTCTGTTGTTTTTGGCTATTAAAGTGCTTATGTCTAGAGCTAATCAATTAGAAACAATTGGATGCTGGGCAAGGTCACAAGTCTATGTCATATCACTTATATGCAATTGATTAATTTCATCCTACTTGAGGCAGGTACAGAATAAAAAAAATTACCATTTAAAAAGAATGTGGTAGAAATGTGGTATGAATGTAATGCAAAGAAAACTTTAACATGAGAAGTTGTGAAAAAGAGGTAGCTGCTCCTGAGAAGCAATGGAACTTAACTTTGGTTACAGGAGTCCTTTCTGATTCTTCACAGCATGGTAATAAGCAGTGAGGTGTTTAGCTGGGCTCCAAAATTATCTCTGCTCTTGTGGATGTGCTGTGTCTCAAACTTGACAAAATTATTTTGTCAATGGCAAATTAGTTGCCATACTAGTAGGTAAATTAGGTTTCCTAGGATAACCCAGGGAATAGTTTACCCCTGAGCATTGTTGAGCTGGCTGATTGTTAAATCTGTTCTGTGACCAGGAGCAGTGACATAAATCACTCAGGAAGAGATCCCTTGTGGGTAAGACTTGGCCATGTTCTTTTGCAAGTACAGAGCTGACCTTTTCTTGTATGTGCCAATATAAATGAAATTAATGGAACTGCATTAGTCTAAAGCCAGTGGTAATACAAGTAGATTACGTAGATATGTTTTTCTTGAAAACAAACAAGATACTTGTCTATCAAATGGCAGCAGCAGCATGGGATAATTCATTGTTTCTAAAGATTTAAATGATGGCTCTATCCAAAGAAGTTACTCTGTTCTACCAATTATGTGTATTTGGGAGTGCCCTAGCATTGCATTTATTGCTAAATATTGCTTAAAGGTCTCCTCATTTTCCTCACATTGTAGCAGGAGAGCTATTAATTCTACAGATTTTAGGAGAAGGTTAAGCTAACAATAGAAGTGTCCAAGTCCAGTTCTGCTGTTTTGAAGTGTTCTCTTGAGTACATATTGCTTCATATTGGTAATTGAAAAGGCAGGATGTTCAGCCTGGTAACCAACTCTTTCTTAACCTTGTGATGATATTTTATTACACCATTCAACTAGATGCTGTTATATTTGTTATGAAATGTATGTAGGACTGTATATCTTTATAGTCTCACTAATGCATTACTGGCAGGAAGAAACGATGGCTATCAGATTTGTATGGGCAAATATATATCAAGAATTTTACACATGGCTTCATTTTAGATTTTTTCTCTGGTATGTTGTTTTCAAATCAGGAATAAGCTGATATTTTCTTATGTTCCTATGGTCTAAATTAAACCCTCTACAAGTCAGTACATTTTGCCTCCAAAGACCATGGGGTTGGTAATGTGTGCAGAGGGAGTAACAGCAAAGACACCATGTCTGGGTATTTAAGAAGCATTAAGTCTTGGTTTCTATGGAAGGGAAAGTTTCATAGGTCATAAATTCATTCAATAAACTGTTGGTTGCTTCCATGATTTATGTTCCTGCAATCCCTGCCTGCATTATGGTCTTTTCTAACTATCTGTGATATTTTGGAAATGAAGGATATACATACTGAAAACATTATTGTCTTCAAAATGATTCTGCCATAACCAATCTGCCAAAAACTACCAACATAGTAAATGTCTTTAAGGCTGAGCTTTGCAAGGCCAAAAATCTGATGTCCATTATATGACATAGTGGACTTGGAGACCATCTTCATGGAAAACCTTTGGATTATTGTTTTACAGTCACCGAATGTATTGCACACTGATGTCCAGAAAATAGATTATGAGCTACATACCACACAACATTCTTAAGTCTCCAGTAACCCTGATCAGAAATATCAGGGTGAGATTGGCAAGTCCTGAGTTAAACCAGAAACAGTTTTCTGTTTTGGTAGGCAGGTGGCAATTCTGCACCCATCTGGAGTTTTGCCATCAGCCCCAAAAGGCCTGTGGTTTTATTCTTAGTGTTAAGATTGCATTGCTGCTTCTAAAGACAAATAACATATCTGAGGCTCTGTACAAGTATTCTGACTTAAAATATTCATTGCTATTGACAAGGCTGCAACTCAGTGACTGCATTACCAGAAAACTTATGCTTGAATTTCTGAACGTGCTTTAAATTTATGACTGATAATGATTGCTCAGCCAGTGCTCATAGAATCTGAACTGCTGTTGCCCCTGGTTTACAATCCAATAGTGGAATTGCCTGAAAAGCTGATGTTTCTTGTGACTTGAGGCACAAACTATGTATGAATACTTACTTTTCAAAATGTGTCATAAAAAATTAAAGTCAGCTATGGGAGAGGACCAAGAGTCATCAATGAAGGCACCCCTTTACTATCTAAGTTATTCATTATGATGATAATTTATCGTGAAGTTACACTGAAAGTTGGACAGATATTCTCAGATCAGTTGTGTATAGAGCTGCATGTTTTTGTTTCCAAAACCAGATATCCAAGAGTCTGGTATACTTCAAGAAGCCTCAAGGACAGGAATAATTTCTAACAACTGCCAGTGGCTTCTAATTTCTCTCGAAAGAGTAGTCAAGAAATGAAGGAATGGCTCTAGGATTATTTGGTTTAGAAGACACTTGAATGCTTAGTCACTGATAATTACTCATTCAGGTCTGCTTAGTGCAGCTGCATCCCTCATATTCCTTACCAAACTGGGGCATAAACAGCACTGAGGTGGCAGGTTTGTACAGTGCACCAAATCCCATTCCTGCCTTTGCATCACAGAAAATGTACATGATTGATTGTACTGATATTAGAGCTCTTCCTCTTCATCCAGAATTCAAGATTTAGCCATCCAGTATAATGCATTTTGCTTTGCAAGAACATACATTTTAAAATCTGAGTCCTTTTCATTTGCTGTTACTTCTATAACCTGTAGCTTCATATATTTGTCCTTATGTTCAGTTTTTATGTCTAAAGATTTTCTTTAAACATTTCTCCATGCTTTCCTGAATCCCCAGGAGCTCCAATATGGCTTGCAATCAAGTAGTAAAGTGAATTCAGTGATAGTGGAAGCAGATTCATAATCATGCATCTATAGCTGTTGGCATTGTAAATCTATGCAAGAAATCTCAGGTATAACTTATATCATATTGTTCAAATATTGTACTTTAGTCAAATCCATGTGTCAGTACAGTTTTATACAGTTAACAATACTGATGATAATTCTGTGGCTGTGCACAGTCCAACAGAATCACACTTGAACAATTCCAGTGTCATTCTTATTAGGCAAAATCTCTGCAAAACAGGGGCAGTTTGTGCATGGTGAAAAAATGGATTTGTTTTTGAAGTACGATTTGATAGTGAGCACAACATTCCATAAGGGACATTGGATACAACCATGGCAGCTCCAGAGAGAATACTGAGACCCATGTGGGAACTGTACAGCACTGCAGTTCTGATGTGCTCCATGCACTCACTTTATTGTCAGTGATAGACAGTAACTCCTTCAGGTTTTGAAGTCATGCACATAACTTCCTTTCCTGTAAGGGGAGAACTTGGTATTAGCTGAGGACTATAGACTGTCAAGTGCCCTAGCATTTAAGGGTCAGTTTTCAAAATTCCCTCACTTCAGCTTGTAGGAGGAAGGACGGCTCTGTGAACTCCTTTTTGGTTGATGACAGCCATACAAGAGTGCTAAATTAATGCAGATAGAGCAGGTTTTTCAAAAGAGTTTGTGGAGTCTTTGTTTTGATGTCTTTCGGTAAGACCCAAGATGTTAAATACAAACATTAAGTGCTCAATTGCATTGTTAAATGCTTAGCTGGATTTTTCAAAACAAGGTAAATTTCAATTAAGCTAATGGGAGCCAGGCATTAGATGCCTTAGGCACTTCCAAAAAGTCTGGCTTAGTATTTTTAATCATATTTAGCTGATTAAAGCAAAATTTTCACCCTAGAAATCTTTTGAAATAATAGGCTTCTGGTGTGTGAATTCTAGTACTCAAGTGCATATTTGATAGCATTTGAGAAGTGCAAGTACAAGTGTCACGTGTTTATAAAGAGAGGGCAGTTTTTGAGAACTTGGCCTAATAAATCCCTTCCAGAGAGCATATTACATAAAGTGTTTAGCAACAATGTTATTTCTGTTTCTAATTTTGTATTTATTAGATTTAACATCATTATGGAGGGAAAATGAGAACAATATTTTCAGACTGTTTTGAGAAATGTGGTTTCCAAGAATTGTCAGTTTGTCATGCTTCTGGATGCGCTGGAAACACAGTGAATGCAAGTTAGCTCAACAAAATTGTGAAGCAATATTAAAACTGCATTTATGATTGCAGTTACTAGATTGTTGCTGTATGCTAATGGTTGTCATTGGTGTCCTGGTGGGAGGTCCCAACTGCTTAATGAGACTGATTTGTAGCATGAAATAAGTGGAATGTTTGTTTATATGTAGAAGCATGTATTTCTGTGTTTAGGTTATGGTGTTTTTTTCTGTTGTCAGGTGCTTTGCCAAAAAATTGAAGCTGCTTAAAATTTATAGGACATAGTCTGTAAGTGCATGCAAGCAAAACAGGGCAACATTTACAGTGTATATTTGTGAAAGGACCTATGGGGGCTCACTGCATGGTAAATCAAGGTGTAGAGGAGAGTTTTAGTTGCCTGATCTCCTGTCTTTTAGAACCAATGAAGTAAGGTGACATGGACACACCTGCACTGCTGGAGAGTGTGAAGAGTGAGGGATTGTGTTTCCTCAGTCTCTGGCAGTAAGTGTTTCCTGGCATGCACCTTGCTGAAGCTCTGAGAAGATTGCAGGAACTGGCTTTATTCCCAGCTGGCTGATTCAGCAAGAAATTAACTCCAAACCCCCTGTTTTTGTTGCAATTTCCCTGCTTATATACGTGGCTGTTCCAGGCTATCTATTGGGATGGAGAAATGTGAAGGGACAGGTACTGGTTCTGATAAATTCAGATTTGCCTCTTCAGATAGACATTTTATTTTCTTTCTGACTACTGCAGCTTCTTGTGGTGTAGAAGTGGTGTGGAAGCAGAAGGCTGAACAAGTTCAGTGCTCTCTGTGGATGTATGACAAAAGAAATATGCTAATATGTAATTTGTCTTCCTCTCCTGAGAGTCTTCTCTTATTAGATGTTTTCAAGGTCACATTACTCATTTGATGTTTTGTTTTCTTGAGTCTTCAAATACTTTAAAACCATTCCCTGGTTGAGTAACATGGCTGTTGGCTGGAAAACCCAATAGCACAGCAGTGTCTTGAGTATTGTCTGCTTGCTAGGCAATATCCTACGTGTAAACTGCCAGGTACATGTGGCATATTATGGATTCTTTCAGCTGATCTCATCAGCACTTCTGTTGAAAGCAGGACAGAAAATACATCTGTTCCTGAAGAGATGGGCTGTGTGTGCTGTATGCTATGTAGGGGATTTTGCTAAAGCTACTGACTGATAAGACTGCTTGAGCAGGCTCTGGTTTTGTCCCCTGATTTTTATAACTTTATTTACATGAATGTAAGGTGCTTTATTGACTAACAAATTACATGTTTCCTTTAGACTGGTGGTTCTCACATAAGCATTTTCATAGAACAGCAGTTAACAGTGCTAATTGGATGTTAGCAAATGATATGAAAGGGAGGTGTAAGACAAAGAGAATCATACTTTCACTGTAGGAATTCCTGGTGCACTGTATACAGCTCAAATCCTTTAGGAATGGGGTCGAAACGTTAGGCAGGAATCAGCTGGTAACTTGTTTCTTTCAGTGTAAGAACTGAGGGCCTTTAAATAAAACTGCTAGGTGGGAGACTGAACACAATGAAGCGTGGGTTTCTTCCATGTCATGGTAATGGTATTTGGCACTGCTTCCCATACTTTTGGAGTAGAAGGTTTACATGGATGTCAGGGGAGACAGGGTGAGTGCTGGGAAGATCCACTTCACAGTAATGTACAGATGAACCCCAGCAGGCTGGGAAGGTGAGTCCAGGAAATTATTGCAGCATTCTTGCTCAGGATGTGCTTTTTGGGGTGTTGTTGGAAGCTGCTAGACTGGATGGTTCCTTGATCTGAATCAGTTCAGCTGTTCTTAGGTCATTTTGGTGTTCCTCAGGGCAATACTTGAACATCATTGAACTAGAACCAGTTCTAGATTTATGTCACTTATGAATCATCATTTAAAAATTAACAAAAATATAAGCTCCAAACTGCAGGAATATCTGGAAGATTGTCCTGGACATGAGAACTTGCTCTAAACCTAAATGGGTACCTACATTCTGAGCTTCTTTGTGTCTGCTGGGAATATTTTTTTATTTTTATGTTGTTACTAATTTTTTGCAAATATTTTTAGGATGTTTCTGTTATATTTTCAAGTGGTAGAATTTTAGAATGATTTTTCAAGTATTTGAGGAAATTCAGGCTTAATTGCTGGAATAGCTTCTTGTTTTTAAGGAAGCACTCGTATTTTCTTGAGAAAGATAAATAGAGAAACAGCTTCTGATGGCTTAGCTTAAGTTCCACTTCCATTATGTGATCAGTCTTTCTGTAAAACACAAATATTCCAGACATTTTCCCTGCATGAGAGAGCACTTGCCTTCCCCTCAATGTGAAATTGCACACCCAAATGCTTTTCCCGTTTCCTTTTCCTCCCTCTTCCAGTTAAATTTGGAACACAATAGGTTGGTTAAAACTATAAGGAAAACCTCCAGAATGCTGTCTTAACATATGGGGTTTTACCATGCAGCTGTTTATCTTCTGCTAGGAGGGGACTATAAATGTATTTTTAATGCCAGGAGCTGGGCTTAAAATGCCATTAGTTATCTGGTGGGAATAGATTGGAAAATTAGTAAGCAATTAGATCAGTGGGCAAATACATTTTACTTAATTTTCTAAGTCTCATGGGCCTTTCCAATATCCTGTTAGCATCCCCTGTTCTTAACACCCAACCTTTTAAAGCTTTTCCCTTATGCAGTGTGACAATAAAAGGGAAAATTTTGTTTAACTAATAAATTTAAAAAAAAATTAATTTTAATTTAAAAATCCCCAACTTGCATGGTTTCTCCGAGGGAACCAGAGATGTTCTTGGAACACTAAGCTTTTCTTGGAGAAAATTTCTTCCTGTAGATAACCATCTTGAGAAGGGCCTTAGATGGGATAACAAAACATGTGGGTTTTGTTCTGATCTTTTGAACTTGCTTGAATTATGTCCTTAGCAGACATCAATGATGCATTTGTTTATAATTGCTTATTTTTATTGCTGAATTTAGACCTCTGTGAGCCATCTGTAATGTGTCACATAGATGCCACTATTTAGAAATGGGGGAAATGTAGGAATTATAAACTTTCTTTTTACTATTTTAAATGTTAAGGCCAGTCTTTGAGAATACTGAGGAAAAGGCCTAGTCCTCTTGCCCTGTACTGAGTGTCTCATCATTCCTTGTCTGCCAAAAGCTCACTTTGATTCAGTGATAATATGAGGGCTCTTGTACTCCAAGCTCTACAAGATTTCAGTTGTGAAAAAGATCCTTCATGAGATTGCTGTGCCACAAGTGAGACCTTATTTTGTAAAATTCAGGGTTTCTATTTCAACAGTACAGCATCAGTGGGAGGTTTTCTGGAGGAAGACCTGACCATAGGAAGCAGGCTGAGGCTGAATTTTAGAAGTGCTAACTACTTGCTATCATATTTCCTGTTGTGTGGTGTCAATCAGTCCATCTCTTCATCATATAACTGCTAAGGACAGATGGCATTTAAAGTGTTGCCTGCAGCTGTTTTCTTGAAAAATGGCTGTATTTGTCACTTAGGAAAAAAAAAAAAGAAGCAGAAATAATAAAGCTAATTTTCCTGTTGCTTATAAGCCTTGCAAGAGTTGAAGTGATTTCCATTTTTTACAAGTCACTTTTTCATTCTGTGTCACTGAAGACCATTTTATCAGGTGTTATGGTCCTTCTCTGTTGGCAGGAGTTCCTCTGAACTGCTGTAGAGGCAAACATCAAAACTGGTCCTTAGAGCACGTGCATTGTTTTTCAGGAGAACTGAAGCTGAATGTGGAAACTCATTTTTTAAAAATTAATGTGGCTTTTTGCCAGAATTATTATCTTCAGGAGGTGTCTCTGAACATTTTAAGGGGTTGTAGTCTGCATTGCATGGTGCAGTTCTGAGAGTGAAAAGAGGGAGACAGGAGTACACCACCAGGGAGGAAGACAGAGCTGATTTCTACATGTAGCAGCATTTTGTCTGTGCAGATGAAAATTGACATCATGGTGTAGGAATGTTGACAGTGTTTTGCATTTTGCTAGCTGCACTTACTGGAAAGCATGTGTTTCAAAGGGAGTTTTCAATTTTTATAAGTCTTTGCTTCCATATTAGCCCAGTCTTATTTTGAATGTAGACTTGAGCTATGAATAAAATTTAACTCATGGAGTAAGATTCCTCTGGCATGAAATGTGAATGAATAATGCAAACATTAACTAGTAATGTGCATGTCTGGGTCAGAATAGTCAAAGCCAACCTTTAGGTTCCACTGTTACCACTCAACATTGTCTTATTCTGTTCAAGAATGCCTTACTCTGAGAGTAAGGATGCTGCGTTTGGATGATCTTCTCTCAAGAAAAGCTGCACTAAGTGTGGAGAAAGCTTAGCTGGCTGCACAAAGCCAACCCTTTGGTTGTGGGAAATTCCCACTGATGTGATTTCTTAGTTCCAGATGGGTCTGTGAAAGGAGTGAGCCTAGAAGTGAAGAAAAAAGACTTACAGCAATGAAAAAGAGGCACTAGTTCTTCATCTGGAGAGTAATCATTCAGATGAAATTGGCAAAATTCAATTAGATTATCTTTCAATAATGGGCTGGCCTCACTCTTTGACCTTCATAATCCAATTAATTTTCCCAGAGTTATGTACTATGTAGAAAGTTGGCAACCCAAGTTTCCCATGTCATCAACTCTATCCAGTCTCCTGAGAAAAAGTTTTTTTAAGTGCAACATCCTTGCACCTGCTAGTTCTTCACCAGCTCTTCCCAAAATCAGACTGTTCTGAACACCTTCATGAATTTATTCCATGTTACCAAAGCAATTTACTGACTTCAGTAATGGGATTCCCCAGCTCATAGGAGACAGACCAGTTCCATTAACCTGTTCTTGTAGTGAAGACCCAATTCTTTTTTCAGTGTCTGGGATAGATGGGTTTGGAAGAGTTAGACATCTGTGTTCTGAGATATTACATCTGCACCTTTAGGTGAAATCAAAAGCATCAAGTCTGTTCCTTTGCCTGCAGAGAAAAGTTAGCACATTTTTTCATGAGGAGCATTTAACATCTCTAGAAAAATTCAACTCTCTGCTTCAGGTGTGCAATGTCTCACTTCACTGCTGAAATTTTAAACTTTGTTCCTATGTGTCTGCTATATGGAAATACATGCATGTGTGGCATGTGTGATTGCACTAACGAAGTCTCGGGCAAACTGAGATTGTCTTTAGCTGAATTTTAGTCTGAATCAAGTGTTAGAAAGCTGCAGGCTCCTGATGGGCTCTTCCCTGTATATACGTTACAGTGCTGCTGCATAAAACAATGATTTACCCCAACATTATTTTTAGTTGAGAAATTAGAAACAATCAGAGCTTTTTGTACAGCTGAATAAGAATATGGGGTGAGAAAAATGAGGAATGGTGCTTCATGTTGAAGGGTGATGTACTTTGCTAGGCTGAATACCTGCTCTGGGAGTTGCAGTGGCATGATAGGTTTTGTAAAATAGAGAGCTGCTTGCATGATTTTGTGTGGGAATTGACCCTTTTAATAAAGTAGCTAAGGAAAAAAAAATCCCGTTCAGAGCTGCATAATTAACATCAGATAGGTGAGAAATAATGTATATTCCTACTCAGAGCACCTGAGTAGGAATAAAATTTGGATTTCTGGGGACATTCTTGATTCTAATGGATCTTGCTTTCAGCAGCTCATTACTCTGTGCAGGTATTTGTGTTGAAATTTGTCCAGTTCTCTTCCCTGATACTTGTTCTGTTCAGCTTTTAAGATGCTGGTGTAGCTCACCTGTGTCTGTTGCTCTTTTTGGAGCAGTGCAGTTTCTGGGGGCTGTCAGAAGGGATTTTTCCCTCTGGATTTTGTGAGGATTGGTGAGGTACTCAGCTGCTCCCCAAGGCTCTGGGGCTGCACAGGGCTCTCAGTGGGCTCAGTCCTGCCTGCTCTGAAGGGCACGTGAGAACTCCTGGTTTTCAGAGCCACGTAAGCTGAGTTGCAAGGCTCTCACCTAGCTGATATTTTCCTACAGCTTGGTAATGTTTACTCTATTTTTATTTGTCAACTGCAAAAAATTCAATGATTAGTCTTAATATTTTGTCAGAACATTTCCACACAACCAACTGTATTTCAAATATGTCTCAAATGTTCAATTATTAATTGTCATGATACCTACCTATGACTTTTATTGTTTATTTCTAGAATCTGATTTCAAGTAGAGTGAGAACTGTACAAGCTTTATTGTTAGGGGTGAAATTTAAACTTTATTTGGATTAAGTGTTTAATAATATAATTTGCTGCATATGTTGCAAATACAAGCTGCTATGAATAGATCCTCTGTAAAAAAAAAACATTTGATATGTTATGTATGGACTTAAATCCAATATGTTGTTATCTTTAACTGAAGAAAATTATAAGAAGAGATTTACAGAGGAGGGTTTATTCTATTAACTTTAATTTCTTTAAAACTTTCCTCAACTGAAGTTGAATTTGATTTCTGTATTTTGACTTTGTTTAAAGTGTGCTGTACATAACTTCCTCTGTTCCTTGACTATTATTCTGAAAATACTACAAATTGGCTGTTTTTCATCTACATGGGAAGAGAAAAATAGAATTAGTAGCAATAGATGGATTATTTATTTAAGTGGGGTGCCCTGATTTTCTATTTGTCCACTCACAGTAGACTTGAGGATTTAAGCACAAGGTTTCCTGTTACATTACTAGATTTTTAAAGATGTAATTTCTATACCTTGCAAAGAACTGTGAGGGAGACCCTCCCTTTCCTACATGTCTTTGGCCCCCAGCCTCCCAGGAAGTATTAGTACAGAACACACTGATTTAGAATAGGTATTGGTTTGGATTCTTATGACTTCTAGTTAATTTGGAATGACTCTGTGTTTGTAAATGGCAGAAATGAAAAGTTCTGGACTATTTTGAGATTTAGAGACCATATTAAATCTTCTTGGCCTAGAACTTTTGAACTGGAGATTTAATTATTGTCCCACCTACTTTTAAAGTGTGTAGCTGCTTCTTTGAGGGTTTTATATAAGTAGGTAATCAGGGTTTTTTTTTAATTAGTTGTATTTTTTATAGAACAATTTGCAGTCACTACCTTTATTATTAAAGCTGGAACAACACAAAATGTGAGAAAACACTGGATGCATTATCTTAACTTAAAAATTATATAGGGAAGGAACAAGTCTCATTCAGTCATTTTTGAATGGTTTTCTGCAAGAGGGCAAAAAATTTTAGACCTTGTGCAATGTGTAGGATTTCCTTCAGCCTTTCCACCAGGAACTATAAAAAGGTTGTATAAAGACACAGAATAATTACAGCCTGAGTCAGGCCAGCAAGTTGACTTTTTTCACTATAATCACGATAAAAGAACATCTATCTTGGCCAAAAGAACTGGGCTCTGAAGTAGAGATGTTCTGGACTGATAATTCCAAGTGCAGCCAATCTTGCAGACAAATACACAGGTTAAGATTTATATTTGGATCTTGTTATTTAAAATGGTTGCTGTTTAGGCTTCTTATAATAGCATTTTACTCTGTGTAGGGTGCAGAGGAATCCAGGATGGTAAAATGTGCAAATGGAAATAGGAATACTGCCACAGATAACTCCAGCATGGCTTAACAGTGAGACTCTTATTGTTTTCAGTTTGCAAAGCAGTGAAGAAAAGAATGTGAAGAAATGTATAATTATGGAGGATAAGAATAGATCAACTGAATCAGGAAGATCACAGTATTTCACACCACTGCAAGTTCGCCAGATTGTGAAGGCTCCAACTTCAGTAGTTTCTGGTGTTGTGGTTGTCTTTAGTCTGAGAAGTTATAGATGGATAGGGCAAAAGGAATATTCTGCAATTAAATAAAAGGGCAGATGAATTTATTTCCCTCCCTTTGCACAGTCCATTGTTCTTGGATTCTGTCTGTATTTTGAAAAGTCTTAGAATGCTAAAGACAAACATATGAGAATCTGGAACCATGCTAAAGCTTTAGATACTGAGCTGTTAGGGTTGGCCTCCGAGCTCACATTAGCTTGTACTGGCAAACTAAGAGCTGACTGTGGATAAGAAAATTCAGGGGAGGTTATTGCCACAGATCCTTCCCAAAGTGCTCAGGAATAGTTGAAAAATATTCTGTAGGAATAGTGCCCCTCTGTAAATCTTTAAAATTAAACTATTCTGTCAAGAATGCTGTCTAACCTTAAGTGCAAATGGTAGTGGTAAAAGAGCAGCTGCTAGGTATACAAGAGTAGGTGATCTTGCACCACTGGTTAGACATGAGGCATGTATTGGGGACCCCACATTTCCCCTGGCCCTGGCTGCTTTTAAAAGTAGTGAGCAGATTATCCCATGTCCTACAAGAGGCATGACAGTCTTTCAAAAGACAAGGTCAAGGGGAAAACCCAAGATTGTGTACTCTTTCAGAATCCAGTATATAAAAGCTGGTTTTGAAAAGCTTTTCCTTAGTAGTCATCCTACTTCTGAGGAAAATAGTGGTGTTTTCCACTTGGCTGGAGCAGGAGAGGCTGAATGAGTGGCCTTCAAAGGATGTCCATGGCTCTTAGAGCTGATTGCTCATTTTGCATGCAAGGTAAATGTGTTTGAGATTTGATTGTACCAGCAGCAACAATAAGAGTCAGTCCCTCCACAGCCTTTATTGTTCAATCAGGAGGGTTTTTCACTACAGTCTGTGCTTTGTATCCAGTCGTGGATCTCCAAGTTCAGCTGCTGGTAGGTTCAGTGAAATGCCAGTAACTTGGTACCTGCTGAAAAGTTATCACTTCCTCCAGTTACCTTCTTCAAACTGCTGGTAAAGAGAAGGAAATGACCATTTATCCTACTGTCCATCTGCTATGCCATCATAAACTCCAGAGCGATGTTCCGGAGTAAAATTATTCTGTTAAATTTCCTGTAGAAAGACAATCATAATTGGAAAGCAGTGCATGACTTATGACCTGTCTCAGCTCATCTGTCCTGGGAACCATCCATTGTGCATCCACATCTGCTCCTGTACACCCACACAGGATGGGAAGATATTCCTCCACAGGAAGGTCTTCCGTTCCCTCCGAGTGCAGGTGGTATGTATTGGCAAACCCTCTCTTGTGGACGTGGGGGCCAAGTTCCCAGAGCAGTGCACACAGAGAGGAGGAATTCACTCAGCTGCTAGAATGAGAATACAAGATGAGTGAGCAGGAATTCAATCACAGGGCCCATCTTTCCGTGCTCCTTCTGTGATAACTCTTTCACTCACTTCTACTTGCTACTTGTTGCATTTGAAATATTGACTATTAGGAGACTAAAATTACTATATAATGGGATCAGTCACAAGGAAGACACTTGGTACTTAAAATATTTAAAGAAAATGCAGAGCATTTAATAGGGCATCATATGTTTTTAAATTCCAAAACTCTAGACAATGGCTTGCCTTTGAATTACAGATGTTCCTGAGTGCTGTCCATTTTTTATCCTTTATTTGTTCATTGAATGCCTTTCTGTAATCACCTGGATCAAAATTTCTTTGCTGGACATGGAAGATGGGTGATAAAGTTGTAGTGTTGAAACTACCCTGATTAGAGCAGGCCCCCTGTTCTGAATTAGCAGTTTCTATTTTCATTTTATGTCTGACTTGCTCAGCTGTGTCTTTTAACACTTCAGCAATTCTGCTTCATTCAGAGGATTTATTTCATTCTTTCCAGCAGCAGGGCCTGTGTTTATCTTTTCTCACCTCAGTAAGAGCCCTTTCCCCTTCACCGTATCAGTCCTCCAGCATTACTGTACACATTGCAGAGAAGAATAAAAATGAGTCATTAAACTAATGACCATTAGTTTTAACAGTTGTCAGTGAACAGATGCCTGCAGTGCCTGTCATGTGAGCTTTTAATTGCTCTGGGGTTTGCTGCTAAAGCAGAGTAATCTAAGTAGTGGCTTATTACTGAGCATACATGTGAAATGCTGTCAGTTAGTGCTGGTAAATGAGTTGTGACCAGGAAGGGAACAATCTTCAAGCTAATGGTTGGTCCTCTTACACAGTTGCATTATTTGGTTTTTGTTCTGGCGTTGAACCTTTTTCTAGTTAGCATTTAATTTCTAATGCTGCATAGTGTGTCTGGCTCAGCACAACACACAGTTAAAACTTTGCTCTGCTTGAGATGCTTTCACTGGCAAGAGAGAAAGATGAAATATACTTGAACAACCACCCTTTCTCCCTTGCAAAAAGTGAGAGGAAGCTGAAAAATGGACGGATCATAAATATCAAGACTGGCATCACTGGACTGAAGGAATAGTTAAGCTGAGATTTAAATGTAGCTAAATTAGAGAGCTTGGAGAAGTGAGTTGCAGTCTTTGAACAGTGGGCCTCAGTCTGGGAAACCATTTCAGCAGTAGCACATCAGGTGGGAATGATGATGCTGGAAGTCACTGTCAATAATGTCAAAGTGGCAGACAGATGGTAAGACAAAAGTAATTTCTTAGGGAAAAATGGTTTACTATGAAGTAGCATGCTTTGCCTCATGGTGTATCAGAATTCCTGACACCAGTAAAGCACAAAAAGCTTAAAACCTTTAGAGTATTTGCTGAAGTGTGCTTGAGACTTAGAAACTGCGTGCTATGAACAGTTTCTTTTGGGAATTTCTTTTTAAAATCGTGCTGAAGCAGGTGTGCACACGTGGAGGGCGCTTGGCTGAAAGGCATTCACCTCATGTGCCTTATTAATAGCCTTAAACCAACATTCCTACAGCAGAACCATGACCATTTAACTGCTTCCTTATTGTGAAAATGTGCCTGACCAACTCAATGTGCAAGGCTGCTCAGTCCATAAACCCTGCAAAGGGACTCATTGCAATGGAGAAAGAAGAGTAGACAAGGAACTGGGTTAATATCTCTAAAATTATCAGAAGTAGTGGAAAACTAGCAGTGGAAAAATCACATTTTCCTCACCATATGTTAAATGCATTTGTGTGCTGAGCTGTTGGAAATCCTAAGTGAGCTTGGGAGTGAACATCTGGCTGGGGCATTTCTCTGCAGTCTGGTTTCTTCCAGGTGAGAGAGGATTCATCAGCTAGAGGTAACAGGGAGGAGAACCACTTGGAATATTTGCACTCTTATTCAGGGTGGTCTGTCTTTGTGAGCAGAATTTTGGGATACACTCCCTCTGCAGCCCCTGCTTAAAGAAATGTTGATAAGATGGTAGCAGGTGGTCCTGATGCTCTGCTGAGGAGGGTGGATGAGGAGCAGTGTTAGCCCAAGCTCTCCTGTGGCACTCACAGGACTATTCAGTCGTTGAGAAGCTTTTTGATGGTAGATATTGATTATCAGAAGATTTCTCTCTTCCTGATCTGTCCAAGTTGATTAGTTGCATGACCTTTTGGCTTCTCCTACTTGATTTTTGCGTTATTTGATCTTAGAGTTGTGCAAAAGATGTATTTTTGTTCTGAGAAACTATTCCAGTTCTTGGTGGCTGAGAGTTTGCCTGCTTCAATTTCTATTATGAGAATTTGTAGTTATTTACAGTAGCAGAGCAATTCCAGAGCAATTCCATCCATTTCATCTACCTGTTTTGTTTGTGATAAACACTACACTGTTGCTGATGACAACACTGTATGAACAGCATGCAATGAGGAAAAATCACTAATGCTAGGGCAGCCTTTTCTGGGGGCTGAATACTTGCCAATTTGTCCCTGCCACCTGAATCAGAAGCAGATGTAGAGACTGAGGGCAGGGAGAAAACTCTGTCATTACAGAGCAGTGGAAGGCATGGCAGTGCCCTGCAATATGTGACAGTCACTGTTCAGGTTTCCTCACATGACAAAAGCCTCTGGTTTTAATTGCACCCACGAACAACTTTAATGCCAAAATCTTCAGCATTTAGCTCTGAAGTGTATAGTGGCTTAGGAGTCTTTTTTTTTCCCCCTAAGTGCCGTGGTTTTAATACCATTCCATCACCCCACACATTTCCCTTCTTTGTGTTTTCATTATGCAACAGGAATTCTCTTAAAAATCTGGATCTGCCACTAGCTCTAGCAGGTGTTTGGCTTCTGAGTGCCAGAGTTTTTTTCTTCACACAGCTTATGGATGAGAATTTCACTGCCCTCAGGCACAATTTCAACTGCAGTATATGAAAAGCATGTTACTGTGTCAGTTCAAATTATATCACTATTAAAGAAAAAACTCAAAAGGAAATTAAATATAAATAATCATACTAACATAACATAACATTAATAACATTAAGGTTATAATTTAAATTAAAAAGAATTGGGAAAATCTGAGTCAGAAGTCCCAGACTCTCCTGAGAGTGGCCATTGTAAACGAGGATATTGACAACTTTGAGTCACACAATATGGCTTGATGAATAGTACAATAATACTGGAATATATAAGAATTAAGTGTATTTTTTAGTTCTGTATAATATACTGTGTGAGAGCTAAGTATTGTGGGAAGTCTTGCATTCCCTCACCCTTATCCTGTTTATCGGATGGTGCTAAGACTCTTTTGCTGTGCCCCACAGTGTCCTAGGTCCCATTTTGCTCACATATAAATACACAAATTGCTGCCACCTCTATTGCCTTTCTTGGGGTGTTGAGACCTGCATGAAGAAAAGTTAGTCATATGTGGTGGAAGGGATTTTTCCTTAAATCCTGAATCCTGCTGTCACACCAGTGTGGGCATGTCACTGTGGCCAGGTGAAAACAAAGAGGCATTTCACAAGGCCTGTGCAGAATTGTTAACAGAATCATGCCATGAAGTTTCATTCGCCCAGAATTTTTGCTTTACGTTAGATTTTAGGAGGATTTTTGTTAAACTGCAGCTTTCCTGGGAGCATTCACATCTTTCTGGTAACCTTTCTTGAGCATTATTAGAGTAGTTATCCAGTCTGGATACTGGGGAAGGCAATGAGGAGGAAGTAATTTATTAGAAAAGGGGAATGTTGGACTTGCAAGCCAATTGGGTGCTGTTTATCTCACTAGGAAAGGATTAGGCTTCTACAGCTTCTTGTTCTTCTTATGAGGCCTCTATTCATCAATATTTTGTGGTGTTACTGAGTAATCCTGAGGCCTGTGTTAGTGCATAGGGTGTCTTGGCCCTTCATGGAGGAGGCTTCTTCCACCCATTAAAGGAATGACCCTGTGTCCTTTCTCATTTCATTTTGTTCTTTCCTTTGCTCCTTAAGCAATGTGAATCTTCATTCAGTGCATGTGTTGATTTGTTGAGCTTTATGATCCAGCTGCTTCTGACAGCAATCTTACGTAGCCTTAAACTATTCTTCTTCCTTGCCTTTTGTGAAGAAATCTGCAGTTCCTCAAAGATTATGCTCCCACTCTCCTCCAGTTTGTAACTGGACCTGTAACTGGGATCACAGGCAAGCAGGGTTGTGAGTTTCCTGCAAAGGAGTGCAGTTGTCAGCAGCTTGTCAGTTTAACAACAAAATAAATCCTTCACACGTGGTGTTCATGATAAAGGACACTAACAAAATGTCCTGGATTTGGCTGCATGGAGTTAATTTTCCACCTGGTAGCTGGAGTGGTGCTGTATTGTGGATTTAGGACGAGAATAATGTTGTTTTGGTTGTCACTGAGCAGTGCTTTCACTAAGCTGAGGACTTTCCATCTTACACTGTCCTGCCAGCCAGGAGGCTGCACAAGAAATTGGGAGGGGGCACAGCCAGGACAGGTGAGTCCCAGTGGCCACTGGGATGTCCCATGCTGGGTGGGAACAAACTGAACAATAAAACTGTGGAAAATGGGCCAGGAGCGGGTGGCTGATGCTCAGGGACTGGCTTGGCATTTGTCAGCAAATCTGAGCAGTTGCACTGGGCATCCCTTGTTTTGTACATTTTTTTATCATCATTATTATTGTTTTATTTTCTTTTTTTGTCCTGTTAAACTGTCTTTATCTCAGGCCAGGAATTTTGCCTTTTTCCTGATTATTTCCCCCATCCTGCTGTGAGGGGTGAGTGTCTGTGTGGTGTTTAGCTGCCTGTCAGGTTAAACTGCAACATGAAACTTTAAAATAATATTACAGATTATCCCACTTTCTTTGCTAAGAATGCTCATAGTACTTTTGTGATGTATTTTTTCTGTGGGGATCACGAGAGCCTTTAGAAACTGTCAGTGAATAAAAGGTAGAGTTTCATGAGAATATGCTCCAATAATACTGAAAGGACTGACTTTATGACAAGAATTTTACCAATTATTAGGTTACTAAATAAGGAATAAAAAGATTTTGTCTGGAATAATGGAACATATGGTGAAAGAGGTGATAAAAAATATCTTTTTAGGATTCAGTCACTTGTGTCTGTCTTGCAAGATTTTTAAAAGGGGTTTAAGTGAAATACTATTTTCTATCTCATTTCCAGATATTCCTTCCTTTCACTGTTTCATCACAGAGGAGAGTTGATAAAGGGGATTCAATCTTAAACAAAAAAGGCTGAAAACATCCCCCAACCATTTCCATGTCCTCAAAGCACAAGCTTTGGGGAACATGCAGGTAGAATCTTCACTCACCAGTGTAGATTCTTTTATCTAGATACTATAAAATTACTTTTCTCTTGGATCTAAACATAGCTATGCCCCTTCCCCATTCCCCAAGGCTAAGCTAAAGACTTGGGCAAATAATTGGGTATTGCATATTTTGGAAGCAGGATCTGATCCACAGTCACTAACTTTCTGACAATAATTGGAAGTGAACTGCTTTGGGGTTATCTTCTCTGGGTGCTGAATTTTCCCCCTTGGCTCTTATTTATACAAAACTAGAGAGAACTGAGCAAGCAGTGCAAGTTATGTTGCAAGGGATGCTGTGCTGCTGCAGCTGGATTTGGGCCCTGGTTCTGTCAGAGGGTCCCTGGGAGCTTTGCCACTGATATCCCTGGGAGCGGCTTCGGTCTGCTGGTGCTGCTCTTTTTAGAGCAAATTTTAGGCACATCTGATCAATTCTTTGGAAAGAAGGCAGAGTCTGCCTAACACAGAGTTTAGAAGAAGCTTCACTGGAAGTAGGAAAATTTCAGGGTTCATGTTTCTTTTAGAAATATGAAGCGAAGTCGATATTTAAGCTGGGTTTTTAAAGTAAATGGAGTTTTGGCTAAATACTGCTGCAGCCTTTCAGTGAAATGTTTAATCTTTTAGCCAGACAATAACAAGAGAAAACATAAGTAATTGTTGATAAATATCCAAAAACTTAATCACTAGTATAAATTTTAGAGGGTGCAGAAAAAGATATTTTGAAATGTGTTGATCTCAGTCTGCAGCCCAAGCTATGCCAAAGAAAATGTATTTACATTTAATCAAGAAAAATGGTGGTAGAAATGTCCTTTTGAAAAGACTGAAAGACGGGATCTTAATTAAAAAACTAAATGCTGTCCATTGTTCTTCCTGTTTCAGTGTTGGCTTGAAGTTGTACAAACGGAGAGCCTGAAGAGAGGTTTAGGCTGAGCACTTTTGCTCTGGTGACGTGATCTCAAACACACTGCAGTCACTGGAACGGCTCCGAGTGCTCCAACGGGCGCAGGATGCTTTGAGCAGCAGAGGTGATGTAGGCAGTTGCTTTCTTGCAGCTGTGAATATGATTATAGTTACAGCTTAGGTTCAGTTTTCAGTGATAGACACTTCAAACAATAGCTGAACTATCATTTTCTAAGTTGCTTGCTGGCAGTGTTTTACTGTGGAAAAATGGTGGCTTATCCAAAATATTTAAGAATTGTCTTTTGCTTATCTTTATATGTATCTTCAACTCAGAGGCACATTTTTCCAAGCTTGTTTTATTTCTTCATGTTCAAGCCAGCCTAGAATGAGAGATGAGAGGAAAAATCATTAGATTTGGGCTTAAATCAGACATGTCTTAAGTCTGCTTTTAATACAGAATAAACATGGAAGAGCAATCCCTGAGTCTCCCACTCTATTTCAGTCCCCAGCAGAGCTTTTGACTCAGTGTTTCAGATTGTCTCAGTTGTGACTTCCCTGATGAAATCTGACAGCCAAATTTTCTTTCAGGATTCTTCTATGAAGAAGTGCTTGACTTCAGTTCAGCCAAGTCCTCTTTCATTTTTCTAGGAGAAATGACATTTATACTTTAATTCCGATTTGAAATGCTGGCCTCTTAGTTTAATATTAATAATTAAATAATTGGCCTGGTCTGCAGAAAAGTTGAGCTGCTGGCAGCTTCTGTGGAAACTCAGTTCCCTTGCAGGGTCTTTAAGTGTTTCAGAGTGTCTAGCATTAGGAAGCTGTTTCTGTAGATCTTGGCCGTGACAAAAGCTGATCTGACTCTCACTAGATATTTATTCATCAGGATTGCTTGCTCTGGAGATAGCTGAGGTTCTGAACTGTTAGTGTGACATTGTTTATCTGGAAATACACTTTTTCATGTTGTGATGAAGCTGGAGTGCAGTGCTCAATCTAACGTTTTTGTATTGGAGTCCTTGAAAATCCATTAAACTAAACTGCTACTTAGCTGGTATATTACTTCCCTGGGGCGTAAATCAAATGCTGCAGCAGCTCAGGAGACACATATTTAACTTGAATTAAATGGGAATACACACATTTTGGTATCTGATTGGACTTGCTGTGCATATTAATCTGACAAACATGTACTTACAAGTCATTAAGAATGCAGATAGTTTTTCTCATTTTGCTTTTCTCATATTTTTTCCCCCTAAAACAATGATTTTGGAAATGAATGCTGCCCATTTTCTGCTTCCAACAAGAACTAATAAAAGAGCCACAAAACTATGGAAAGCAAACTGCCTTCACTGTATTTCTCTTTTCTTTACAGAATTTACTTTGGGCAGGGTAATGCACTTGTGCATAACTGTAAAGCTTTTGTTGATTGGACCTTTTATCTTTTGTCTTTGTTTCTTTTTAAAAGTAAGATATTGAGGCAGTTTCAGGAAGAACATGGTATTTGTCATTTTCAGCATTTGAAATAGATAATTTTGAAGCTTTCCTCTGCATTACTTCAGTTTGCTCTCATTATGCTCCCAATTTTAGCAAGGACACAGGCCTAATTAGGTAGTGACTGATTTAAGTCTAGGTAATGTTTATATGTATTAAGTGTACATAAAAGGAAGAGTTCTTACTTTTCTCTGTATGTGGTTCTTGGTGCTAAGAAAGTCTAAAATTAAAAATTCTTCTCTGAAATATTAATGCTTTATTTCTAATTATGTTCAAGTAATTTCTTTGAGATGTTACACCTCTGTTTTCTCATTTTCTTGACCTTCACAGCTCAGATTTAATAGAAAGCTTTCTTTCTAAAGCTGCTGCTGTCTACATGTAAATATGGAACCATCAAGTCTCCTCGTGGCTGTGATTAAGTAGAATAGTAGCATGCTATTATGAGGTTTGGTTGAGCTTTGTCTTGGCCTTAGTATCAAATTATCTCCAGGAACTGTAGACTAAACTAGATTTTTTAATTTATCTGAAATTACAATGGCAGTTTAAATCCTTGGATGAAATTTTTACTCTCTAACTTGAAAAGAATGACCAATGATTAATATTTATAATTTTTAGTAATGGAAAACTCTAGTGATTTGATAATTTTAAGTAAGCTGGATGAAAATAGCTAACATGAATCCTGGGTATTAGGGAAATAAAGAGCAGTTAAAGTACTTTTCATTGTGTGGTGGTTTCAGAATGTGCCAGTGGGATTCATTTTGGGTCAAACAAACCAGAAGTTGTGCCCCAGCAGAACCTCCTGCTCAGTCCCTCCCAGCCTTGCTGCTTGCTAATGGCAGCATTGGAAGCACTCAGTGACCATTCCTCTCAATAATAAAATAAAATCCTCAAATCCTCATCTCCAGCAGCTTCTAGTCAGTGTTCTGCAGAGCAATGAAACTGTGCAGCAGCAGAGGCAACGTGCAGCTCTTGGTGGAAGGAGATCTAAAATCCAGAGCTTGGATACAGGCAGCTCTTTGTGTCTTGTGCAATTGAAAGTGGAAGAGTAATTTGGCCTTTCAGCACTCGGGTGGGGAGTGGTGAGTGAGGAAGCAATCACAGCCTGACATCAAAGCTGTGCTCCAGCATAATAAAGGCTTGAATAAAGCCAGTGCCTTTCACACTTCCCCCTTCTGCTGATCAGGACAGTTCTCCTTGATCACATAGCTAGAAGGATGTAGCATGGAAGGCCTTATATTTTCAGTTTCTGACTAATAAGTTACGTGTCCTAATTGACTAGGAAGATTTTCAAACACTGATCTGTTTCCAATTTTTATATTTATTTTTTGTCAGTAGGTAATATATACTTCCTTGCTACGTGATATGTTAATGTCAGGGAGTTTTATGTAGTGATTTGTATTATATCTGCTTTGGCTACGTTATCACCTTCTACTGTCTTCATATGCTTAAGATCATAAAAGCTGGTTTAAAATGCCTGCTTTAAATCTTAAGTGTACTTGTAACTTGACACATTTAATTTAAAGCTATTGAGATTAAACTGGCCATTAAACAGACCTAAAGCACTAGCATGAAATGTAATTGTTTTCTGAAGCTTGCACTTACAGTCTTTACTTTAAAACGTGAATTTATATCAGATTAGCTAAGTCATTCAGAGATGATCTCAAATACACTATAAACCCACAGACTGTTGAAATTTGAATTATGTTTAAGCCAAAGTACCCATAGAAATATAAAAGCCTCATAAGGAGCATTGGTGGATTCCTCAGTGGGGAATAAAATGGACTAAGTAGAAACATTCTATTTTGTGTTCAGTACAATGTATGAATGAAAGTGCATTGGGAACATGAAGCTTATTTGGAGGTGCCTGCAGCTAGCTGGTAAAAATGTTTTTCTGCTGCTTTGGTGAGTGGATACAAAAGAGTTCTTTGAACATTTGAATATTTGACTTTTTAAAAATTAACTTTTCAATTTGGGTTGTTTATCAGATGCACGTCATTTATTTCAACATCAGTTTGCTATGACAGCAGATAGTGTGTTCTTAGTGGTTTGTTTTTTTTGTTTTGTTTTTAATTAATTGCTTGGCTGTATTCTTACTCAATTTATACCAGACAGGTAGCAGTACCTATTGCTGCAGCTGACAATCACTTTCCATTGTAACCTCCTGTGTTACCTTATAAAATATCTGCATTTTACACTGAATTTTTCCATGCTTGGAAGCCAGATATTGCTTGTCTGAATCTAGCAAGCATTCCTCTGCTCCTCAAGTGCATAGCTACTCATGAGCTTTTCACAAAAAAATGGAATGTGTGTTAGAAACCCCTAGTTTTTCTTGTTATGTTTTTCAAATTGCTATTTCAGCTTCAAATATTGGCATGCATTATAGTCAAAGCATAATACTGATTAATGTCCAAAGACTTTATGTTTTAAATATTTAAGCTACAAAGATGAGAAATGCAAACAAGGTTACTGCTATGTATCCTACTGACAAATTTGTTTATGAGAGATTAGGCAACAGTGTGATATATACAATTAGCTAAGAAATATGATGGGGTAATTTTGATTCTCTTCTGCCTGTAAATTAGGAAAATCTTCCAAAAATATTGTTATTAATCACTAGCACTTAACAGGTTTCTTTACCAAAGTATTCTACAAATAGAAACTAAACAATGCACTATTAAGATAGGTCAGTAGGTGTTGTAATTGTTTTACACCTGGCAAAACCGAGGTAGAAATGATAAGTACTTTAATCCAGGCCACTCGAGATTTAGAATGCATCTCTCTCATCCATTAGCCCTGTGCTGAAATCCCAGGATGACATCACTGCCGTGTTCCCTCGCAGAGGATCTGTGCATAGCCCAGTGAAAGCAGGGGAAGGATGCCAGATTATGTCAGCCCCTCTCCTGTCTGGGCTGTGCCTCATGTCAAGGCTTGCATCAGCTGCAGCCAGCTCAGGTTCTGCAGCAAGCAGCACTGCAGACCTCTTCTGGTGGCCTTATGGGGAAACTGTTGTTACCAAATGTGGATTTGTTCTCCATATTTTATTACTTAATTACGCATCAATAAGGGCAGTTGGCTCAAGTGTAGAAGGGGGATCTCTGCTGCAATAAGCTTTATAAAAATGTAAGGATAATACGGTGTGAATATGAATTACTCTTATGTAGGCCTGATGAAAAAATCCTCTTTACAATCTTGTTCAGTCTTGCATGCTGAAATGTGACCTTTACCCTAGTCTAGACATGTCCTTTGCAAGCTATTTCTAGTTTATATGAAGACTGCTTGATTTAAACCAAGTATGTTAATCTGATGCTGTCATGACTGATGAGGTTTGCAGTCTGAGATGCTGACAGCTCTCAACAGAGTAAGCAAAAGCCCTGTAAGCTTCTCCAGACCATCCTGCAAATGACATGCCATCTGCTTTTTATGAGATAACTTGTGAGCTTCAGAAGGTGAACTTAATGCAAGAGAGAAAGTGCAGTAGGTCTTACCTTCCTTTTCCACCACGAAGTGCTTTAAATTATGTTGATTGCTTTAGGAATCTCTATTTAGCTGGCACCTATATTTGGTACAGCTCTAGCCAAGAGTCTAGAAACTGGGCGATGGCATCTGTCAGCTTTCATGTGAAATTGCTGTGTAAATGTCAAAATATACAGTTTAATTACACCCCTATTTATTAAGTTTATTCATTGGTAAATGTCCAGCAGTAACTTGCACATTTCAGGCCTTTTTTTCTTCCCTGAAGGGTTTCAACCTTTTAGAAGGGAATGTTCATCTCCTTGCCCTGTCCTCACTACACAGCTGGACTCAATATTCTGCATTCAAAAGATGATTGCTTATTTTCTCTTGTATACAAACCAGTTGGCTTCTCAGGACAGTGTTAAATGCAGGAGGAACAAGGGCAGAAAAGTCTGTGAATAACATTTGCTGCATATCTGGGTTGCTTGAGACCTCCAGTGCAGGGAGATGCTGCTGGCCCAGCACGGGCTGGGTGTGCTGAGCAGCCTCAGGTGTGCTGTGATGGCTCACCAGGCACAGATCCTCCAAACAAAAGCTGTGTCTGATCAGACAGACGTCAGACAGCCCAGCTGGAGGTGCCAGCTATGATTCTGACAGAATTAACTCCTCTGTAGCTTGAAATGAGCCCTTTTTTCTTTCCCAGCCTGTACTCAAATGCTTTTCCCCAGTTGTGAATAGCATCCTGAACTAATATGGAGCACTGCCTGTGTTCACTCCAGTCATTCCTATTTCTTCCTTGCAGTAATATCTTCCTGCAAGATAGGAAAGTAATTCATAGTGTCATGGCTTCCTATTGGACTAGATGAGCCCTCAAGATATTTTCCAAGCTGAGTTAATCTATGATTCTGTCTTTTTTTCTTCCTGTAAAAATAAAATATGTTGCATTTAAGAAAAAGCCTGTTACCTGCAGTAGTCACTTCTGTAGTGAAGTGTATGAGGACAAAGAAAGTGTAACATTGCTTTTTGAATGTCTTTGAGCAGTGATGTTTGCTAAGCCAGAGATGATCTCCTTTGGTTCAGTAGATTATTCTGCAATTGAGGCATCTTGGTTTGAACCTCTGTAGGCGTTTAGTGTGTCTCCATCACAGCAAAATATCCACCCAGAAATACCATGCCTTAAAACACAACCCTTTTTTTTTCCCTCCAGAAGTTCACGTCTGGATTTTGTAATTATATGCATAGTTTTTAAAAAAAAATTACTTGTGTTTGTAGTAGGTGTAACATGACCTCTCTGATTTCCTTACAGACAAGAGCAGAGCAGTCCCAAGGTGCATACTTCCTGCCCGAGTTTGCACTTTCTCCACAGGGGAGTTTTCTTGAGGACACCACGGGGGAGCAGTTCCTCACTTACCGTTATGATGACCAGGTCAGTGTGCCGTGTGTGAAAATTGTACAAATTGATTGGTTCATGTAACTCTGAGACAAAGATTGCTGTGGAACAGGTTAAGATGGAGAGCGTGTCTTATCTTTTGAAGGCACATCAAATTTATAGCAAGTTGAATGATAGCACGTTATACAACATCCAAATTAAGGCACTCAGTTTCATAATTAATAAATGAAAACACTTTTGGAAATATTAATAGGATGTAATGGAGACAAAAGCAGCAATATTTTAGTGATGTGTTAATAGATGTTTATAGTTACATCTGCAGAATGTGTAGAATTAGAAGTTATTGCCCTTTCTGTGAATTGTTTGACTCAATTTATTTTGTTTAATGGAAAAATAAGTGTCAGGCAGATTTTGCATTTTCCAGCTTGTGAAAAGTCAGAATATTGTATTAGTTCATGAAGTTTTTGTAAGGGAAGGTTGGGCAAATTATAAAGAAACAAATGGGAATAATGAATGGAACAGTGTTTAGAAAGAAACAAATTATATTTTTTAAGGTTAAAAATTTTTAATGCTTTCTCCAGACTCATAGAAACATTATGTTAAACATGGAATATAGATATAAATGTAAAGAAAGCAACATGAAAGAAATGCTGTTAATCTTGGCAAAAGATCTGAAGTAAACCTAGGAAATGTGTGGCGTGCTGTGGAAATTTACTCATAACACAATGTGTTCCAGGAGTCAGTTGAATTTCACATCAAAACTCTCTGAATTACATTCATAGACACTTACAGTACATTTCTTAATGTAAGATGAGGGAGTTTGTTAGGAAACACTCCCTGTAGATGTGAGAGAAGAGCCAGACTTCCCCTGCATCCCAAGGTGTGGTTCTGTCAGTGATGAGCAGATTTATTTTGAAAGTTGGGCTCCTTGCAGGAGCTACTTGAAGAAAACAATTTGCTCATCACTATCCTAAAAGAGAGAACTGAGGTGAGTTTATTTGAGCTTTAAACTGACAATGTTTTTAGATAGAAGGAAGCAGAAAAGCTACCATAGAAATCATGCTGAGCCACTGTGAACTATTTGAATTTAGTTTAAATGTTTACAATAATTCATACTTTTGCTTCCCTAGAAGGTCTTGATTATCAACAGAAAAGGTTCTTGGATAAGACCTTCCTTGGACTAAACACCTGGGAAAGCAATAACTTACAGGACAGTAAAATGCAGCTGCAACTCAGGCTGCATTTAATGACAGTAGTTGAAAAACACTATAAAGGTTATACACTTTGATCGGAATAGTTTCCATTTAATGGAGCACGTTTTCGAGAAGATGATAAATCAAATATAACAGAGGCTTAGTCTGAGTCTTTGACTAGACTGTTTGGACTATGTGAATAATATAGCTGATTAAAAAACAAACAAAATGAATCCCCTTGAAAAAGCCTCAAATACCAGCATAGCTCTGTGCAGAAGCCAGTTCAAAGCCCAATTCCATTTGATGGAAAGAATTCCATTTGCTGGAAAGTTTTCCATTAATTCCATTGAGATCTGAGTTGGATCTAGGATATGGCCAGCTTCTGTTCTTTCATAAATGTGATTTAGTTTTGAAGCCTGCTCTTCCCAGACACTTAGCAGTATGAAATTTAGTTTGAATTCCTGGAACTGAAAGTGGTGCTGAAACATCAAAATGTTAAAAGTAAAAGCAACTGTATTAGCAGTAGTTTCTTTTGAAGAAAATTCAGTCCCTAAGCATTATTTATTGAAAGTTACAAATACATTGAGTGCAGATGGGAACTGATCTGTATCTCTAGCTTTATCTTCCTGCAACTATACAAGGATTTCTTTGGTGAATAAAAAGATTTTCCTTAATTCTCTAGGAAATTAATCATAGGTTTGTAATAGTATGCAGTTACAATTACATTTTTGCTGAAATGCTAATACAAAACTCAGTTGTATCATTGGTCAAACTGGGTAAGAAAACTAGATTTTCTGTGCTTCACTCAACTCTTTCTTATGACATTTATTGGTATGAATGGATGGAAATCTTAAAACCAGAGGGTGAAAATCCTTCTTTGGGTAATCTCTTGAATTTTTATAAGCTGGAATGGGTGCATTTGAGACATGATAAATGTCATAAGAATACACAGGTGAATAAAAAGAGAGAAATATATATACATTAAAAAGCCCATTTTAACCTATCCAACACACATGGAATCAGTACTGGAAGGTTACCACATAAATAAAGAATACATCAGCATCTTCTCACACACCTTAATTCCTTAATTTAGTTTAGTAATTCATTTTCTGTCTTGCCCTACTGTGAAGGGCTGCTGGCCTTTGGGAAATACATTCCTTCCTTTTCCCTGATGTCCAGAATTGTCCTCTGGGCATCCCCACAGAGTCCTGGTGTTCCTGTGCATCCCAAGTTACACCTGAAAATTGGCAAATTGAAATAACCTTGTGTACTTACAACCTCTGTTCTTTTGGCTAGCCAGTCTTGAGACACTTGCAGGAAAACCATCTATCCCTATCTTCCCAGTGTGCCCTTTTCCCCCTTGTGCTGTTCCTTTTCTCCAGGCCAGTAAAATTTCCAGTGAGAGATGGATAATATTTTTACATAGCAGCATCATCATCGTCATGATCCAAGATTAGTTTTCTTACATCCTCCAAACACAGGAATGTTTCAAAGGGGTTTTCTTTGGCTGTTGTGTGTGATATTTTTCAAGCAGGGAGCCAGTTTAATCAGAATCATTCATTCCTTTGTTAGTAAGTAATCTCAGTAAAATAGAACTAGCTGTTACTTAAATATTCAAAAGTATTTGCTATCTGAAATGACAAGCTTACAGTTTGAAATGAAAGATGAGTAAATATTCATAGGAACACACTGTACTCTGCTCTAGCCCAGCAGAATTGCACATGGATTCATGTTGTACATGCAAGATAGTACATTTTGTTCTGGGTTAATCTGGCAGGACTGCGCTCTCATTTTTGTACAGGACTGCACTAACCTCTTTGCATATTTTGTTGCTCTATGTGTATTTAAGAATTACATGCAGATGAAATTCTTTGGCTAGATATTTTCAAAATTCAGTGAATATCTTTCTTACCACTTCTATGACTATAGAGGAAAATACCTTTAAAGATCTGATTAAATACGGACGCTCTGATTCACTGAGTGACATCTGCATACAGTGGGACATTACAGTTTTGACACATTTATTGCTGTATCTTCAGGGAAAAACAGTGATTCAAAGCAAATGCTTCTCAGGGATCCCAAAGAACAGAAATGTAGAAATGTTTAAATTGAACATTTTCTAAAGGCTTCTGTATTGTTGACCATATGATGTCTTGTATCAGTGCATTGCACCCTTTATTTCTGAGATTCTACTGAGTCAATGCAATTTAAACCTAACTTGGTACCAAATAGATTTTGATGCAAAGCCAAAGGCTTCAACTGCTGTAAGAAATCTGAGATTAAAAAAAATATGGCCCCTCTTACCATTCATGAAAATAATTAAATAACTGAATGAATGTCTGAAAATAAATTAAATTATTAAATGAATATACAAGTAATAGCCCTTTCTCCAGCTTTGAGATAAATGTTGAACCTTGCCATAAGGAACAATTTCCTAGTATTCTTTCTGATTGCTTTTGGCTTTTCACCTTTTAATCTACTAGAAGGAATTTTTTTCTTTTCCAAAATACTAGTAGTACTGGAAAGCTTTCTTGCAGAAATAAAATGTTCTTGTTTTCTGACACTTAAGGTATTGCTTCCAAGTATTAAAACCATTCCATATGACGGACCACCAAGAAGGACAGCAGTGAAAACTTGGTTGGGCTGAATGTGTTTGAAGTACATTTCCACTTTGATTGGCTGGCTGGCTGAGAGTTCTCTTGGGGGTGTGGGTAAAAAAGGGGAGGAAAAAAGAAAATAAGTTTATCTTTAAAGAGAGAAAATGTTTGCTTGACCAGTTAGCTTTCTAGTTGACCTTGGTTCTTCTAAATTGCATGATGTTTACCAACTTAAACTCACAGGAATGGCCTGATTCTGGAATTAGACATATGGCTCTAAGTAGTCCAATCTTGGCAAAGAAATCTTATGTTTCTAAACAAATATTAATGAAAATCTGCACTATCAGGCTTGTGTTTAGCTATACAAGGTAAGTCTGTTTTCAACTAGATGTGCAAGTAATACCCAGGCTGCAGGTGCTACAGTTCATTTAATACCTGCTCTTTCTTTGGGTTTGCTAGCAAAGTGCCTTGTTATACAGTGAATGCCAAAATCAGGAAAATATTCTCATTAATGCCTTGTCTTCCACAAATAGAAATAGTCTGTCTTGGCTTCTGATTTCTCGCAGGGAAAAGGAGCATGACAATTAAAGTATTAATTTGAAAAAATGCAGTGGAACCCAGGATCTGAATTACTTCAAAAATTAATATTGAAGTAAACTGATGGAACCTATTACTCCACCTTTTAATTTGTAGTCCAGCAGCAATACCTATTTGTGTCTGTTCTAAAAGCTTTTCCTATTACACCTAGGAAACTCTTGTGTGGGCAGCAGTTGTCTTGTGGGTCTCACTGGGCTGACAGACATATTTCCAGGATTTCCTTCATCTCTTTCCCCATTCCACCTGCTGCTGATTGTCCTCCTCCCTGTTCTGCCTCTGGAGGGGTACCTGAGTCGCAGCCTGGCTTCGAGTGTCAGCAGCTGCCTGGCTTCTGCTCCCAGTCTGAGCCTTTTTATTCCCTTCCCGGGTAGTTTGCATCTAAATCACCAGAGAAATGGAGCCACGCGTTTTCAGGCTTGGGGATGAGTCATGTAAAGGACATTACTGCAAATTAACACATCAGTGAAGACAAGCTCTAATCCCGGGAAGGGAGGAAGATTTGTAGTTGGTGGCTCACTTGCTACCCATGCACATAAAGCTTCAGTACTCTGATTTGAGTACTCTGAAACTTGTGTTTTCCTCTGGCAAGCCATTTTTGTTGATACCCTAAAAAAGCATTCAGAACTATTAAAAAGGCTTAACATCTTGAATCTCAATGTCTAGCTCTTCATTTAGAGATTTTTTTTTGAATAAACAAACTGTTTTCAAGTGGCCACAAACTATTTCAGGAATTCTCCTATAATGAAAACATTCCACTATGGAACACTTGGTGGTTTCATTTGTGTATTTGGAGAAGGAACTGATAAACTTAGTTTTATCCAAGCACCAGAATTGCAACCACTAATATGTGCCTGTGGGAATTTCAGCACTGTGCTAGAAATTCTCCTTTTCTGCTATGTAGAGGACTGACCTTGCAGTCCTCATTCAGCCAGTCTGCTGATATTAGAATAACACTGATTTCACTGACTTGAGTCCTGCAAGTCTTTCCATTCTCTTAGCTAGGACACCTTGTGTAAGTAACAAATTACTAGGTCCGGTTTGTGGTACTCCCTACTAATCCTACAGATGTCTGTAATGAGTTTATAATCATATTTAAGGAGTTTACAGCCATGTGTTTGTGAGGCTGTGTGAAGATAAAAGGCATCGTTTGGTGTTTCTCTGAAAATTTAACTGAAGGTGATGTTAGGTGTTCCCTAATATTTTTCATTCTATTCCTTTTTTATATATATATACCTTTATTTCTTTTGTTCACGTTTAATTTTGGTGTCTATTTTTTTAAGGGTCTGTTTTTTCGTTGCGGTTTTTTTTGGTAAGGAAGTTAGCTCCATAATCAACTGAAATGTGTTTCTGATTTGGAGTGGAAAGGAGGCAAGGATTAAGAGAAAATGAAAACCACTTACAATTTCAGGCAAAACTACTCTTAGAGAGACTGGTACTGCATAAGTCAGGCATGATCCTATTCAAACAATACTTTTGTTTAGGCTAATTGCTGGCTGGAAGTGTGTGAGCAGCATATGCACGAGTAATTATATCATTACTTGTGTGTGATAGGCTGCTTAGTGAACTGAAAAGTGTTTTTAAATAGTTCTGTTTATTGGCAAACTGAATGGGGAACTGGCACTTCTTAAAAGCACCAACTACCATTTTTAGTTCAGGGTTTTGTTGTTCGGAGAAAATAGTGGAACTGCTGTTTGCAGCCCATGTTTCTTTGTGCACTAGGAATTACAGACTCCCTTGTTTTCTATTACAGCCTCAGTCGCAGCCCTGCCAAAGGTCTCTGTGTGTAAATCATACTTACAGAAGCCAGTAGGTCTTCACCTTGTGCAGCATAACAGCCTTCACAGGGAATCTGCAGAAAACACATTTTAGATCATTTCAATTTGGACCAAATGCATTCCAAGAGGCTGTAATCCTATTCCACCAAGTTTTGTGGTGAAACTCACTGGCCTGGGTCTGTAGTCCTCCTGTGGCTGTGTGATACTGACCTCAGCAGCTGGCAGAGCATTCCCAGGTAGCAGAAGTGACCCCTCGTTTGCAAGGTCATCCCCCAGAATGATTTGTCAAGGAAGAAAGGAGAATGGACAAAACTTTTAGTTGTTTGTCTTCTTGCTCCCCTGGATGCTGGACAGATACTGGGGCTGCTCTGGTGGATGATAAAAGGGTATGCAGGGGGTACTGATTTTCTTCCTTTTCTCTTAGACATACTTTTGGGGCCACAAATTGATGTTCATTCAGTTTGAGTTTGAGCTACATAGAAAAACCCACTTTAATACTAAGTACCTTTCTTTTCTAGCATCTCTACCATGAGCAGTTTTCATAAAAGTCTGAAATGTTTAAACTTACATTCAGTGTTTCATGTTGTAATGTTTGCAATTCTAAGTTTTCTCAAATATGCTTTTAATTTCTAGCCATAGATTAAAAGTATTTTTTAAATTATTAATATTATTTTTTTAACTTTTCATTCTCCAAGGAGCAGGTAGCAGGATGTGTACTTGGGCAAACATTCTACTCTAAAGTCTTTAACTCAATTCTGTACACTGGGCTAGTAACAGGACACCTGATGAATTAGCATTATACAGATAGGTGCTCATTTGGCATTCTTTAGAGGAGCCCAATGATTAAATCGTGAGAGATTGATACAATGCAATGTGAATTCCCCACTGACCTCCTCATGCCCCTGGTGAACTTCCAGAAGTTGGTAAATGATCTTACCCAAGAATTCTGACATTGATAAAGGCTTAGGTTCAGCCTTCTAAATTAAGACTGAAAGGTCTGGAGGTAACAGAAATAATCCCATGCTTGCACAGTAGTGCTGCTATCATCTATCAATAAGAGTTCATTGAGATACACTAGAGAAGTACTTCTAAATCAAAAAGATATATTTTAAGTACTGTGGGAAATGCAGTGCTTGGAACTGGAAAGTCATTCTTCAGATATACATGGTGAGAGGATGTTTTAGGCTGATAAAGCCTGATGGTGCATTAATCACTTGGCTTATACAGCACAAACATTTTGGAACTGTTTTTTCTCTGGTCTTAAACAAGGAAAGAGCAGATTGTATTTAGTTTTTTGATAATTCAGCTAAATTTGTTGAACTTCTTGAGCTGTTTAAGCTCCTGTTAAATTTTGCACAAATGAGAAGATAAAATTGTTTTGCTGAATTTTTCATGAAGGATGAGTGTGATCAATATGGATTTTGTTTTTTCTGTGTCCTTTCTGCCAGAGATAACATTTAAAGCCCTGTGAGAGTTTATAGCAGCTTCTTCCTTTTAACATGAAAATTCTTAGTAAAAAATTGAAAGAAATTTCAGTTTATGCTGTCCCTAGAATAATGATTTAGAAAATGCTTGTTTGATAAAATGTTTCATCCCATGTTAAGGTGTTTCTGATAGAATTACATTGTTTTGCAAAGCAGTGGGTAATTTAAACAGCATTTAAATTGTGGAGCATGTGGATAATATCCCTCACATCCTTAACAGTCATCCTTTCAGCCCTGTCCAGCATAGGAAAATTATTTATAGGAGAGACTGAATGTCACAATGACCCTTTTAGTAGAGACGTACTTGAACCTAAATTTCTTCCAGTTTGTATACCACTAATGTAGAAGATGAAGTGAAAAATCTTCTTTTAAAAATCCGCATCTTTTGGCTTTGTTTCTAGATTGGCTTTGTTTCTAGAAACAGGTTAAGTGCTTCCTGATGTCATTAACACTTGCACAATGAACCAGGCTTGGGACAACTAAAGAACAATCTCTTTACCCATTCCAACAGTAATTTTGCTCTTTACTGTTTCAAAATAACTGTCAGAATTGCCAATTAAACCTAAATTATTTCTACTATTAGACTTCAGATGCTATTTTCTTACACAGAAGAAATGAATTATCAATTAATTATCAATTTTGGCAATAACAGGAAAAATGGTAGATGTGGGTTCATTGAGAGGATCACCCCTGACAACTGTATTTTTCATTTTCAGAGCTTGGAATGTATTTCAGGCTGTGGTACTGTAGGATCTGAGGCATTTTAATTCTCCTGATGTGCAGCACCCTGGTGCTGTGTGTGTCAGGTGTAGGTGTAGCTTCCCACCAGCGCTTCTGCTGAGCCTTGGCTTGGAGCCTTAGGGGTACAGAGCGTCCATGACTTTCAGAAACAAAACTGGGAGAGTTTGTATTTTTTAAAAAAAGTGTATGGAATTTGTTACTCATTTTTTCATCTTATGGAAGCTCTGATTTTTTTCTTCATTCTTCTTCTGTTTTATATAAAGCAGTTGCTTGCTATATTGTTTGGACCATAAGCTATTGCTATTTACTAATCCCTTTAAACGATTTCCTCCTAGAAAACACAAACTTTGGGTGCTACTTCCAGCATGCAGGATGTCCTGTGAATGTCAATGGATTTTTTTGCATGTCTGAAACTGTTTACAGAAATAAATGCTTGCATGGGATTTGAGGCAGTAGTTGGAGGTGCTCAGTGCTTGGTTGAGTGTTTAGCATGGTCTTTGGTAAAGGGTAATGCTGGATTGGAATATGAGCCTTAAGTACTGTAGTGTATTTGACACAAATTGTGGGTCCCACATTTTGTGGAATGATTGGCAAATCAGATATTCCCTTTTATTCTCTGTGTTTTTTCCCCCACTTTCCCATGGACAGGCAACTGTTATGCTGATTCTTGGTCTGGAAGGAAAGGCAGTCAGGCCTCTGAGAACTGGAAACAATCTGGACTTTTTTAAATACTCTTAAGACTATAAAATCTGACCTCTTTCTAGTAGAGCCTATGTAATCTAGCTTTATAAAATTATCTCATTGGTAGTAAATTTTTTGTTTGTTTGTGTTATACTGCTGTAAGATATTTTTGTGCTTTGATGGTATAAGCCTTTATTCATTTAACATTTTTATGTTGCATAAGAGAAGAAGGACTTTAAAAATGGCACCAAACCCTTTAACTGATTTACAAGTTCATGAAGCAGACTAGGGTATTTGCACATGGGTGAGAAAAATTAGTAGTAATAGGCTGCTGTATGATGTGGGATGTTTTTGTAATTTTTTAAATAGCCCTTGGGAGATGGTTGCAATTGTAAATACAAGATATGTTCTCCTTTACCTGATTATTTAGGCTTTGGTCCAAAAATCATAGTAATTTCAATAGACTTTGGATCAGCCCTTCATTTTTTACTGCAAAAAGAGATTTGCCATTGATTTCAGGCAGATTGCATTCAGCCACCCCAACAGAAATACTATAGACTGTTTGATCAGGGAGCTACTGGGAAATGGGATAGATGCTGCAAGGCACCAGCAGCCTTGCAGCCCCAGTTCTCTGCAAACAGACACATTCACTGTGTTTATTTGTTTGTTTCTGTCAAATCTGAGTTCCAAATGATGTGTGAAGATTTGTACAGTGAACTTTATTTTCTCCAGCTTCTGGATTTGGTGAGGATCACAGAATTTTCTGTGATTTATTCAAGCAGACCTATTTGCACATCATGAATGCTGAAATGAATCCTGTGTTCAAAATATTTGATCTGTTTCAGTAATTATGTTGTACTCAAATCACCTAAAAAATGCTGACAAAATGTAGTTTACTACTCCATTCTTATGCAAAATCTTTGCTAAAAATACGCATATTTGCTGATAGGGTATAGGTCAGTGACCTTCCTTTGTCTAGGTAATGTTGTATGAGGTATAAATCTGAAGAAACAAGCTGTGGTTTTTCAGGCAGCTCACATAATGTCTCATAACATCAACACAACATATGGCAAAATACCTTTTTTTTACTGTTTATTAAAAAAGACTTGGAATGCATCACCTTTACTTAAAAGAAATGTAGTGCATTGGCTTGAATGTTTTTTGATATTATTAATAGATGACATAAAATGTGTTCAAATATCAGACTATAAACCATGAAATTTTACCACCTTTGAGTGCTGGCTCCAGTGGTAACAATTCAGGGCAATATTGCATTCTAATGTATGAATCAGAATTATATCCTAAGTCTACTATTAAAATACTAGGGCTAAGTTTTAAACTTGTCTTGCCCTTTTTATTCCATTTGAAAAAGATTTTGTTCCTTTTTTTTTTTTTGCAGGTATTTTTTTACTTTACCGTGAGCTTGCCAGTTAATGTTCATTCTTCTCCTGCTTCTTCAATACTGAGGCTATAGGATAATCTGTTTTCCTCGTACTTTCAGCTCTGCATTCTAATGAATGTGAGGCAAGGAAAAAGAGGGTGAAAATATTTCTTAAGAAAAGTCCTTTTTCAATATAGTTAAGTGACTTTCAATGAAGATTATTGCCCCAAAATTAATTTTAAAAGCGATGTCTTTAGGGAGAAAAGAGGTGATCATCCTTGTAAGGTGTAATTATAATGGAAATGGTCTCCTGTACTTCGCTGTACCAGAGACCAAGGTCTTGCATGCTGAGGGGAGGCTCTGTGGGCAGCACCACGAGGGCTTTGAGAATTGGTTCTGCATATGTTTGTTAATATTCTGGTGTGTGTGGAGAGAAGATTTGGAACCCTGTCTAGAGCAGATAAAATAGATTACCTCTTGCACAGACCTTGGAGTGTACAGCCCAGGCACTTCTGCATGTGCATAACTCAATTCTTGTGAGGACTCCCACGTATGTCAGAGCTACCCCGTGAGTGAAGGGGGACACGTTCCAAAGTGTCAGCAGGATCAGGACCTCCTTTCCAGCCCTGATCTTTGAAATTCCATGCTTAAACTCCTGTGAGGACCGCAAAGAGAGACAGCACCTCTTGGGAAGACCTGAACATCTCCTGCTCATATTGCAGTGAGTGGAAGTTGAAATAATTTGTTGTAATATGATGGGGCCAACAGGTCTTCCCCTTTCATAGCTCAGATGTGTACTGATTTAATAACTCCCATTACTCCAGCCTTGTCATAAAGCTTACCATGAATTGCAATCAATCTAGTTTACATTTTAACCATTATTTTCCTTAAATGACGGACTCAAAACCATTTTTGCAGATTGACGACATCAGACGATTTTCCAACTTAATGAAAAAATCCAAATGACCACATAATATTTTCAAAGAACAGACTGATGGAGGCTGGCCTGTTGTCAGAAAAATAGTGTAAAAATTAACTCTTCTACATTGTGATTTAATTTAAAATTAACTTAGGGTTCTTTGACACCATTCATATTTCATAGAATAGGTGTAGGGTGCAAGTTTTCTGTATTTCCTACCACGAAGGAAAAAAAAGAAAAAACATTAACTCTGACATCTGTTTTTAGCACTTTCCTTCATATTTTTGGATGAATGCCTGGCAAAAGCTGGAAAGCGACTAAGAGATCAACCAAAGATGGCCTAAGGGCCTGTTCCCAGCTGGTACGACATCTGGAATGTTATATAGAGTGGATAAATTCAGAGTTGTACTTTAATAAGATTGGTATTCAAGCATTCGGCCTACAGCAAAGGAAAGGACAGTGAAGCTGACAGCATGTATGGTGCATAATATGTTAAGGTGTCTGAAATATAATTTGCTGGGTTTTCACTTTCTTTTTGGCAGATCCCTTATGCTTACATATAAACTTTCATCCAGTATTGTTTCGAACCCTTAAAAAATAAAAGGTGAAGTCATATTGGTATTATATCCAGAGTCTTATCTTTTCACTAAGCTTAGAGTATGTCTGGGTTTCTTTCTTTCTTCTTAGGAAAAAAGTGCTAAAGACAGATTTTTATGAGCTGACTAGAAATAACTTAAGCTGCTACCTTTGCAAATTTCAACTATATGCAGTCTTTTACAGTGAGGATTTTACAGAATAATAAACTATTCAGGAATCTGGACTTGTGCTCTATGGAACCATATTTGCAAGATTTATGTCTCAGAAGGCTTGGTTTTTTTTCTGTTTAGTGTTTAGTTAATCTTTGGTCATCTAATCTCCAAACTGTAATTGAATGTGTTGCTAGACAGGCCCAACAAAGCTGCAGGCAGGGATCAGGACAGAGCCACCTGCTTAGAGCAGCCCTGAGCATGGTGTAAGGTCTGAAAATGAGCTGGGGGCGAGTTCTGTTTGAGCAGCCCATGGTAAAAGGTCTGAGAATGAGCTGGGGGTGAGTTCTGCTTGCAGCCCTGTGGCTGCACCAGTCCCACAGAAACCTCTCTGTGTGGGGCTGTGCTGTTCTGCACATGTTCCCTTTCTGCTCTGGGACACTCTGGGCTTCTCTCTCTGATCTGCCTCTTTCTGTGGGATGCTGGAGCAGGGGGAGGCTGAGAAGCTGCACTTCTCATTGGGACTGACAGCGTGGGCAAGGGAGTGTGCAGTGGAGGAGGATGCAGGGTGTGAATGTGACTGGGCTATAATTGATGGAGAGGGGGGTAATCAAAGGTCTTATTCCTCCATTTGTTTTTAGAAAGGACTTGGTAATTCCTCAGCACGTTGTGGTCATTTCTGTATTATTTATTGCTATGCAAGATCTTGTAGGTGAAGACAAGCAACTTGAATATGACTTGGCAGGAGGCCAGCAGAATCCAGGAGAAGATGGACCTCGAGAGGGAGGAGAGATCACTTTTGCAGCTGCACTTTGGCAGCAGTTTGGATTTGGAGGTGGGAAGGTGAGATCTGAAATGGCTGCAGCTGACAAGGAGGAACTGATTTGTCTGCAGGGTGGTGTCACTAATTGGTGTAATTGGTTATAGGATATTAACAGTTAACTCTAAGTCCTTCAGACTGAATTTCTTGAATACTGCTTTGCCTTTGGAGTTGCTGCTATTGTCTGGTTTGATCTTAGTTCTTCCCCGACTCTTCTGCCCAGCCCATGCTGTGTGTTTCACAGGCAAGTCCCCAAACACTCCAGTAGCCTGATGAGTCTCCCCAGGCACGCACAGCTGAGTTCCTACTAGAATGAATGATTTTAGCTTTTTCCAGACTATAAGTAATGCAACAAAGTGTCCACCTAAAGTAAACGTTATGTTAATGTGAAACAAGATGTTAGCACCACAGTCTCTGGTGATGCTGCCCCATTGCTGTGAATTTAAAACTGAAATAGGATGGAAACAAGCAAAAATATAATGGGATTTAAAAAGGGGGAGGAGGGGTCTAATTGACAGATCTGTACATCTAAGACTGCTAGGTGTCTGCATAAACTATTTCTCATTTGGGGTCTGATCCTGTGCTTGTACTGCAGACCAAAATTGCTCTGTCCCTGTGATCTGTACAGTTGGAGATTGTGAATTTGGTTAAACCATATGGAGTATTTACTCTTTCATGTGTACGGTTGTCTTTGGGAGTTGGTTATTTAAAAAAAAAGAGAAACGTGATGCTGTCACCAGTCTCTATTTGAAGCCTCAGGAGCTCCATTCTTGAACTTCATTTTTTTGGAGTACTAGTTGTGGGGAGATACATGCCATGCTGGTCAAGCACACATATTTGAGTTTAACACGTTGGCAGTCAGAAATGGTATCAGCAATGTTTAACTAGTTTTTACATGTTAATTTTTGTGCTTTAATAAATATTTATTAAAGTAATATATGAAATTATAGTGGATTTGGGGACATCCCTAACCTGTATTACTTGCTGAAGTATTTATGCATTGCTTATTTGGATTTTTCCTTGTTACAATCATTTTCCTTAGCAATTCTTGCAATTGTTAACCTATTTGTTTGAAATAAAATTCCTTCCTTTAATCCTTTAACCCAGCATTTCATGGATGACATGCATAGATTAAGAAAATTTCCAGCCATTTTTTGTCAGTGAGCTGGAATGCAAATGCATCCATATACTGTTCAAGTTGGTTTGGCAATAGCTCTGTAACTTTATAGGTTTATATGCTTACACTAGGATGGTTCCTGCTGTTTTAAGTATTGTCCAGAGGATATAATTTCTTAAATGAAAATTGCTTGAAGCCATTCATTTTTTGTATGAAGAGTAAAGGTATCAATTACTTTCTCTTATTCCCTGTGCAGAATAGGAAATGTTAATAAAACTCAACTTCTGAACCTCCTGATTGGTGAATTTTTGACAGCCATGTTGAAAGATCATTGTGGCTCAAGAAAATGCTTATTTCAGTCTTTAAAGGTTACACACAGGACACAAAAATGGGTGAGCAATATAAAGGAGAAGGTACTGAGAATAGATATAATTTATTAAAACTGAATTCCAGTTTTCATTAAGCATGGCATATAGATCACAATCTGGGGCTGTTGCACTGCAGCTTCAGATTGTGCAGTGATTGCAGGATTGTGCCCTTTGGAAAAGCAGAGGGTTGAGTTAACCCAATTCTGCCTCTGAGACTGGATGCTGAAGAGTGGGGCACTGCTGATTTCCAGTTCAATTAGATTCTGTTTCACACATTAACCTTTTTTGAAGGATCTGTTTGATGCCACGAAAGGTTTATATCAGGTATAAGCTGTGCACGTTAAATCTTCTGCCCCCATGTACTGTATGTTTAAATTTCACGTTTCCCTTGGGCCTAGGGTTTTTATCCAGAGGATGTTCAGGCTTGTTTTGTCTTTCTGAGGTGCAGTTAAGCACCAGGTTTCAGGCAGGAGGGTGACAGTTCATAGCCATGAGACATTAAAGCTTAGCTGTGTGTCAGCTGAATCTGACTTTTTGTGAAGAGTGATTAAAAGTGTTCAAATATTTTTGCTGAGTTGAACTTGCTGGACCATGGACAATAACTTTTTCTCCTAGAAAAAGCCTTTTTGTTCTTACTTTGGAGACAAATTTTGAACAGATTTTCTGAGGTGGAGGAGGTCCTTGATAACACTGCAGGGAGACAGCATTAGGCATTCATTCAGAATTACCAGACAGGTATGTCCTGTGCCTGAGTTGTTCCCTCTTCTTTACCTAGCAGTATTTTGGCTTAAAGTCATAACTAAGATAAAAGGTAGCATGGAAGCAAAAGAGTTTTGTTTATCTTATAAGAGAGCAACTCACTGGCAGTACTTCTAATTCTGACTGGTTACAGGAGTGATTTTGGTATTCTTCATTTTTGCCAAGCAGAGAATCATATGACAATAAACAAATTTTACTATTCTTAATGCTTTAATATAACTTTATAGTTGTTAACACTTGTATTTTTTTAAACTGGAAATATTTATACTTTTGTATCATTTATTAACTAACTCAGAAACTTACTGACATGTGCAACATTCACCTTCAGAAGAAAAAGGGATGATCCACTTGGCACAAGTAGCAGAACTCCCCTGCTTAAAAAACTTCACTTTGCAGATAAGTTCATTTGAGGATATTCTGTGGTTGCTCACGTTTCACCAGAAATCACTATTAAGGCTGAATTGAGATAAGAGTTTGCCAGCCATAAAACGGATGGCTTAAAAGCTGGCCAGCTATTATGACTGGTTTTTTTATCTGTGGCCTGAAGAATGAGAAGGTTTGAGACATCCTCTGTGTGTTTGCACAGAAAGGCTCAGGACTTTCATAGGTGGTGGCTATGAATGAGCAAATTAGATGGTGCCCCTTTGCTGTTGGGGTCTGGGTGACTTCTCTGGCTCTGTGTCTCACTGCTGAGATCCTTTTTGAGTCTGGACTCTCAGTAAGGCTTAAGTTTCCCTCATGTATTCAGCATGACCCATCTCATGCGCTGATGCAGAGCTTTGAGGGTTGGATCCTATGCTATGTGATAAATGCTTTTTAAAGTTCTAAGCTTTCCAAATTTAGACCCAGACCATTGTGAGCTGTACTCTCATGCTTTAGCCCTGCAGGACTTCAGGGTAGGGGGGCATTTGTTAATCCCTATCTCCTCTGTGTAATTAGATAGTGCTGTGGGATCCTGGGCTGGGTGGAGCATCACAAAGTTAATAGATCTCTTTTATCACAGAATATGTAAACCATTCTCTGAACACTGCCCTTTGAAGACTTCCAGAGGTGTATGCCCCATTAAACAAAAATAAAGACAATGGAACTGGTTTCAGTATCTTTGTTATTTTGGCATTATTTTAAGATTTTTGGTGGGTTATATCATGAGAGTAAAAACATCAGTGTGTATTGCTTATTATAAATCTGGAAGTGCTGTGGTTTCTAAATGGCAGGGTAATGGACTTGGGAGGTCTTTAACTTTTCTGAAATGGATATTTTAAAAGCTTCGTATGTATTTGTTGGAAATGTTAATGAAATATATCAGTTTGGTACTAGATGTCAGTTAGAAACAGATGAAGCATTAAACACGTCCCCTCCTGCCAAGGTATGGTCTGATAACCAAAGAGTTCAGGTAAAACTGAAAGGAATTTATGTCAATCTACTTGGGTGCTAAGTTCATTTCAGGCTTGAGTTAGGAGTCCTTGATGCAAGCCCAGAGGCAGTGTGTATGTGCATGTGTGCTTTTAGGGATTTGCAGCAGTTCCAATGACAAATGTTTTTGTGTTGCTTTTTGAAATTACCATTTTTAAGGCACATCTAGAAATGTAACCCATTGACTGATCTGCAGGTACCTTTTATAGCTACCTTCCTTTCTTGCCAGGTTATCAGTTTGGGGCAAAATTAAATGGGGTTTTTTTGTTGCTACTGTGTTTTCACAAGTAGCAGTCCTTTATTGCATTGTGGGTTTATTGGGTGAGCTTTTGGGCTTTTTTAATGCAGTGTCATGAAGAGGAGAGTATATAATTGTTCATGATTCCTTTTTAAACAACACATTTCTCTTATCTCTGTAATTTATTTTTAAAACTATCACCTGGAGATAGTCTGGCTTCACTGGGAAATAAGAATTGACTTCAAGGCAATAGTTGTTCATATATTTGTTCAAAGCCACTCACTAATGGGCTTCAGTTTGATTTATAAACCAGCTCTCTCTTATCATACAAACTTTAATAGTTAGCTTTTGTTCATGGAGAACTGAGTGAGTGAAGTCAGTTTTCACTGAGACAACACTACTGAAATAACAAAACGGACAAGCTATGACTGAAAAGAGCCTTAAATATAAATGTTGTGATTGTGATGAGGGTAATGTTTGAATTTATAAAGGAATTTAGATAAGCAATATGATGTAATGCTTTCAGAATTTAAAAGAAAATAATTTTCTTTTTAGACCAAAGGATTCTGGGTAATTGGTTTGAATATCTGAATAAGAACATACAAAGTTTGTGTGAAAGAACTGTAGAACCCCAATGAGCCAGTTTTAAATGATTGGGGAAGTAGTATGCACAGGCTCAGCAATTCCATAGTTAAAGAATTTTGCAGCCTTTGGGACTTTGATGATCATTGTGCATTTCTGGACGTTATTTTCCTGCTTGGTTTTCACTTGCAGTGGTTTTCAGGTGCATGTGTCACTGTGCATGTCTGTAGAGTGCATGGAAGGTTCCAGACTGAGAGTTTGAGTTCTAAAGTCCATGGTCAAAGGTTTTTAATGGAGATTGCAGTGGGCAACAGCTCTGATCCAGCAGAGATCAGCTGCAGTGCTGCTGAGGGCTGGACTGAATTTGGTGTGTTAAGGACCTGGGGGTTTCAGTGGAGAGCTCTCCATTGCTTTTTTGCTTTGAAAAGTGGATTGGAGCTTAGGGATAATCTCTATATTAACTGGCTTGAGGAGCTTTCTCTGGATGATCCTATCAGCTTGAGTAGATGCATAAAACTTGCATATGTACATGGCATATATGGGTATAAAACCCCCACAAATAACATCTAAGATAGTTGCTATTTTTCTGCCTTCATAAGGAATAACTGAACAATGAAGTCCTTGGTAGTAACCTTTGGAAAATTGCCTTTGGTTGGTTGTGAAAGTATTTTAAAGTGCAACGTTGACACAATAATAGTAAGTGTTGTCAAATTGGTCCTGGCATTTCCAGGGATAGCAAAGTATTTCTGCAAATTTCTATTTCAGTCCTAATTCCTCTGTATAGCACAGGATGTTACCAGACTCTGGAGTGAAAGGAAGGCATGGAGCTTTGAGTACTGGGGACTCTGGTTTTGGAATGATTAAAACTGTATGCAGATACCCCCGCTTGGTCCAAGAGGAGTTTGAGTCCTTGCTCCTTGCAAACACAATGCTTTTATCTACATTTCTGCTTAAGTAGGTGCTGAAATAAAGATGAGTACAAGCAGGATGGAAATGTACTGTACGTGGCACCTCTCCTGTAGGACAGGAACAGTGCTCCATCAGCAGGACTAGGGACTGATACCAGGGTCCTCAGCCTAAAGGCTGGGTGCTGCTGCTCCTGAGGGAACAAAAATAGCCATGGAAATTAGTGGGAGCTCATATTAAAGATTGTAGGATATGGATCTATATTTTTTGATTCAGAAAGGCGATAGGGTTTCCTGTAATATGAGAAGAAAGACAAAACTGTTTCTCTTCCAAAGTCCCTTGACTATGGAGCTTGGAGAACTGTGGCTCTAGTACACCTATAAAAATACATTGCAGGGAAATGAATCAAGATGTAATCTTTTAAAAATGAGGAGGTTTTGTGGTACCTTTCAAAGGCATGGTTGAACAGACTGACAGGGAAAAAATCCAAACCATGTATTGCACCTAACTGCTGAAAAATTTGGGGTGGGATGACTCATAGTGATAGGGATTAGAGTTTTCTATTCCAGAATGATTGGTTCAAAGTGAGTAGAGACACTGTACTTCTGTGAAAGAATTGGAGGAGAATGAGAAAGTGATTTCTATCCCCTTAGATGCTAAAAAGAAGAATCAATACCATATTTTTATGCTACCTTAGAGTTTGTAAACTTCTAAGTTAAAAGAAATATACTTAAATAAGTATTCTGTTTGAAAGTTGAATTTGCCAAGATTCTTTAGGACCCTTTTCTCTTTTTATGTTTTCCTTGTTTATGGTGAAGGGTGAGGTAACATTATTGACTTCAGTTTATGGCATCAAAATTTTCTCATCTTTCCCTTTGGAGAAGAGTTTACAGTTTGTGTCAGACTCACAGACATATAAAAATGTAGTAATGCTTTTGGTTCACTTCACAGAGCACATGCACTAATAGGCACACCCTTACTCTGACAGAGCTCCATATCAGATTCACACTGGCTGCTGATTGCCACAAGGCATCAGGGTGCCCACAGTGGGTGCATGTAAGAGCAGAGCAGAAAGAAGGCAAAAGAGCTTCTCACATCAGGTGATTCTGTGCATAGTGTGGAAAATTCTTGAGTATTTTTACTGCATGGAGTAAGGGTCCTTCACTGCTATTCTGTCCTGGCTTACTGGAGTATCTCTGTTAGGAGGCCTGGCACTGGGCAGGGCTGAATGCCTTCTCCAAATTCAGAGATGAAATGCGCTCATGTTTCACTCCTGCTTTATTTTTATATATGACGTTACGTGGCTTCATAGGAGAAAACAAAGCAGGAACCATCCCTGAAAACCTTTTTTTTTTTAATAAGCTTCATAACATCACAATTTACTTCTTGGGGGGATGGGGGGAAATTTAAAAGTAAGACTACCCTCAAAATTCCTTTCCTCATGTGTGAGCCGTGATGTAACGAGCGCGTAGGGTTTTTAAAATAATTTATCATGCAGTAATTGTCATCATTCCCATGCTTCATTTGTCTCTATAAGATTAGGAAGCAATGGCATTCTTTATGCTTAATGGCACAAACAATTATAGCACTGACTTGGCACTGGTTTGCCGCTTTGGCTGGCCCTGATGCTGCTGGTTTTGAAATTGGCTGCAAAGCAGCCTGTGGGACCGATGCATAATCGGTCGTCTGTTGGCGCGTGGTTCTGGACAGCGTTTTTCCTTTGACTCATCTCTGATTGCAGGGAATCTGCTATTGGCTGCAGCAGACTGGGGATATGGCTGTGTGCAAGTTCCTCATGAGCTGTATGCAAAGTCCCTTTTATGGCAAAAGCAAATAGTTTCACATATAACAGGAAAATATGCACCATCCCAATTTACTTTTTCATTACTCCTTGGGCTTTCTTTCTGAATTTAATATTATAAGCTCTTTCTAATGTTCCAAGTTCCAAATCTGTGTGACTGGGTTTTGCCAAATAGTGCTTATACTGTGCTTAGACATTATGCTGCAGAAGTTGAGGCTGAACCAAACTGAGCATCCTTGCAGTATTCTTCTGTGGCTGAAATGACTTCAGCCTCTGAAAGTGTTTCTTGGGGAACATAGTAAGAGCCCAAGCAAGGAAATAGGAGGAGACAGGCCAGATCATTAATATTGTAGTGCCTTCCTTTGTAGTATATTTATGGTTCTCCTGAGGCAGGGACCTTTGGGAGTTGGAGAGTCCATCAGTTTTGGCAACCACGTTGGCTTGAAAATGGAGATAGTTGCTGAAGGATTTATGGAGAAGATCAGTGTTCCTGTCTGACCATCTCAGAATGTCAGTGCTGCTCCCTCAAGTGGGCATGGCTTTGTAAACTTCTGCTATACCAACATTTATACCCTTGAACTGTCTGTGTGTGATTACAAGACACATCTGGCTGTCACATCTGTGCAAAGCATAGTGCAAATAATTATGTGTAGTAATACTTAAAGCACAGTGAAAAATGCTATTTATTTCTGTGCTGGAGGTATGGAGGGCTTACCTGTGAGATGTAGGGAGGAAATCTGGGAATACTGAACTGTGGCTTCAAGAGCAGCATTCACATAGTATTTTCTGAGGGAAAACTCAAAAATTTTGTGTGGAATTGGAAAACAAAAAATGAAGTAAAGAGGCTAGTAGAGGCACAGTCAGCATTCATAATGTCTTCTCACTTGTCATTTTATTACTGTGCACTTTGACTCCTGTGCCTTGATATCTCCTGCCTGAACCTGTGTGGAACTGTCTGACTGAAAAGCAAAACCTGTGGACACCTAATGATGTAGCAGGAAAAAGAAAAACCCCCTCCTCATCTATTTCTGTGATTATCAACTTCAGTCCAGTTTTAAAAGCCTTTAAAGAGCTGTTAATATGGGAAATATGGCCTTTTAGTTGTACTCACTAACCCATCAGCTTCTCCAAAGCTGATACCCACTTTTCCCTTTCTGAATTTTTGCTTGCCCTGATAACAGCGCTCTGCAGCGATGCTGGGCTTACCAATGAGGCTGGTTGCATTTTTCTCTCTTGCTGTCTGACTTCTGCTGTATTTAAAAATATCTTTTCACCAGTCTTAGGTGTTGATTTCTGTCAACTTAATTTTAATGAGTCTTGTGTCAATATATTGTGTCATTTCTTGAAACTTGTACAGGTTTTTGTAGTGAATGTTTACCACAGATACAATTAATTCCAAGCAAGCAAAAACCTTTCAAATTTGAAGGATTATATACTATTAATTGTTTTCCAAGTTAATAACACTAGATATTATTTTATGTTTGGAATACCCTGATTGGTTTTACAGAGCAAAAGTGGTTGAATTAATGATATAGTGCAGTGTGTTTAGGCAAACACACAATGGCTGGGGAGGATCTGTGGGGTTTGCTGCATCCAGAACTGCTTGGGCTCTTTGCGCAGGGATGATTGTATTGAGCCATAACGATTCCAAAGCTGCAATTACTGCACAATGAAAACATAGCCCTTTAAAGTTATTTGGGTGGATACTTGTGCTCTGTGGACTGAGCTGTTACTAGAGCCTGGAAGTTGTAAATGCAGTGTTTAAACCATGCTGTGTATTAACCAGCTTGTTGTATCCATTTTCTCTCAAGTGCAAGAGAAGCCAAGAAAGCTTTCATTAAAGAAATTATTCTGCTAATTGAAGGTGGAATGAAGTAGTGTGAAGTAATAATTTGGCTTTGGTTTGCTATACAGCAGTACCTCCTGGAATGACCTGCTGTCAGGTTGTGCAGGAGCTGGAGCTACCAGCGGACATGTGAGAAGCATTTTTCATAACTGAGTGGCAATGACAGAACAATCAGTGTTGCTAATGCTCATTTATTATTTTAACTCTCCAAGTGCCTTCCAGCACATGGACTGCTTCTGGTGCTGTCACTCTGCCCATTAGAGCAGCAGCTCTTTAATAGTCTGAGCAGAAATCACTCTGCCTGCTTGGTGCCAGAGGAGATCCTGTTCAGTGCTGTCTTATCACTCTCTGACGTGGTGGAACAATACTTCACCCCAGTCAGGGATGTTTAAGATTTGAATAAGGTCAGGAAATTCTTGAAAGTGAAATGAAGGAAACCTTAATTTTTGCTTTTGAGACCAGAGATCAGATTTCAGGTTTTTCTTCTAAAATGAATGTGCCTGAAGCATGTTGTTGTAATTGCTTTCATGTTAGTAAATGATGGTATTTTCAGAAGACCACAAAACACTGAGGATACTGGAGGGGGGAGCCCTAGTTCACATAAAATTTATTCTCAGTTAAGTGCCTCTTCCTGCTAGCTGCCCCCAGCTCTGTCCCCAGGCTGGGGCACACACTGTGTGTGAGGGGAATAGCTGTGCACCACATCCTTTCTACGAACACCTCCTGTAACCCACTGGTAGCTGCTGAAACAGCTGGAGTTAAAACTGCATCACTGCTGTGCTCAGGAAACCCTTGTTCCTTCTAGTGACCCCCTTATTGCTCTTATTGTAGAATTGAGCCTTTATTTCTGTTTTTCCTTTCATCTGAACTGTTTTCATCTTCTATTGATGAAATGGGCTATAGCTGAAGCTGTATTTCTGTCTGGAATGCTGTTTAATTAGAATAAATGATCCAGTGTGTACGTAAGGGTATTTTTCTTTAATAAATCTTTTCTCCATGTGTATATTCAATGACAAAACTAATTAGGAATGACAAACATGTAATTCAGTAGGTTAGAGGGAAAGATTTGTAATGCCTCTTGTACTGCTTTTCATAGCCAAATTGTGGACACTGTGGGTTCTTTGT
>NW_005054313.1:2402209-2448378 GCF_000277835.1 Geospiza fortis | reverse complement strand
GTTGGCCATCTCAGGGTTCTTATTTCAATTACATTTTTATCTCACTGGTTCTTTTTTTATGAAGTCAGCCTCCTTATAAAAGTTAATTTTAATTAACTCAAGTAATAAAGAAGTTATGGAAACTGTAACTGAGATATGGTAACATAAATTTTCACTAAAAAGTGCATTAAAAGAAGAATGGAAAGTTTATTTCTTTTGCTATTTAATTAAAAGTTAAGAATCAGATGTGCAAGCTGAAGGGAAAAAATATAACATGCTTAATAGAGTTGAAATGAAATATTCTGTACTCTCTTCATAGTTTTTTTGTTGATGTGGGGTTTTTTTTGTTGTTTTCTTCAAGTTATATAACTTTCCCCATCAGCTTTTTCATTCTTTTCTGTCTGAAGTGATGCATCACACCTGCTTCTGATGCCCAGGGACAGCTGTTTCTCATTTTCTTCCATTTAAGAAATAAATGTTGCCATTGGAGTCAGTTGTGAAACTTGTAGGGACTTTCTGGTATAGGTTTAGGCTTTTGGGAGTCTCAGCCTGGCAGTGCTATAATTTTCCTGGGCCCTTCATTATTCCTGCAAGCTGTCACACTCACTGCCCTGCTGTGCCATGCTCTGACCCAGACACTCCTCTGTCTCTTCTGTACAGAGCTGCTCTTGTTTACTGTTTTAAACATCTGTGTTCTTTTCCATCTTCTCACCACTCACAATGGAATATAGTTCAGCTTTTTCTATAACACCCCAATTTCCTTCTCTGTTCCCCCATATCAGACACAGCCAATGATGAGGGTGACACTGGAGGTGTCACTGCTGTCCCACAAGTTCCAGCACAAGTATGGTGTAGGGCTGAATGAGCAGGAGGAGCCTGGTGCTGTACAAGATGCTCTTTCTGCTCTAAGCAGCATTAGGCCAGAAGAGTTGCTGTGTCCTGGTGCCAGGGCTGATATTCTTCCCTCTCCTGGAGTTTCTTCAGCCCTTTCTCCCCTGTGCCAAGGGCACCTCTGTACACTCCCCTGCAAGCACAGCTCTTATGATGAGACCAAGACACCTCTCATGTTTGTCTCTAAGCTGGACCTACCTTAAAATTTCCTGCAGGTAGTAAATCAGTTCAGCTACCCCAGTAAATTTCTCTGGAGAGAAGCCAAGGGAAGGAATCAACATGGTTTATAAACTTTCAAAATACATACTAAGTACTTTTTCCCTTAACTTTTGGTGATTTACTTCTATTCATTGTTAATAAGTTAATGCGGAGAAACATTGGGATTGGTGCCAAAAATCATCAGGAACATAACCCAGAGCAATTTTTAAGGGCACAGCTTTTAAACAAGCTTCTGGAAGAAGCATTATTTGACAGTACAAAAGTGAAATAACCCAGTTTGTTATTTTAATCTTGTATCTCTACTTCTGGTGTTCTGTCTTGTGGATGATTTGCATTCAGCTGAGGCTTTGGCTGATGGGTTACCATAAATGGCTCAAAAACAGATTGTTCCACTTACATACAGCAATTTTTGTGTGTAATTAGAATAAAGCCAGGCAACTTTCTGAAATACCTCTTTTCACCTGATTAAACTTGGAGTCATTGTTCCTGAAATAAAACAGTTGGCTTTTTACGAGTCCATGGGCTTTTTCCTCCATGAAAGATAGGAGTCACTGTTCTTTGAAAAAGGCATTTCTTGAATAAGAATATTTTTAAAAATTTATATGAACTCTTGTAGGTGGGAATTTGAAATTAACTGATTTGTATATATATATGTATATATAAAATATTAAATCCCAAAGTATGCTTTGAAGACCAGTGATGGTCTTGGTAAAAAGGAAAAAAAAAATTAGATTTTGCTCTTGCTTATTTTGATGACCAGGGAGAGACACTGTAGGCAGTTGTACAACTGATTTTTCATGGAAAACTGAATACCATTCTTGTACAATTTATCCTCTGAATGAACATTAGTAGCAACCTTGGTAACTGGCTCAGAAGTTCAGCTGAAGTTTGGGAAGACTAAGCCAATACATTCTGGGTGTATGCAGAGCAAGAAAGCAAATAGCTTTTTGGAGTAGTTTATTTACCCTTGTCAGATGAAAAGACAATGCAGCAAATAACTCAACAGCGCAGTCCCTGATGTGTGGCTCACAGCACAAGCACAGGAAGGATTATTAGAGGCTTTCCCAGGCTGTGTCACTTGGGTATTACAGCCCTACCTCACACATGGAGAGAACACTTGTTGTTCTCACCACCTTGCCAGACAGTCGTGGCGCTTTATTCTGCACCAGTTTGCCCCAAGATGTGCTGCTTGCTGAAGGCCTCCAGGGGGGTTCAGCACCGTGGTCTGAGAGGCTGCAAATCTCTCTCACCTCGTTACTATTGCAGGGAAGATGTGGATGATGGAGAGCAGACATAGCTAACCTCTGAGCATGTTTGAGAAATCTCCTTTTTTGGGCTGGGATAGGGTCTTCTCCTGACCCAGCAGCATGAGTTAGTTAAGATTGAAAACCAGAACAGACAGGACTTGTAAAAGGGTTCCTGCTGTCTGCTTGTTTTCCTACCATTCTGGTGAGGCCTCACAACAAAGTGACAGCTGCTTGTGTGCCAGCCCTCATTTATAGGTAAACTGGTGTTGTATCACTGTATGAACTCCTAGAAGAGTCTTCACAGCCCAGCAGCTCTGCTCTGGGGCTGAGTGAGCTTGCTCCTGGTGGCTGCAGGGTAGCAGTCCATGACTGGAGTGCTGAAAAATTAATGTCAGAATAATTCATTTTCAGAAAATGCAAATTAATCCAAAGTAAATCAAGTTCATGGAACAGAAGTCTAGGTAGCAGATAACTGATAGAAATTTCCTGTGGGATTCCCGTCTCTGTGGGAGGTTGCTGTACATTATAGGAATAGAAATGTTGGGGTTTTTTCAAAAAAGCACATAAAAAAGAAGGTTGAAAACAGTTTAAAGAAAATAAGAAACATCTGTCTTTCTCCTCACCCTTTTTTGTGTAGGTTATTAGCCACTTCCCTGCTAAAGCAGATTGTCATATTTTACTCTTTTGTGTGTGTGTGTGTGTGTGGTGGTTTAATATGGAAAAGCACTGGCCAACTGCAAGCTGTTACTGCATTTTGATTTTTGTGTGTGATAGCATTTGGAGAGAAGAAATGAAGACAAGCAGCTTACTCTTTAAAGTTTATAACCAAACTCTGAATCTCCAACTTGGTTACTTATGGCAGCTTTCTTCAGATTTCTTCTCCAGCTACATTCTTATTGACCATTTCAGCTGCAGGTAAATATTTCCCTTTAGCTGATGGTCATCTTGGAACAGGCAGAGGATGTTGCTGGAGCATGTCTGAAGGCACAAGAGAAGAGCAATGAGGCCATTCCACCCTGGGCAGCTCTCCAGAGGAAGTATTACACACTTGGCTTTCATGCCCTGATATGTGAGACCTTGTGATTGGACTACTCGAAGTGGTAAAACTCCAAGTGTGGTTTTAAGTACAGTTGGTTTTGCACTGGGCAGCATTGGACTGTGTTAGCTGTAAAGGGTATATTGCAGTGATATTATTTAGTGTCTAATTAGCATTTTCTCTCAGAGGTTATTGACTGGACTATCTCCATCTGTCTCTTAGGTGAGTGTTACATCCACATCAACTTTTGAAACACAAACCTGCCTTGTGTGGGGCCAGGATTAGGTGCACATAATCTCACTTATTGTTTGGGAAACTGAGTCAGGAAGTTACTTAACTAAACACTTGTAGCTGCTCCTCATCAGGCATCAGAGGAGGCACCTGGACCCCAGATCTTCTGTCCTAAACACTTGTCCATGCTGCTGGTGTGCTGTCACCTAAAGGCAGCTTCCCTTCAGAGGGATGTTTGAGCTTTACTATGCTTCGATGCCCTCTGCTGCTCTGTTAAAATACTGCTGTCTCCTCACTGTCTGTGGAACATGGGTAATTTTGTTCTACACTTTTTTTTCCTATAAATTAATTGGCCTGTTAACTCCCCTGGTGAGAAGTTGCTCGTAACAAGGATTAGAATAAGGGACATAGAGTGTACTGAAAATTACCTTCTTTGAAGACATTTCTTCACTTCTGAGATTCTGACGTGGTTCAGACTGAGATAATGGGGTTTTCTTGTTTTATGGGAAAGGTAGATCATGTAAATGTACATAAAAGTAGTTTTTATTGCTGTTTTATTAAGTTTTTGCCTATACAACGTATAGGATCTGATATTCAAAAGTACAGAGATTTCAGATTCCTGAAATCAGGAGCTATAAATTTTGACTTGGGAGCTTGAAGTTATCTATGAATTGCATTGTAGATGCTTATTCTTTTCCTGTGGTTTTGTTGGTTTTGGTTTTAATTTTTTTGATACTCCCCTCCTTTCCTCTAAATTTTTTTGTTTTATACCAGTTAAAACAAAAAACTGGATCTAGTTTGGTAGATCCATCTCCTGGTTACTCCTGTTCTCTAGAAAGAAGCCTTAAGGGTATAAGCCATTAACCTACAATTGGGGGCCTGTTGTTGCTCTATGGTTCCAGCTGCAGTGATCTTTGTTAAAAATCTGTGGGTTAAGATTCCTTCCTGCAGTTTCAGTTTCTTTAGTGGTTCTTTCTAGCTGTCAGGAACACCCATAATAAAATGCAGCATTAGACTTGGTTTTCCATATTATTAAGATTGTCACAGAAGTTGAAAGGAAAAGTGCTATTAGGTGATGTTTGTGACCGTATGTATATTCAATTAATCCAGTTTTGCCTCAAGCCAAGCAGTTGTTCTTTGTGCTTTGTGTCAGAATTGTGTGCCCAGTGTCTCATTTGAATTTGTCCAATTTCAGCTTCCAGTGGCTGGTTTGTTACACTGTCCTACCATTCATAGATATAAATAAACTTCTAGTACCTGTCGTTTGCTTATGGGGAGATATTTGCAATACTGTAATCCTGTGTTCTCTCTGTTCATGAAAGTCCATAGGGGAGACATTGTCTTGGCCCTTAGACCATTTTTATTATTACTTTATGGACCTTCAGATTTTCAAAAACTTATAAAAATGTAACAACCAAAATTGTGGAGGGCTTTTAAAAATCAGTTTTTAAAAATCACCATTTGTAAGTGCAGTTGTAATTATTTTCATATTCTTACTGACTACTGAGTGCTCACCTTAGCTGTTTTTATTTATTAATTAGTAATTGTACCTAGTTCCTAATTTCCTTTGTTGATTTCTTAATGAGAGTTACTTGAAATCTGCCACTCACATTCATATGAACTATTGATTATGTAGATCTTGTTTTTAAAGCTATGCCTACTAGATCAAATGCTGTCCAAACGTTAAACAGTTTTATAATTACCACTAAGCTTCCCAGCCATACCTGATATCAGAGTGTGGCATCAGGTTTATTTGACAGGATTGCTTCTCTGTTGGCATGCACAGCAAAGTTTTCTTGCTTCTCTGCTTATGCTCTTCTGTTTGTGAGAAGTTCATGATTTCCCTTATCTGTATGGAGCCATTACCTTGGCACAGAAAGTGAAGGCAATTTATAATTCTGTTTTTAAGATAGGCTGTCAGCAAATCCTGTCCTGACCACTCTTGAGAGTATCCCATACAAAAAATAATTGTTCCTAGATTGGTGATTGATGTAGCAGTACTGATAAAAGTTACATTGTTTAAAAGTGTTTATAAATCACCCTGTCCATATGTTCATTTCCTGTAATCTGTCATTATGGTTTCAAACATAATTGTGAGAGACACAAAACTGGCTTCGTAGCACTCAGGAATGAGGTTTGCTTCCATTTGGTCTACGTTGAAAGGTGACTCAAAGCAAAAATTATAATCCTGGAATACCATGTATGTTACAACAGGATATCTTTGCTCTGTGGTTTTGAATTACTGGAGGGCGTAGTCCGTCTTCAGAGTTTTTCCTCAGCATTGCTGGGATTTATGCAAAGTAACTGGGCCAGTTCAAGGGATTGCTTGGCAGAGAGGACTGTGTTTTTTTTAAATACAATTCTTTTTCTCACTTGGGAGGTTAACGTTATGACAAGCTGGGTTTACAGTCAGTGTTGAGTGGGGATTTTGGCTCTGTCTGACACAGAGGACTACTAGAGCACTGTGTGGTATGATCACAGCACAGAGCTCTCTGCTCTGTTCCTGAAGATGCTTCCCAGTTTCTCAGCTAGACCCAGAAGCTGAATGAGGGAGCAGTTATTGCAGCAAGAGTGAAATCTGAAACACTCTCTTCATGCACCGGTTTTTGCACTGCAAGGGATGGAAAAACGGTTTTGGAGAAGCAGTCTAACTTTTTCTATCTTTTAGTTCTTTGTCAAACTCAGCCAGGACCATGATGGAGGCAGAGGTTTACTCTGTTATAAAGTGCTCTACTCCAGGGTCTTGCTAAAACAGGAGAATAGGTAGAGCATAAATGTTTTTGAAACTCTGTCTCTTGGGTCCCAACCATGACTGGCAGCGAGGTCACCGAACTTCAAACTTTTCTTCCAGTTAAAGATTATTCCTTTAAAGAGGCAAAATAATGCACACAATATTGTCCTCTAAAGCTGCCACACATTCCTCCAGAAGTATTATTGTCTCCACATCCTATCCAATTTTCCTTAATCACGAGTCTTGTTAAGGAATCTGTCCTTTGCCAGGCTTCATCAAACTATAGGAGCCTCCTGTTCTGCATAGTGGACAAGGATAACATTTGAACTAAGTATGGAAAATCAGGAAAGTGGTTTTTTCCTTTCTGCCTTATTTTTTTCCTTAGTACTTCTCTGTCTGGGTAAATTTTCAGCTCTCTCACTTTGTATAAAGGGCTTGTACTGACAGACTGAGATCCTTTACTGACATCTGTGTCAGTTAAATAAAACACTTCCTTATTGCAAACTTGTTTGGAAGAAGCAGATTTGAATGAATTCATAAATGCAAAAAATGTGTCATATAAGAGACACATGCAAATTGTCTGTACTGGGAGATTTGATTTTATGAGCTTAAGAACTAAGGAATCACTTGGGTCCTGAATTAGGATTTGGGGATATAATAAAAATTGTTAGCTATGCAATTGAAAAGTATCCCTTAAGTCCAACTCAGGATGTGCTTCTCTCTCTCCATTTGAAAAATTGGAAAGAAAGGACATACTTGAGTTGTGTTGCTCAGTAAAGCAGGAAGAGTAAATTCTATTGCTGGTGTTATAAGAGGTCAGAGTATATGATCAGCACATCTTTCTTCTCAAGCAGCATATCAAGACTTTATTCCTGTTTTCTAACAGAGAATTTATTAGCTGCTTCAGGCATTATGTTCATGCATTGCATCAAAATGGGTGTGATGATACATTTCAGTGCTCTTTGATTTGTCAATCCCTTTATGAGCATTTTAAAGTTATAATTTTAGAAGAGCTTTCCTTTAAAAACATGATCAGTTTTACTGTTAATTAAGGAACTTTCTCTTGGGAAAATTGTTGGTAGTGTCTAAACAGTTACATGCCAACAAAATTGGATTTTTGTATTTTCCCTCAATGCATCTCTGACTTAGATTTGTATTCACTTTGTATGTGTGCAGATACAGTTGAGATCTGCTTTTAATTACTGGATAGGATTTTCAAATCAGAAATGCAAACACAAGCACACAGCTTTTTAATCATATGTAAGTCACCTTTCAAAAACTGTCAAGGAATCGTATTTTTAGAAGCCTATTATTTGTATAGACACAAGTAATGCAATAGCTCAGTCTTTGAGATTATGAACATGGTTATGATGAGAATATTCTTGGCATAAGTCAGGAGTATTATATAATAAGGAAACAATGTCTTTTTATACTTTTCTTCCAAAACATTCCCTAGTGAGAACTAGGCGAAAAAAACCCCATAGGATTGCCTATGAATAGATCCCCTTGCAACATGATAACTTCAGCCAAATTACACAAAGTAGATTTAAAATCCTTCTCATGTTTTCATAGTTATGTTTTAAAACCCTCTGTTGGCATCTAATATGAATTCTGATTGTGTAACTGTAAGACCCAGACAAACAATGTATAGATGGTATTAAACTCTCTCTCTAGCAGTATGGATCCCTAAAAGACAGGAGACCCAGTTGTCAAAAACAATAAACTATTTGAATGAGGTAAAATAAAAGCAGTGGGTTTAATCTGGATTTACCTGGTGCCCCAGAATGTACAGAAAAGCAGCGCTGAGGCTGAGGAAAATGTCTTTGGCTCAGTAGTGCTATAGGTTTATGAGTGTGTACACCACAACTGTAAAGCCTAACTTAAGGTCAGATCCTCTGTAAGGCAGCTTGCAGAAAGGTCAGTGCCCTGCTGTAAAAAGAGGTGTCAGAAGGGCAGGGGAGGGACTGGCCCCTACAACAGTTCAGATTCAGAAAATAGATGAGTGGTGGGTGGGTGGTTACCCCTCTTCAGTCCCTTTGCTTCCCCTGGGACTTTTGCAGCTCCCCAGGATCACACAGAATAGAGCCCAATATCTTCCACATGGCCATGTGCAAATGCTGAGAGCTGAGGTGAAGCAGTGTGAAGATGAATGTGGCTAGAGCAAAGCTGCTGTCTGCGTTTATGATGTTTCCTAGTGTTTCATGAACAGTTTCTAAAGAAAGCTGTTAATCCATGGTCACCAAGAGAATGAGAAAATATATTGGTACAATAGGTGGTATTTATAGTGCAGATGAGGATTTGGGAGTTCAGTTAATGATCTAAATTGGGCAGGAACTGTTCATCAGCAAGCTTAAAAGCCCCAAAAGAGAAGTAGCTTTTGGGTGTGCAATATATCTGTTTCCAGACAGACCATCTGGGAATAGGTATGTATAGCCAGCCTCCAGAACACAGAAGACTTGATTCATCCAGGCTGCGTTTATATTAAATAAGAAACACAAAGTTGATTTGTGATAAAAGAGTAGAGCAAAACAGTAGTTAGATGATTTGGAGGATGCTGCCTAAAGTGGGAAATATATAGTGAGATAACGTGTTTTGGAAGAGGCCTCCCTCTGGCAGGCCCAAACCAGGACACACATCTTGGAAAAAGCAGACAGCTGAGTGATGGACCTTGTCTCTGAGCCAAATATGAGATGTTGCAAGGCCTGTGGATTAAAACAGTGCAGGCCTTTTGTTACTTTTGTATCCTTAATCCTGATTGCTTCTTTAGAGTAGCCGTACCTTAGCCCTTCTCCCCCAGCACAGTACAGATCAAAGGGAGAATGGCTCTGGAGGACACCCTGGTCTGTACTTGGCTTCCAGGCAGGATCAAATCCAAGTGGGCTGTTCCTGGTGGATATTTGTCCAGCTTGTTTTTAAATCTGTCGACCAGGATTGCAAAGCCTTCCAAACCCAGCATTTCCCTGTTGTTGTAGCTAGCTTCCCTTACTGTTTGTTATTCTTATCTAGCTGCTGCTGTGGCTTTGAACATACAAAGGGGAAAGGAGAATGAGATCACAAGCCAAATTTATACTTTTACCATTATCTCTAGAAGAGATCTTTTTTGTAGAGATAAAGAGATCTGTTTGTCATCTCTACAAAGGCTAAGAAGCTTGTTCTTTATTTTTCAACCCCCGAGTTGCTACTTAGATAATTTTTAATAGAGTTGAATGGTGTGCATGGAAAAACAATGGAATTTATAGATGGTAGTGCATCAGTGAGGAAAAACATGGGTGCTTGGTCTGCCTTTGTGCTCAGCAAGATAAATATGAGGAACTAGTTATGTTGTGGTTTTGAGTTGACTGATAAATGGTGAACAAGACCTTTCTTGAGGAAAAAAAGGCCTCTTTTGAGGAATCTATTTTAAGAAGAGAAATAAGTAACGCCATAAAATGTGGAACATTTAAAAGTGTTTGAAATTTGACAGTGGATAAACTCGCATAAAATCTGTTAACTGTGTGTTGTGGACTGCACAGCTCATTGATCTCCTGGAAAGCTTCACTTAATTAATTCAGCTTTATATATTTCAGTGGAAAAAATGTGTGCAACCAAGCAGGAAGTTGTTTCAGGCTTTCAAAATCAATTTGAATATGGAATATGGGAAAAGACATAAAAGATATCTCCCTCTTCCATGCCAAAAAAGGAACTTTGCTATGCTAAAGATGTTGGAAAAAACACCATTTAAAATCTATTTGTGTGTGTGTAAAATCGTATTCTTAAGTGGATCTTTTTTAAGGGTATTTGAAGAAGTATAATTTTAGAGTCTAAACAAATACTTTATAGCCAGGGGAGACTGGTAAAAGAAATGAAGTTGAGAAAAGTATGTAGGAGATTTTTCCCCTCTTCTTTGATCTTTATCTGCCCATATGTGTAAGAAATCACATCCCCATCTGTAGTTTGGCTGTATCTGACATGGAATTCAGGGGTTCTTGTAGGTCCTACACAAAACCCAACCAAGTGAGTGAGATACTTTCCATCAGATTCAATGGCTTTTATATCAAGCTTTATTCTCTAAGTGCCTGACAGTGATAGTCTGGTTAACTTTCATTTACCAGAGTATACAGCAGAATTAAAAACAAAAAAGGGAATTTATTGGTTAATTTACTTACACAAATTTTCCTTAAGTCCAAATGCTAATAATAAAAGCCAGAACCCACAAAACCCCCCAAACTCCTCCCTTCTCCAAACCCTTCAAATACAAGCAACCAGGGAATTTTATAAATAGATATTCTTACCTTTCCTACAAAAAATTCATGCGGAAGTCCTATCTTGGAATAAGCTATTCATTAGTTGGCTTGGCAGAAGGAACATAATCCAAATGAATGAGCTGCCAAGAGTATTTTTAGTGGTTTTATATGTTGCCCATTCAGATCTTGGAAAATTTCTTCAGAAAATTGGACAAACTGACCACTCATTTTTATGGGCTTTCACAAGATCTGAAAGTGAAAAACAACTATTGTATTTAGCATCTGTTAATGGAGGTTTCAGGCTACAGAACTTGAGAAGGTACTGCTGGGAAGCTAATACAATAACCATAAAATATTGGACTGATAATAGGAAACACTGGCACTGAACAGATATGGAAAGAGTCATTCTAATATTCCATATCCAGGGCTGCTGCCCTGTGCCGAGTGCTAAAGATACTGTGGTGAAACACACGCAGTAGTAGAGATCTGGAACGAAATCAGAGTCAACTCAAGATAGATGAAATTGTCTTTTTCTCCCATGAATGCTATTCATTGGATAATTCTGCCTTTGGAGAATTAAAAGCCAGGAACTTGGACACAGAAGAGAAGCAAGTTGTGCTAACATTTTTCCAAATGGGGTAATATATGTCTTTACCCCACATGTGTAATTAAGCCCTCATCTTCCTTTATTTGAAGCCAGTGGCTTTTTCTTTTTTCTCTTGCTTCTTTGGGAATTGGATCTAGACCTGTGCTGCCATTGTAACTGTTCCCTAGACAGGTTTTTTTCTCCCCAAGCTGGAAGCTAGACAATCAATAAAAGGAAAACTATTCACCAGATATCAAATGAGTTTCAGTGGATTATATTTTATTTGACTTAAAGTGGAAAGGAATGACAAGAGAATATTACATTTTTAATCCCACATAAAATACATTTCTGGGAAACTGTTCTCTGCACATGGACCCTTTTTTTTTCTCTCAGCAGCAGTCTTTTTTTAACCTGTACATAAGTTACATCCAAAAGCTGCCTTCAGAACTTCTGAATATTGAAGTCTTCTTCTGAAGACTTCAATGTTTTTGAATATTGAGGTCTTCTGCAAGATGAGTTTTAGGCAGGAGGTTTTAATCTTTGGGGTTTTTTTGGTTGGTTGATTTTTTTTGATCTTTTAAAGAAATTCTCTAAAAACCTTTCCTGACAAATTTAAGTGTGTTTTGCTGCTTGTGAGGCAACATAGCTGGAGGAAGCTCGAGATGTCAGAATTGGTACAGGCTTTTGACTGTGGATAAGCAGAGATCAAACAGAAGTTGCACCTCTGGTAGAGCAGAAGCAGCTTAAGGACTTGTTTGGCTGGTGCAGGTGCCCACCAAGGAAGGTTCCTGACATCTTCAAGCCAGGCTGCCCTGTGTAAAGCAACCCCTTCCAAACAGTGAATGGAACTGCTCTTCAAGGACAGGAAATCAGCTGGAGCCAGTGGAGCTGAGCAAACTTAAATATTAAATTTGTCTCTAAGTTAAGATGTATAAGAAAAAGAAACACTGAAATTCTGATTTTGGATCATTTATGCCATTGCTTAATATCACCCAAAGATCAGCTCATGGTTAAAGGGGCAAGAACTGCTTTCTCTGAGAAGAAAGCTCATCTGGCTAAATTTGATTTATGCCACAGTTAAGAGGCACCATGATCAGGCTGACAAGTTTTAGAGTTACTTTGGGCAGAATTTCAGTCAGACTGCTTTTCAGTTATAGGCTTAGTAAATCTTCTCCTTCAGTATATTAATTTAAAATGGCTCTTGAAAAAGTGATATCTACCTTAAAAATTGGGGTAAAAAATACATTTACGTAAAATAATTCCTTTGAAATTCAAAAGTTATGAATTTGTCTCCATTTATAAAAGTAGAAATTAGGATTCATATAATTGCTGTCATCTAACTATATGGATTTAATATTTTTCCTTTTGACATTTGTTCTGTTGCCTGCTGTATCTGCTCATGGTCTGTGATCTGTTTTGCATTATGTTTATAGAAATATTACCATTAAAAGTGCTACATGTAGTATTAAATGGCAGGGTGAGGCAGGAGACATGAGTGGAATCACTTGTTCACAAATGAGGAGTTTGGATGCCTTGTCTCAGTGATAGGGTATAAATACCTATAATCAAATTATTGGTCTGGCCCTATGGATAATACTGGTATGAAATTGAGGCAGGCAGGAGTGCAATATCCCAATATCCAGGGTTATGAATATTGCAAATTATGGATAGACAAAATGCACAAAAAAGACTTTCCTACACTGGCTGCTCTTGCTGCAGTTTATTCTTCTGTCAGTATTTCCCCTATAAACTCCTTTTATTCATAGGCTTGGCAGTTAGCCATAAAATTTTGCTTCTAGCAGGAACTTGGCAGACAGTGTCTCAAGTTAGGAAAATTATTTTAAACAAATTTTTAAAATGTATGTATTGGGGCTCTTTTAAAAGTTAGAGGTGCAGTAATTTTTTTCTGAGGAAAAGGATTGGTTTCAGTAGTTTTTTTCCATTGTAGATTCTCTAAACATTTTCCTAAAAAACAAATTTAAAAAAGTTGTAACCAAATAGTGAAAACATGACTTTTATTTCAAAAGCATGTGTATGAAGGTACTGTACATAAGTGTCAATGACTTGTGTATTTTTGAGTGATGGTTTTTAGGGTATTGCTTTAAGTCAAATACTTCATGTGTCACTGTGATGGAATAAAGCTTGTTTATGATGTTATAAACTGTTAGGGAAATAGCATGCTCAATATGTAATTTTAAATGCCCACACTCCCTCTTGATTTACTTTTCCATAACCTGCCTGTAAGTTTTGTGCACAAGAGTCTTGGAAAATCAGCTCTTCAACAAGTTCAGCACAATGCAATAATTAATAGTCTTGTTTGAGCAAGTGGTGCCATTATGTCAATCTGCTGTAGGGTGGGAGTGCACTCGGGTTGTGTGAGCATTCAAGGGAGCAGAACAGCCTTTCCCATTCTTCAGTTTGCTGTGGTGACCTGGGCAAAGGCCACCTGGGCCACCACAAATCAGCAGGAGAGCTTGTGATGGTGGATGTGGCTCTTACAGCTCACCTGTAGGCTGAGACACAAGTCCCCCCCTGCTCTGCCCTGTCACTTTTCTCCTGCAGTGAGCTGTAAATTTGCTGCCTGACTGTTTTTAGTGTGGAGGTTCAGTCATTGACAGCATCCCTGCCATAGCTCTCCTTAGCCCGAATGGCTTCCTCAAATACTGCCAAGTGGGTCTCCATCAAATGAGCACATCAAGAAGGACATGTGGAGTCCTAAACCAGCACAGGAATTTTATCAGAAGGAGATGGGTCTGTGATAGCTGCCTGACCCTCAGGAGAAATGCACAGGGTTTCTTTTTGTTTGCACTGTTTTTTTTTTACATGGAAATCTTTATTTAAAAGCATTGAAAAATATGTAATCACAGAAGTAGGATTGCAATTTCATATGACATCAGAATATGGGAAAAAAACCCTGAAAAATCTTTCCTCAACAAGAAAGGTTTTGCATATTTGACAGTGGCACCAATGTGCTCCTGTGTGATCTTTGAAAGCTGATGGTCCTCTCCTTTCACAGACATAATGCCTGCATTTTCATCTGTGTTTCTCTTATTTTTCCACTGCATGCACTGAAGTGAGACCAGTTTTAAAAAGTGCATGGTAAAGCATTTAAAAGAACCTTCATTTGGATGTTTGCAAATACATTTAATAAGTTAATTCAAAAAAATAATGCCAGATATACTTCCCAGAAATTGGAATCTCTTTTTCTATTATGCACCTGAGGCATTCTGCATGTTGGACTCTGGCTGACCTGTCACACTGTTTGTGCTGGATGGGGAACATGTGGTGTGCTGTGTGAAGGTGGAAAAACCCACTGGATCCAGGCGCAAATTTTGAATATGCATTCAGTAAAGCTTTCATGCATTATTACTGTTTTATGAGCTCCAGGAAATACATGGACTGGTGTTAATGCAAATTTTTAAGTAGGCCCAGAGATAATGAACATATCCAAATGTCTTGGAGATTGTCTTCCCCCTCACCTACTGTACATACCCATATTGGAAAGGGCAATGTTTAGAGTTGCAAAACAGGAGGTGAAGAGCTCTACAAGGTGCATGAAAATCTGCCTTTGGGCACTGAGGTAAAATTCTCAGCTGCACAACTCTCACAAAGCACTTCATCCTTCTTCCTGAGGTCAGATTTCATCTGTAAAGTGGACATAATGCATAACCTTTAAAAACTCTTGTTGTGTCTGTGCCAAGTTTTGTTTGCACAACTACATGCAAGGGCTGAGTATTTAAATATCATATTGTGGAGAATGTTTTCTAATTGATGATAATGTATATATTTTTTTTTTACGTTCTAGGACATAACTTCTAAGTTCATGGGGACTGGTAATATAATCAATGTTTTTTTAAAAAAGAATATCATGTTTCTAACAAACATTATAAAGCATTGCATTCTGTCTTTTTTGCTCATTTTAAAATTCTGCCTTTATCTCTCTTCCAAGCTCTGCCAAACGTTTGCCTCAGGCTGGCTACTGAGAAAGTGGGCAGAGTGTGCTACAATTTATATTGGTTTATTGGTTATGTTTCCTTTCAGAACCTCTGCGTGCTCTCCAGGGTCTGTGACTTTGGAGCTCTTTGCCAGCTACACATGAAAATCTGCAAGTTCTAATTCTCCAGACCACTTGAAAAAGGAGGGAATTGGAGTGATGCTGAACATTTCTCAGTGTAGTTTCCCTTTCAGATGGGGCAGATTCAGAGGAATCTGTATTGAGAGTTCAGATTTATACACTTCCATCTATGTAGTCACATGAACTGTTTAATCTTGGAAGACAATTAAATACTGGAAACTCAGGGATAAGTTTTTCATATTTTTCATCCTGGGCAGCTGTCCTGGATGGTTGGACCTAAAAGCTGATTAGAGACTTGGTGTGCCTCCCTGACTATCACCAAGGGTAGTGAATAGCCTTCCTCCCTGTTTTCAGGAGAGTATCTTCTCTATGTTCTAATGCTGGGACAATATTTACCACTCCACATAAGCAGATTCAGGGCTTATATGGCTCTAGTTGGGCAAGCATGAATGCAAACCTGGGCAACTAAGTCTAGATTTTCAGCTGCATTGCCAATGATGTAATGCACCAGTATTTGCAGGATGTGCTTATCAGGGTTTAAAAAAAGGGTTTCTCTCTTTTCTAGATATTTTTCTGTCAACATATTAATTTATGAAATATGATCCAAGAAAATAAACCAGTTTGCTGTTGTTCAGAGAGGCCAGAGGCAAGTGCTTCTCTTGTCAAAGTCAGCAAAGAAATGAAAAGGTACCCTGGGATTTTGATGTAGGTCACCAAATCTGTCAATAAAATAGAGTAAAATAGAATTTGTGTAATTCTATTTGGAGTCTGGAATTTGGAGTTTTTGTTAACCCATCTGAACAATGTAATTAACTCAGAAATTGAAAAATAGCAACTTTAATTATGCTTTAAGTACTTCAATACCAATTCCTTTTAGCAGGAACATGTAGGTGCTGGCCTTAGCAGCTAGATGCAGAAAGAGCTATAGGTGTCAGGGATTGTAGTGCAGTTGCTTTCTGCTTGGGCTGGTTAGGGAGGGATCCACGATTTCTTCTCTGTGCCCACAAATTCCATGTTCCCTCTGTTACTGCTCACAGAGAAGGAAGGAGGGGATACAGACTCCTTTCAGTGCCAAAAGCCTCAACTCGCTCATAGGTGCCAAACAGCCAAGCAACATTTCATCCCTTCCTGGATGCCAAAAGCCTCAAGTATCCCTGCTCCACCTGCCAAAACCTCCAACTCTGTCCTGACAACTCCTGCAGAGCAGGCCTGTGCTGTCAATGTGAAATTTTGCAACACTCTGACAACGGAAAAATCTGGATGCAGTATAACACTGAAAACCACGCTGAGATTCCCCTTCAGTTTGTAAGAAAATGAATTATGCTGTAAATATTTCCTGTGTGTGACACTTGTGCATGCTTTATTCTCCAAAATTTGAATTTATTCAAAACTCCTGTAGAATGAAAATAAGTTGCAGAATTCAACACTGAGAGGTCTAAAGTCCATTTGAGCCCCCAGATGTGTTTTTTCATGCAGCTCAATAAGTCCATCACTTGCCTTTTGGCTGATTCCTTGCTGGTGATTCACCTTGTTGCTGAGCTTTACCAGCTTATGTTTCTGAAATGCTCTTCTTATTGTGGGGCACAGGTTCCATTTTGCAGTGAGTTTGCAGTACTGAGGCCAAGTGCAAGGAATAGGTAAAGTAACAATTTAAATGTTAACAACGTTAACAATTTAAAAATGAAATAATTTTAAACATCTGCTTAAAATAGCTGCATTTGCTCCCAGGTGTTTTTTATCAATTTGAAATAATGATGCATTGTTTTTTCTCCAGGATTTAAAAATTCCAGATAGGTTCTTTTTAACATACAGAGTTACATAATTTACTTTGGTACACAGAAGTAAAATATTTATTAAACTCAATGACATGTACAGTGCACAATTAGGTAATACATAATGCACTCAGCAACAGTAGAATTATACCAGGAAATGTCTTGAAACCTGTTTTAAGGAAACAAGAGGAGTTTTTAAGCTAAAACCAGGCAATGCAAGATCTTTTATTAATAATCCTTATTTGTCTGGAAATATGTTTTGACTGTTCTATTTAGTTGCTGCCACCACAAGTGAAATAGTTTTTCCCAGATCTGTAATCTGCATTCTGCACCTCCCTTAGAATACAAAACAGAGGTGTAAATTATTTTTGTATGTGTCCTTAGCAGAGAAAGAGATTTCTAGTGTAGCTTGTTTCAAATCTCTAGACATAACAGCCAGAGTTAAAATGAAGGATACAGTTCTGAGGGTGAATAGCACATGCAGTGATTATTGCAGGTAAATACTTGTTCTTTCCTGCTCAGGGGTACAGTCATCACTGCAATTTGATACCTCTTCCACCAAGTGTGGTGTCTGGAAACGAGGATCTGGGAAATGCATCACAGAGCTACTCAGGCAGGATGTGCTCCCTTCAGTGCCATAATTCCTTGTGCTACCTCTCTTTGGAGCTGTTGCAGGTATGAGGAGAAGCAAATGGCACAGAGCAGTGCTGCACGTGAAGATTAGTGAAGAGCAAAATAACCTCGTGCTTTGGAGGACTCTGAAAGTCAGGACAGTGTTAATAGTATTTATGGGTTGTGAGAGTGGGAAGAAGCAATGAAAAGGAAATGCTTCATCTCTTTTCAAAACACCATCAAGGATGAAATTCACTCCTGGGACAAGGGCCAGCACTGAGCTTTGGGTATTGCTTAATTTAGGCCTTCAGTGGTACAGAAGTGGTGTTTATACTCCTCAACAGGTTCCTCCCCTTGGATGCGTTTAGTCTGAAGAACCTAAATTCTGTACTTAATTATAAGAAATGCATTATTAAATAGCAATATGCTGTAACTGTGCCAGTGTAACTCCTTTTGGTGATTTTCTTCTAGAATTTGGCAAGCCTTAGTGAATTAATACAAACCAGTTTAGTAAGCAGCTGTGAGAAAAGCAAAAGCACAGCCACCCAGAGAGCTGCTGTGACATTGGCATAATAGCAGATGTGTTGGTAAATATTCCTCCAGATCCAAGCCCTTACTTGAAATGACAAAGACTTACTTTCTGGGCCACATCTCCCTAACCTGTTTGAATTTCTGTGTATCCATCCAGCCCCAGGGGTGATCTGTGACCATTGCTACATCTGCTGCCCAGAGCTTGCTCTGAATCTCTGCTAGAACCTCACAGAGCTGGGCACCTTGCCCTGGGGAGGTGCGTAGGGGCTGTCACAGGGCAGGATTTGTGTTGATGTGTGCATGGCACAGGAGCTGTCACCTGGGGGCTCTGGCAGGAGGAGTCTGTGTGCCAGGTCTGTGAGTTTCTTTCACTGCACATACTGCCGCTGTAACTCTTGTGTCAAATACTATGGACTTGCTTTGTGTTTAAAGAAAAAAATTATGCTAAAAACGATGCAAAAACAAACATTTAAGGTATCAGGGCATTTCTATTGAGAGGCTGAATCTTTGTTACACTGAATGCTAAACATTTACATATCCAAGCCTTATGTAATAGTTGTCTGAATAATAATAAAACTGCATAAACTGACCTTGGTTCTCTGGCACCACTTCTCCTTTGAAGTCTGCATGACCAAATTCAAGACAATTATGTCATCCTTCATAACAGCCAAACAAAAGTTTGGCCAAATAATCTTTTTTTTTCTTCATCTGAAAGCGCTGTGTTTGATTTCTGTAATGTGTGTCAGTGTAGCTGTTGTTATTTACTGGGTGCTACAAGTGACAGTAAAAATCCCCTTGTTTTGGAGCAGTGATCAGCCCTGTTAACATCTGGATTTCATTTATTTTACCTCAGTGCCCTTGTTCTGGGTTACTTTGGGTCGTAGGTTGCAAGGGGAATATGGCCTGAGAACTCATGCACAACCAATAATTTGCAGAACATGGAGGTACAGTATGTGCCCGTATGTGACAGGAGCAAAAACAGAGCCCTGGACAGAAGAAGGGAAACTGGCACAAACACTTTCCCCTCTGTTCAAATCTACCAGTGCCACACTCTAGTAAAATTCTCTGTGGACAGCACTGTCTGTGTCACTTAAGGGTTGTCAGCACAGAGCTCAGATTGCACATCACTGGCCCTCAGATCTTGAGGAAGCCTTGGCAAATTGTCATCTCAGTCTTTGAGGCTCTATGTCACCAAGTGCTTCAAAACTCAAGAGTTTATTTTCCCTTACCCCCTGATTCCAGTAATCATTGTCCAGGTCCATGTTTAGTGTTGTGACTTTTTTTGCTTTCAAAATGAGTTAGATTGGGATGAAATACTTTGAGTCTACCTTTCTCATATACACTGGATTTCTGCGGAAACTTTGTATAGGTTCTTAGCTGTTGCTCTGACTGCAATGTTTGCATCTAACCCTGTGTTCACATGTGGCACAACTCTTCCAGTGCCATGTTTTCCCATCCAGCTCTAGGTAAAGAGCAGCAAACAATCTAGGTTGTGTTTATAGCTGGTTTAAATTATTTTATCTGGATTCACTACAGCACTTGTGGCTTCATCATGTACCATCATGGCTGCACATGTGCATGTCCATGCACACATTTACATTTGTGCTGGTACACAAATGCTTCCACAATGAATATGCAAAATATACGTGTTGTGCTTTGTCTGTTGCAAAATTAAGGCACTAAAGGCAAAAAACTATTCTAATATGATTCAATTTTTTACTGCTGGACCACGTTAGAATTATGACCGAAGACAAAGATATGAAAAACTGAAGTCAAGCAAGCTGGGAATGCAGTCCTGACGTACAATAATATCCTTCTGTGTCCAATTGCAATTAGCTCTCAGTTTAATTCCTAAATGAGTTTCCAAGGCTTTGTTGGTGTAAATCATGTTGTTGGTGATCTTTTCTTTATTTTACTTCAATTTAGTACCATGGTGAAGACAAATGTAATGTGTAGAGTTTATGAAACCAGACAGCTAGTAAATCAATATTATTTTGGTGGTAAATTACTAAGTCAGTGCAAGCTGCTTTAGCTTGAACTAGCTGGAGCTTAAATCAACACTGTGGGCACTGAATTAGTCAATGATTCTAAAGAAGGCTTTGTTGGCATAAAGTTCTGCTTTGATCGCCATAGTATTTACAGCTTTTTAATTAGATACAGTTCAGAACAATGGCTTTTATCAAAGCAGTTTGGGAAGTGAACAACTGGACTTTGTTTAGAGCTTTGGATGACATTCTGTCTGTTAATATCACGTGGCTGGTTTTAATACAATGATGAAGTTAGGATTATTTTAGGCATTGTCACTGCTTTGTTAAAAGAAACTAGCTATTCTAAAAAAGAGTGGCATGTGTGGCTTTTTTAATATCACAAGTTTAGCCATTCCTCAACATGCTAAAACCCAATCATTTGCTTTGGACTTGTAGAGAACAAACTAATTTTGCACCTATAAATTTGAAAGAAGTGACCCTCTTGTTCATCTTGATTTATTTTCGTGTGCCGAGTGACTTGTTGGGAAGTGCTGAGTTTTTTTGTCAAGACTGAAGGCAGCCGGTTCCATTTTCAGTGTCAGACATTTCAGACTTGGCTTCTGAAATAAAGTAAACCCAACATCAGTGTGAAAATTCCTCAGGGATCTTGGCAGAGCTGGGCTCTATCGTTTTTGGAATGGTGGATTGGCCTAAGAGTTCTTTTAAAGCTTTACGGTAAGCAATTGTAAAATTTGTAAATTTATAAGAGCAAGAAAGTTAAAAAGCCACTGATGTTTTTAGACCAATTTCTGCAATTCAGTGTTCAAATAGAGATGCTCATCCTCTAATAAACAATTAGGGTTTTTTTTTTTGATAAGTTGAGCACTGAAGTCAATGAGAATAAAAATTTGGCTGGAAATAGTTGTTTTCTTTAAACGTGAATTAAATTGCCATGTTCTCTCAGTGGTGATTCTTTTGGAGCAGAGTAAATATTCGTCAATATTCTCTTCCACCTGAGAAAAATTACTCACTGCCTCATTCTTATGCACAATCTGACTTTCATAATGATGCCAAAAGCCATTACTTTATGTTAGTGGTATTTTTGTGTGCAAACTATCACTGTGGTGGTTTGAGAATTTGGTGTTTGAATCTTAAGCTGGGTGTAATATAGGATTCTAAAAATCTTAGTTCCATTGTAACAGGCCCATCATGTGTTTGAATATGATGCCTTGTCTGTGTGCTCGAGACTGTTTGGTTCCTACACAGCAAGTTGGGCATAGAGGAGTTGTGCACGTTTGGGCACAGCAGTGCTTTGCCAGGAGGCAACACATCATCTACACTGGATCTTCAAAGGCTCTGCTTTTCCCCCATATAATTATTATGCATTAAAGCAGTAAATTTGAAATATGGTAAATAAGCAGCAAAGTAACATAATTGGTACTATTAATGCCAAGCAGTAAAACATACTCAAAACTTTTTTTTTCCTTCTTTCTGTCTTCTTTTCCTTCAGAACTCCAGAACCACCCGCTCAGATGAAGATAAGGATGATTCCTGGGATGCCTGGGGGGCCTGGAGTGATTGCTCACGGACCTGTGGAGGGGGAGCCTCCTACTCTCTGAGGAGATGCTTAAATGGCAGGTGAGCCACATGCTGGTGTGTGGAGGTTCTTCTGCAGCTCCGGCACATTTCCAATCCTCCTCTGGTTTCTTCTGTTTCTGAGACTAAGTGCTGTGTAAGATAGATCAAGTGTTATAATATACTGCCTTTAATACACGTTTGTAATAGACAAATACCTTAAGCTTTAACTCTGACCTTTAATGTGTTATGAGATGTAATTGTGGAATAGCAGGAATTATTTATTTGGTATGGTCAGATAGAGAGGGGAGTGCCTTTCACTGTAATACAGATCTAAGGGTGAGTCACCTGTGTACCACTTAGCCTGCACTTGGACATGACTTGCCATAATGTGCTGCTCATATGGATCTATCAAATGCTGCTCTCTGTTAGGGAAGGAAGGCTAAGAAGCTGAAGTCTCAAATTGCACCATGGGAGATTCAGGTCAGATGTTAGGAGGAATTCCTTCTCAGAAAGGTGGTTAGACACTGGAATGGGCCCTCCAGGAAGGCAGTGCTGTCACTGTCCCCACAAGTGTTTAAGGAAGGGCTGAACCTGGCACTCAGTGCCATGGCCTAAAGTGACACGGTGGTGTTGGGCCACAGGTTGGGCTCGATGATCTCAGAGATCTTTTCCAACCAAATTGATTCTCTGATTCTTCCCTGCCAGCTCTTCCTATGCAGTGGTCCTGGTAGCTGCATGTTTTCATGTATAAGTCTTAGTGTGACTTGAAGAGAAGAACACAGGCAGTGAAAGCCTTTTACCTCAGTGGTAAAACTGGACTAATGTAGGACTTGTTGGTACAATCCTTAAACTAGGAGTAATGCACTAGGCCTGTAGTCAGGCAAGAAAAGATCCCAGCCAGCTTTGAGGCATTTGTGCTGGCATCCATAATTGCCTGTTTCACTTGAATTATTCTTAAACATTTTTAAAACTGATGATTGCGTTTGCATTTTTATTTAGTTGAATGCAGTATCAGCCAGGAGGTCACTTTTTTCTTAAAGAAGGCTTGGAGTGTCATGTGCTACTTAAGGGCAAACTGTATGAAGTACAGAGCTAAAGATGATTGATTAAAGCACTGCCTGTTTTTTAGTGAAAAATTGCACAAAGATCTTGGAGAAAAGTAAAAGTAATAGTTCCAGGCAAGAAGCCTTGATAGTCTACCAATGTGTTAGGGACTGTGAAACAAGCTCAATAAATTGTAGCAGTATAAATTCCACTGTGGTTTTATTAATATTTTTAATGTGTACCCCTGTGAAAAACATGTGTTTTCCATACCTTGACAAATGCATAGTTTAAAAGGTTTTTTCTATGTTTGGTTGTTGTAGTAATGTCCGGGAAACACACAACTGTGAAACAAAGTTTTCACATTTGTCTGTATCATAAACATTTTTAATTTGCATGTTGTGATGCAGTAAGTCTTGCAAAAGATTGGAAATTTGAGACTTGAAATACCTTGAGCTTTAACAGTTGTACCTTCAGCTGAGTTGAGCTCTTTCTTCAGGCATCCATTTTTATTTCCTTTTCAAATGCTATTTTTCGGTCTCTCTCAGACATTATTAAAAAAATTTTATTTTCATACAAGAAGAAAATTTAATCAAAGAGATGTAAATTATCAGTTATATGTTCACACTTTCTTTAATGTAAGGTGCATCTTTTGGTATGAAGGAATTATTCCAAAACACTTTCCTGATTTTAGAGAAATCACTAATTATAATTTCTTGTCCAGTCATTTGAAATATGTTTTAAGTTCTTTCAAAATCTTGATATTGCCATTTTTAACATAGAAGAATATCTTGCACTGTGCAAAAGTGCTGGTTTGGTAGTGAAAATTTTGGCAGAGTGTATCTTTAAAAAAGTGTGAAACCCAACCTCCCCAGATTTATGAGACCGCAATAAATAACCATGACTCTATTACATGCCTTTTATTTCAGCTACTAACAACAGACTGAGGATCTGAACTGCCTGGATGTCAGGATTCACATGCTTTGGGCACATTTGCATGCAGTCCACAAAAATTCTGTCTAATTTAAAATTATGAATCAGATATTCTGATCTTCTCCTCTAGGTCACATCATGTTTATTAGAAATTACTTGGTTGCAATCAGCATAGAGCAGGCTTAGAGATGTCTATTTCACAAAATAAATGTGGTTTTCATAAGGTTTGCAGTAAATTGGGCTTATAGGAAAAGTCACACATTCTTTGCTGAAGAGAGACAGCGGTGTAAAGCTCAATACCCAGATCCCCTCTGTATTTAAACCTTGTATTTTGAGTCCAGATCATGGTAGGGCAGTAGCAATAAAAGCCTAATTTTCGAGAGAATAACTAGCTGTTAAACAGGCAAGGTTGTGTTTTGCTATTATACAGTGTAACTATTTTTTACTCTTTTTTTTTTAGGAACTGTGAAGGTCAGAATATTCGATACAAAACCTGCAGTAGTAATGTGAGTCTGGCCTTTAATCCTGTTTTACTCATTCAAGAAATGTGTTAAAGTTTAAGAAATGCTGCTTCTCATTTAAAACCTTATGGTGCATAATTTTCTTTCCATCATTATTACCGTTTTTAAACATTTCAGTCTGCATGACACCATGAGGTCTCAAATTTAGATTTCCCGAATGGACATTTTCTTTTGAAATTATAGTGCCAATTGTGATTCAGAATGTTTTATATCACTTATTAGGAGAGTTACACATTTTGGAGGATTAACGGATCAATTCTCATCTTTAACTAGCAAGTGATTTTCCTGGGGCTGCTGTCTTGTAGATGAAGCATTAAACTGAGCTCGGGATCATTTGTGATCATTAGTGATATGGTGACTCTCCTCATGTGAACAAAGAGTGCCTAGTCCCTTTCAGATCTTAAATAGGATAATTACTCCTTATATTCCCTCTGTTTGCCTAAACTCAGATCTTTATATGTCTGTGTGCAAGAACATGCACATTTAGGTGCACTGGCACAGACAATGCCCATGAGTGAGTGTGAAGCTGGAGCTTTGACCATACAGTTGCTGTTGCTGTGATGCAATCACATTTCATTTTTATGGACACATTTTATGGAAAGCATTAATGTACAGCAAACCTCATGACTCATGTTCCCCTGACTTGCAGTTGTGCTTTGTGCTGTTTAAACAACTGCTGCCCTTCAGCCTGGTCTAGGCTGCCCAAGGTGAGCAGCTCAGCAGGGCTTTGTGGTACCACAGGTCTGCAGAAGGTGTGTGCAATCACAGTCATGCAGGGTGGGTTGTGGTCTGCACTCACCCTTGCTTGGCTGACCTCACAGTACAGTGTGACAGTCATATGTCCTGTTCCAGGAAAGACAGCCGGCAGATAAATAATTAATAATTATACTGAAATGTGGGGCCTGAATTTCCTTTGGGTTGAGTTGTGCCAAAAGGTGTGTAAGCTCAAGTGACACTCAGTCATTACCAATCCCATAATTTTTGCCAGCAGCTGTGGAGTGGGACATGTACTCCTTAAGAGGCTTGACACTGGAAGTTGCCCAGTAAATATTGAATTGGTGCATCTCCTAGGAGAACTGCCCATTGCTGCTTTTCAGTTTGCCGCGCCTACAGGGTCTGCTGTGCCAGTTGGCTCCTGCCCTCCTTGAGAACAAGGTTTGCTCACACCTTGAGTAGCTCTACACTCCACTGCTCAGTGTTGGATGGATTTCCCACCACAGCAGATTGCAGCCGAAGTTCCTGCCAGCAGAAGCAAGTGGAAGTGATAAATGAATCAGTCCCAGTGCATGCAGAAATCAGATTCTGGAGACAAACCCTACCCCTTGCCCTTTCAGAAGAAAAGGCCCAGCAGCTTGGTGCACGAGCTCATAGATAAAAATGCTACCTGCAGAAGTACCCTGATGTTTAAAATCTGTGTGATAACTTGGTAACTTGCAGCCAGTCAGGATGTAAGCAAGGAACAAAATTATCTACTTGTCTACTGCCTATCCAAATGTCTGTTTGTGTGCACTGTACACAGTAACACCTCTGAGTGCTGGATGCCCTGCACTGCAGTGTCCTGCAGGAGTACAGGGAGGTCACCCCAGTGCCCCTTGTTCCTCCAGCACCAGGCCTGGGGAACTGCCCAGGGCACGGAGAAGGGAGGGCGGTGAGGTCCATCTGGGCATGTTCCTGCTGTCATGCACAGGTCTATATGCTTTTAGGATATCTATTGTATTTTAGAATAGCTGTGGACACTGTTCATTTTAAGATTTATGCAGCAGAAATCTGATGGAAATGATGGCGCTTTATGCTTCATCATAGAGAAAATTAAGATGATTCTCATACTCTCTTTGAACTCCCAGAGAATTTATCTGAAGTCACTGGAGCCTGTTTTTTAACTTGAGGACTTATTTTAAAGCGATAAGTGGCAGCGCCTTGTATGTGAATCTGTTTGAATTTATGATGATTCAAATGTTAATTTCCAGACAGGAAACTGCCTTTACAGTTCTGCTTTTGGGGCATGTCTGAAAGGGATCAGGTTCCCATTTCAGTTCAGATGCAGTCAGAATTTCTCAGGAATGGTTTTTCCTAGATTATGGGTTAGATAATGAAGAACTCCTGAGAAAAATATATTTAATGAGATTTCCACTGTTAATACAGTTGATCTCTGAAATTGGCATGCCTGAATTCAAACCCCATGTTAGATCTGAGTTAACCTTGAAACAGGACCTTACACCTAATGTAAATCTGAGACTACTAGGACAGTTTAGTTTCAAATGATATAATTTTCCCAAAAGCATTATTTCTAATCAAGGCTTCTCACTTTAGGAGTGAAACTGTAGTTTGAAAATTAAGAGTTTATACTAGCTTCTTTCCATATTAATAGGTATTACTGGTAACCACATGAGACATTCGGTATAAATACACAGTGTAAAGCTGTCTGCAAATGTAATTTTGCTACATGATACATTACACCACTAGCATCTATATTGGGGAGTACAAATGAAGCACAACTTAATATGTGTGTCATTCTAATGAAAAGAACAAGAATCATTTTACCAGAAAATTGGTTTCATGTGGATTTGTAATGGAATAGTAGTAAGTTCATTGAACTCAAGCATAGTTCCAGAATAATATTAGTGATATTTCAATCAAAAAATTAATTCAAGGTCTTAACAACAAAATAATTGCTAAGATTAAGGTGTATGTATAGCCTGGTTATCTTTCTATCATAACTGAGATGCCAGGTGCATGATTTCCTAAAACTGCATGTGTGCTTTCAGCCTTCCATATAGAGACTTTAGAGAAATAAACTACCCATTGTATGTTGTTCAATGAGATTTTCAGTCTTTCTTGCACCCCTTTTTTAAGTTTCAGTTTTTGTATATAGTGTTACATTCTAATGCTATGTGGAAGTGTTTAAGTTAATCCTTCAGGGTCCTATTCACAGAACAAGTTATTTGGGCCATTTCCCCATAAATTTCACATTCTTGTGTGCCAAAAAGTCGCTTATATTTTTGCCAGAGTGATTCTTCTGCAGTCAGAAAAAACACTATTTTGTAAAAGATAGCCCCATGTTTAATTCCACTGTAAACTTATTATATGCAGATAATGCTCACACTTGTTCAACACATTTATCTATAACTGTCCCAGCATCCACTTAAACCAGCTATTTTACCCCGTTCAGAAAGTCTTGGCTGTACTGTGTCTACTTTAGACTATAATGTTTCACCTTGAGTTACATAGTTTCTCTCTAATCTGTTCATTTATTTAGTTTATATTTACAATGCGGATGCACCATAAGGCTCCCTTGGCTGGGGTGGTTTCCAGCTCAGGTATCCTGATTCAGCTTAGAAGTGGCCTGAAAATTGTGTAGGAAAAACATGGAACCTGAAGCTAATTTCAAAAAGAAAACAAAACAATGACTTCATCAGTTTTGGCTGGGTTTCAAAAAAATGAGATTCAAAGAATAAAGCTAGACAAAGGGCTAGACTTTCTTTGGTGTCATCATTTTTACTGGGAATTTTCTTGCCTTCTCTTTTGTGCTTTTTTCAGTAGAGTAATTGTTGGCAAGAGTCACAGGGTCTGATGCAACCTTCATATTTTGTACATGAACATTGCCTACAAAGATACAGATTTCCCAGGTCAGCTTTGTTTTCAAAGGCTGAGGGTGCTTATTGCCAAAGCTCAAAGATACATTTCATAAGAAGCTAGCTCTTGGATGCAGTAGTTTTTAATTGTGTGTCACCAAAAAAAAAAAAAAAGAAAAAGGGAATCTATCTATACATTGTGTGTGTGTTTTTAATCTTCATGGTAGTCATGTCTAAAGCATCTTTTTCAGATCTGTCTACTATGTTCATAAGTCATGTCATGTTTCATTCCACTGCAAGGTCTGGGTGTGATTGTTTCTGCCAACATTTTCATGTATGAGACCTCATAGATATGTCTTCAGCTCCTTATGCAGTGTATGAACCTACAAATGGCCTGGCCATGGTTCAGGGGATTGAGTGTGATAGAAAAGCTATTGCTGAAATTAAGAAATTGCAGAAATCCTGAAATTAGTAGCAAAAAAATTTAACAAGTAAGAACAAAATGTATAATATTGAGAGGGAAGAGAGAATGGTGGAATGAAGTGATGTCTGAAATAGATTAAAACCAGAGACACACAAACAGGATGAGGGCTGGGTCCCCCATCTTGTTGTCTGATATTATGACCCTGCCCACTTCCTGAACGTGGTTCACCCTTGCCTACCATTCACATCTTTGCCCTGCCTTTTCCTTTCTGTTTTCTAAACCCCCTTTCACTTTTCCAAACCACTCTAATGGAATTAAACTGATGTTTACAAGTCCTCTTGTTGTCTTGATTGCATTCATTCTGTGCTTAGTTGTGTTTCTCTTTAAACTCCTTTCTTTACACAAATATTTATTGTTCCCTGGATAACTGGGATCTGGACTTGGTTGCCATCCAAACTCTGATATAAGGCAAATGATAATAATTTCAGCTCTTTGGTACCCCTCTGTGATGCTCCTTTTATGCTCCTGCTTTTGCACAAGCTCAAACATAAAGCAGGTGGAGCTGGCATGGGAATGGAGCTGCCAGAATCACTTTGGGTTCTTTGAAGGTGCCAAGAGAGAATAGGGAGATGAGGATTCACTTGCTCTGAAGCAGCCAGGAGGGAGTGGAAGGAAGGAGCTGCATTGTGTTGAATCAATGAGAAACATGCAGTAACCATGGGCTTGACATCCTGACTTTGTGGTGTTTGTGTCTTGGCATCGCATCAACAGCCAGTGATAATGGACTGTAGCAGCAGCCTGTCAGAGCTCAGCTGAAGGCCATCACTCTGCTGCTGTACAGATCACTTGAATTCTTTGTGATGAAAATGCAGCCGTGCATGGCTGAGTGACTCTGCTCTCAAATGCTGCTTCTAACTTTACCTGAATCTAGCGTCCAATTTTTATTTTTTGATCCTTAGTTGCTCCTCTGTTTGCATTGGTGGGAGGGAACCATATGGGATCCATATGAACTCTGAAGTCCTCTCTGCTTTTTAGAATTGCCATTGTGGAAAATGAGAGGTGACAGATAAGTCAGAGCCAAAATTCTGCTCTCATTTACACCAGTGCAAACTTGAGGAATTTCTGGGGAGTGACACTGCAGTAAATATGTGTGGCCTCTCACAGTATTTACTCGATGTTCATTGAAGCTCTCACTGGAGGGATTTTGTAGAGGTAAAATATTCCCTGTGTCTTATTCCATCATTGTACACTTTCAAAAAATATGGCTCAAACTAGCATTATCCCAGATTAAAAATAATACAAAATGTGTTGGTATCATTCTAAATTATTGTTACTGTAAGGTGTAGCATTAGACAGAGCTGAAAAGTTTTGCTGGGAAAGTTCAGTAAACTTGCTTAGTGCTCAGCTGCAAAAACTCCATATGTTGGTCAGTAAATTGAATACTGATTTTTAAAAGGTATTTTATGTAGATTACAAGCAATTCAGAGACAGTTCTAGGCTACTGTTTGCCACAGTGAGAAAAAACCCCAGACTGAGTGCAATATTGTTGGAGGCATTGGACAGTAATTCAAAACTTTCTCCTGTATATTTTACTCTCCAGTCCTGTATGATGCACTTGCTATTTTGTCAGCTTTATTCAGGGAAGGCTCAGCTCACTGATAAGGTTGAAGCTGTGGATCAGTATTGTTAACTAATACTTACTAATAAGTTCCATGAGTTCGCCTGACACATCACAATCTTTCAGTCTTCCATCCAAAGAAAACAAAACTTCACTAGAATCAGCCCCACATCTGGCTTATATGTGCAGTTGGAATTCTTGGAAGAATATCCTTTCAGTCTGGCATATGGACTCTTTGACACTGGACATACTTTCAAATGAAGTCTGCAGTGAGGAATTGTTTGACACAGTAACTCCTTTGCCAGTACTTTACCAAAGTTATTTTCAAATCAATCAGTATTCATCTCCATTCCTGTCACTATAGTTTAATGCTAACATCATTGTTTGGGTGCAATGCTTTACGTAGAAAAAAATATTTTAGAATGTTTTGTTTCAAGAGGTTCTCGTATTTGGTCTTTCTGCTGTGTGTGCTGAGGAACTGTGTGGGAGAAGGTAGGGAACTGTCTCATTAGAACTGGAAATACAGGATCAATTGTTACCAATTTGAAGTTTAATCCAACAAAATAAGTCTTACTGCTTCCATGAGATGAAGGTGCTTTGTACTTAGACTAAAGGACTAAGCACTGAAAGTTCTGGTGTTTCCTCCTAAGTCTTGTGCTTTTCTCAAGCAGTACCAAACAATTAATTAGACAAATTTTATTTTTTTATTTACATGTAACCATATTATCTCTTTCATTACTCTGACATATGAATTGATGAATGAGCATAGAGGCCTCTGAAATCCTTTAGTGGGAAAAGCTACTGAAAAGAGAAATGTCAGACATCACCTTGTAGTTGCTTAAAATATATAGATTCCTTTAGAAGCCAATTCTTACTATAGAACCAGACTTTAACTATACTAATTGGTATTATAAAAATTGGCATTTTTAATTATCCTCTCATATCAGTTATGTTGTTATTTCTGGAATATGCATGATATTCTGTACTTGTACTCCAAGCAACGGATTAAGCAACATAAATAATTTTAATACAGTAAAACTTTGCTTGTAGTGTGGCATATTTGTCAAAGCAGATCAGTTCTTGAACCAAGCCTGCCTGAGGAGCTTCTGTGTTATTCATCAGATAACTTTACTGCAAATGCAAAGTATTCCCTAGTTATAAAAAAAATGTTTTTTTGGTTTGTTTTCAGGACTGCCCTTCAGATGTTGGTGACTTTAGAGCACAGCAGTGTTCTGCCTACAATGATGTCAAATACCAGGGACACCTTTACGAGTGGATCCCCGTGTACAATGATCCTACTGCACCTTGTGCCCTGAAATGTCAAGCTCTGGGGAAGAACCTGGTAGTGGAGCTTGCCCCAAAAGTGCTGGATGGCACTCGTTGCAACACTGAATCCTTGGATATGTGCATCAGTGGAATTTGCCAGGTATGTTCATTGTATGAATCTAAATGGGGTCTTTGTTGAGAGGCACTTCGCCCTTCGGTTGGTGTTTTGGGATTGTTTTTCATTCTATCTATCAGTCTCATATAATCTCTATTAAGGAGAAAATGGGACATTTTATGGGGTACAGCCCATAATGGCAGGTATGAGTATGTAGGTCTGTCTTGTATGGATGAGTGACTGCATGTCGTGGCTGCATGAACTGATTGTTTGAGTCTTTAAATGGCAATATAAATTTCTAGATACCTTTATTATTTATTAGTTATGCTATTGACTTTATACAGTTAGTGTAAAAGCAGAGAGTTACAATATTTGAGGCTCGCTAGCCTTGCCCGTGTCTCACTTACAAAGCAATATTGCAAACCTGTTTTATGAACAGAGCAGTTTATAGAGAATGGACATGTTATTGCAATTAGTTTTCTTTCTCTGCAAGTGGTTGTTGCTCTGCTAAATGTCTAAAATGTGTGTGACTCAAAAATGCAGGATATGGCCCAGTGAGAAAAATAGCTCTATTATAGAGGAAAATTTGACACATTTGGCAGAAGACTGGTGCATGGATTATAGCAGCATTAATATATGATCTGGACCTTGCTGTGGGTTTTATGTGACTTCTGTGTACGCTGCAGTTCCGATGCCAGTCTTGTCAACACAGGGTGCATCTGCTGCCTCTGGAACACAAGAATTCCTCACAGGCAGACTCCATTTGTCAATGGTGCTTCACTCTGGGTCCAGCAGTGTTTGTTACCCTCTGTTGGAAATAGGATATTCCTCCAGAAACTCTGGAGGTATAATAATGTATTTACTGGATGCCAAATAATGTATTTCTTGTGCCATGTTCCTAGTGATGCTTCCTACCCCAATAAAAAGGCCTTTACCCAGGAGGGTTGCCCAGCCTTTTCTAGGAGGTGAATTTACAGCAGCCTTTGCTGTCTGTGCCCAGTGCAGCCTGAGTGTCAGCCTGGATCTAAGGCAGCTTTGGCTTTTCAAGGGCTCTGGGGTACCAGTGTCTCCCACAGCAACTTCAAACACCTTCTTCCATCCCTCATACACGGTATAAAATTCTCTTCACCCAGAGTGGATCCAATTTTGGGAAGAACATTTGGGAGGTATATTTAAAAGGGCTGCTTTCAATGTTTCTTCTCAGCATTTTGTAGTATTCATGTGTATATATGATGTAAAATGCTTGGAAATGTAAATAATCCATTTTTAAAATAAATGAAGTGGTGGAGAAGAAATTAATCGTTCCAGAAGCAGGAACTGGAACTCTTACACTGTTGAGGAAAATCAATTTCTTTTCTCTGTCTTCCATTTTTATTTTCTTCATTATTTCTTCCAATTTCACAAAAATATTTTTCAGTGTGAGGTAGCATCTTCAGGAAAAAAACCTGGAACAAACATATTTAGAATGTGTCCTGTGCTGTAACTTATTCAATTTTTTAAATTTATTGCTGATACTCATAAACAATTAGCTTTTTTAACTTAATTTTCTTGAAGTCACTGGCTATTCCTGAGGTGTTTTTGCACAAATTGAACATTTTTGCTTTTTGAGGTATATTTTTGATAATTTAGAGTTGGATAATTTTATTGTGGTAAAAAAACCTGAAGTATAATTCAATTAAATTAAATGAAGATTCACTTAAATAACCTTTTCCTGTTTTGGGGGGAGAGTGGAAGGTTTCTTACGTGAGAAGGGGGCTGTGGGAGGTGAGGTCTTCCTCAGAAAACAACACAGAGCTTTGTGCTACTCCTGTTTGAGCAGGAAAAGAAAACAAATTGACATCTAATCTTTCCCAGAAAAACATGGTTATTTAGTTAACTGCTCTTAAGAGAGAGAGCACGGTCGTGATTCTCCACAATTGTTGCTGTGAGATCTGTCTGGTGGGTTCTGACATGGAATTGGCACAACCAGCAAATTGCTTGGCGTGTGTTTTTACAGCTAACTCATCTAAATGAGCATATCACACTGCTGGTGTGGGGATCTTCACTTCTGCGCCTGGGAGCACCAAAGACTTTCTGTACAGGAGACTGGTGCTGGTTTTGATCATTTATTGTCTCAACTTCCCCTCCTCTCCAGTGTGATTTCACTTTTGTCTGTGTTCTGGCTCCTGCTAAGGTGGGCTGCATCACTAATTCTGCCTCTTGCTCAAGCTCTCCCCTTGGCAGCATTTGTATTTACAAACATGGTGAATTCTTCTTCTCCGGCTTCAGTTCTCATCCTTTGCACTTCCCTTATCAAGCAAATCAAGCTAAATAAGCTCTATCCAAGAAAATTGTGAGGTGACAAAGCTGCACACTGAATAGGAGGTGGGAGGCTTTACAGGAGGTGAAATCTAAAGACTGGTGGTGCAGGGAAAGGTTTATTGGGAAAATTAGTAAGATATTTTGGGGTTGCTTGAGGCTTAACTCAGTCAAACCATTTGATCATGCTTTAGTTTGCTACTGTCCTGCTTCTGTTATCAACCCAAGTATCTGGGGCTGTTGTGTTAAATGGGGACAGGTCAAAACTTCACTGCCAGGATTTTCACACTTCTGATATTTTTTCTAGTCTCTGCATAACTCCCCAAACATTTTTTCATATAATGTGTTCCTGCTGTGCCCATCTGGCTGTGGGTGGAGACATTTAAAAACATCTGCATGTCAGACACATATGTGGGCAACATTTGCCCAGATACTCTGCCTGCTTTGGGGCCCTGCCTCTTCTTGGGTTTTGTTTTTAATTTGTGCAGACCTGCTTTTTTCCTACCAGAATGCAGAATGGGGTGTTACTTGTGCCAGCACCTGAAATGGTTACAGTGATAATTTTCCTAATATGGAGTAATATGTTTGGACAACAAATACACGCATCACCCAAAAAATCTGGAGTCCTGAGGAGCAGCCTGAGTAGTTCTGTCCTAGGCTGTCACAATTAGGTCAAGGATGATGTAAATCCTGCAGTGAACTTTCCATTTAGTGTCAGCAAGTGGTTTGTGTTCCAAAAAAGGCAGACACTACACTGTGCCTTGTAGCATATGGCATAAATTTAGCTGACATCAGAACACATGCCACATGTCAAGGGGAGCACCATCCACTTCTGCCATGCCAGCTCTCCTCTGTCACATGTCATCATATGGCAAGTAGGTATCACTCACCACCAAAGCACTTCTATGCTGGATGTAAATATCTGTCAGAGTTTTCATTGAAAACAGTTTCTGTAAGCTCTTGGAAGGCTCTTGCCTTTTTTTTTTTATAAGCTTTGTTTGTGCTTTAAACTTAAAATTATAGCAGCTGATTAATTTCTTTGAATCTTGACTCCTTTTATCTTGAGAGTTGCTTTCTCAAACTGTTTGTTTTGTGTACTTTCTCTTTTGGTTCCTGCAGATTCATTTTTTTTGCTGTAAATATGTTTAAGGGCTGCCCAAGATGCACAGGAGGTTTGGTGTGCAGAGACTCAGAAAGGAAGGTTTCCTTTCCCATCCCATGTTACTGCAGACATGTTTCTAACACATGTTAGTCTGAGTAGTTAATTCCTAAATAGCTATTAAAAAAGCAGCTTTTTCCCCTCCAAAATTAATATTTACTCTTGATCTCTTCTTAATATTTAAAATTAGAAAAAAAAATGTCTGTGTTGCCTTTTTCTTCATTTTAGCCTTTGAGTGATTCATAGGAAGAATTGATTTTGAGGTAGATCTGTGTCAGGCCAGCTGTTATAGTAAACCTGGCATTCTTTCCTGGGTACCACTAATTAGCAGATGCACAGAGTAAAGTAAATTTGGAGCATGGAGGAACCCTGTGTAGATGCCTGTGCTCTGTCTGTGTGTTACTGCACCAGAGCTGGACCCTGCCCAGAAAGACTGGCAGTAACTCAGGGAGATCCAGCAAAACTTTCTGGCTCTCAGAGCTGCATATCAAAAACTTCATGTGACTGCACACGTGTGACAGGGATCATAAAACTGGGAGTGGGGAGCTCCAGCTGCAGCTCAGCTGGGAGATGCTGGTGGCTCTCCAGAAGTCCCACTGGAGGATGGGGCTGAGCTAAGCAGGGGCTGCAACATCCTGGTGACCTGTCAGTGTCACCCTCCCTAGCCTCAGGGGGCTGGTTTCTCATCTGTGGAAGCTCTTGGCACTGCCCAGATCATGGAGCCACCCTTTCTGCTCCTGCCCCTTTGAATGTCCCTGCCCACCTTGGTGTAGTGGTTCCCTTGTGATGACATTGTTGGCAACTCAGTGGTGGGCTTTTATAAATAAATAATAATGCCAGAATGCTCTCAGACACTGCAGGTAATAATGGAATACTCTCAGACATTGAAGAGGTTTTTGAGATCACTTGTTTTTTCTTTTGCAGTTTCCCACTTCTGCTCGAAACTGGTGGTTTTTTTCAGGTCTTATCTTATTCTCTCTCCTACTGTTTTTTATGGAGAATGCTCTCCATAGGGATTTCTTGCTGTGGAAGTTTATCCTTTCTTGTCAGATGAGTAGTGGGTTTTTTCTGATCTCCAGTGCCTTATCTATACCTCTTTGGTCATAAGTGGTTCACTGCCAAGTTTTGTTTTGTTTTAGTGAGCTGAGTGCAAATGTGACTTTACTTCCCAGCCTAGCAAGGACCTAAATCATGTGAGCAGTGATAGCAGAAAAACTCATGATTTGGGTGTCATCTTGCAGTAGAGCCTTAGTAACCTTCAAATCCCCCAGTGCTAACTTCACCAAGCAAGGCAGTTTTGGGTGAACCCAGCCAGAAAAGGAGCAAAGTAATTTGATTTCATGTACTGATTTCTTTTTTGAAAGCGTTCTCACAAACAAGAAGCTCACTGGGAGTTTGTGTCCTATCCTCTGGCTGTGTGTATGTGTGTTTTTTTATATGGAGACCATGTGGGAAAGGGTACTTGCTCCTGCTGGGTGGTCCTATAATCTTTCAGCTCCTCTAGCATGTGACAGATCCTGTAGTAAGAGTTAAAGGTTTTGGAAGCACTTTGTTTTATTTGATGGAAGTGGATTTACAGAGTTGTGGAACACTCTTTAGCCTCTTGCCTTCAGATATAAAATGTCAGCAGAAATATGTGGAAAGTCTTTTTAGGAGCCCTTTAGTATGCAGTGAATTTTATGCACTGTATTTTTTTATTTTCTGGGGGGTTTTTTATTGCTTTACATTCTTTTCCTCTGTATGGATGGCTCAGGAATTTGAACATCATGCAGCGTCTCCTTGTGCCCATCATTCTGACTTATTTTGCACGTCCATTCTGAGGTTTGCATTTTGACACACTTTGCCTTTGCTGCCTGATTTCTTACCTGTGAGGAACTGAAAATGCTCAAAGAGAGGAAGTTTTCCTCCTCCCAGCATGGCTGCTGCCCATTCACCTCGGCAGCTGGGACTGCAGCTTCGAGCACATGGGCTGGGGAGCTCCCTGGTGTCCTGAGCCTGGAGGAGCTTTATTCTGTTATTAGCACATGCTGAAGCCTGTGTCAGCTTGTCTGGGCTGCTACTGTCCTGGGCTGGTTTGATGCCAGAGATGTGGGAACCCGTGCCACAATCAGGCCTTTGTTAGCTCAGACATAACTGAAGAGTTGTGAGACAGGACCATGTGAGAAGAAAATCATGACTCAGATAAAGTCATCAGACTTTAGACCCAGATAAATCCTCAGTGAGGATAAACTTGGGCTTGAAAGCCCTGCTTGAAAGCTAAGATTCCACACTACTTTTAAAGTAAATTAAAAAAAAAACAAGAAGTTGCTTAATTGGAGGGATGTTCTGGTATCTCTCCCTCTGCTTGTCAGAATCAATTACTTGTGGCTGATGAGCATGGGAAAGAGACAGTGGGAGCTTTTTTCTTTATGTTCTCTCTGGGGACATATTTTATCTGTGTAGGAATAAAGTGCAAGCTGAAGCTATCATGAAGTGAAGGATGAGAGCAGGGATTGCAAAGTCCGTGAATAGATGGGCTTTGAATGACAGCAAGGTTTTACAGCAGGGCAAAGAGACGTGGAAAACAGTGACCAAGGGAGAGCAGGATTTTCACATGACAGTTTTTAAATTCATTTTTATTACAGTGAATTCCCATAGCCATATTTAAAATTAATTATTTGTTGTGTGCATACAGTCAGTCCTGACATCTGCCTGTGCTGGATTCTGTGCTCAGACAAGTAGAGCAGGGGAAAATGCAGCAAATATCTGACATTGATGCAATGAGATCTCTGTACTGTCATAGCACATGCAACTGTGCCATGAAACACAACCTTAATTTCTCTGGGTTTTGGATTTTGTGTGTGTCTGTGTTTTCGGAAATAAAAATCCCCTTTCTCTGAGCAAGACCCAAAGGACTTTAATTTTCCCTATTCAGTGATTCTAATAAATTGCAATAAAGATTTGTCTTTTTGAGCATGTAAGGGTTTTTCACTGTTTTCTTCCTTTACTAGTAAATGCTGAAATAAAACATGTCCTTCCTTAGTCAAGTAAAAAACTTGGAAAAGGCATTTTTGTCAGAAGTAATTTGGAGGTTATCTTGTATTTTGGGCAATGCTGTTAACCTTTAGAAGTATGTAGATGTTCTTATTCTGTTTTTATCTTAGTTCTCATCTCTTGTAAGCCTGAAATAAATCATTTGCTTTATAGAAGTCCAAATACTGCTATCCTGGTGGCTGGGCAGTCAGATCACTAAGTTGGATGTGCTTGGTGTAATAGTTTCTTTTCACACTGTATTTTGCAAATCCTAACAAATTTTAAAGGCAGTGGAAGGCACTTGCACCTGGGACACAAAGCCTTTGCCCCCCTTCAGATCTGCTGCTGGCCAATTGTAAGACAAAAACCACTGGACAATGTGTACTGAGATAATTACAGACTGTTCAGCCCTTGAAGGGAAGGATCTCCTGTGCAGTAACTCTCTCACATTCTTGTGAGAAGTACAATTATCATCTCCAGTTGTGCATTCTGCTGTGCAGCTCCTTGCTCAGCAGAAGTACAGCACCTCTTTGGCATTTTAAGCACATTGGGCACTTCCCCATAAATGATTTGCTGGGTTTTCTGCTTCAGCTGAATTTCAGTAAGTGCCATCTGTATGTTTGTGTTGAAATTCCACTTGCAGGTTGTTCCTGGAGTGCACATTCTGTGCATCCTTTGAAAGAGCCAGGCCACTGGAAGCACATGAATAGAAATGTACCCAGAGTAGCCTTCAGCTGGGTTTTCCTGAACACCTGAGGGGTTTTCTCAGCAGCTGTAGAGGGATGGTAATTATGTCACATTGAGATATAGTTGAATTGATTTTCTGTTTTCATTTTGTTAAACCAAATCTCATTAATAAAGGGCATTACTCCCTGACACTGAGCTGCCAGTCCCTCAAGCAAGCACAGAACACTGCAAAACAGAAGCTTACCTAATAATTTTAATGGAATCACTGATAAATGAGAGTCTGTATCAATAATACATTTCTTAGTTGAAGTAGGAAGTTATTTAGTTTTTAACAAATACATTGCTAAATATTTAAATGGCATGTCTGCTAAAGAGCTTAGTCTAAGGCATGGTTGATAGAAAAATAATGGCACTAGTGCAGCTTCAGTTTTAATGTTTCATAGAATTTATGTATCTGTCACAAATAAAAATTGCAGTGATTTATTCTTTTGTGGCTGCTTCTATTAGGAGAACTCAGAATATTTGTTTTTTCTGGCTATACCTGGATCTTTGGCTCCAGAGGACCCTAGAAGGGGGAAAGCTCACTTTGAAAGAGAAATATTATTTATAATTATCTATAGTGCTGGATATGATCTCATGCTTTTGACAGTAATATTGACAATTAACACTTATGTGATGCTTGTTATACAGAGATGTCTGGTTTTACTCATCTCTGAAATAAATATTTTTATTTTATAAAGTTTAGGTTTATCTTCAGCTTATTTATTTGAAGAATATAATCTTCAGTCAGTGGCATTCCAGAAAACTTGAATAATTGAAATTGAATTTAGGATGGCTAAAGCAATGGTACAACAAACATGTGTTGAAATTTTGAAACTTAATTCTGTATTGGATTCTGCACTTCTAATCCAATTCTAGTCCATGTTTGTATTTTTACTTATTAAGAGAAGTCTCTGAAAGGATGGAGGGGAGGGTGTGGGTGGGGTTTGCCTTGTTTTTCACTATGGTGCTTTTTTACCATATTGGAATTTCAGTTAAAATTTTGTCATCTTGCAGTCCTGTCAATTTTCTTATCATACTTAATTATAAACATCTTAACAAAGGAAGCCTTTTGAATGTAGCAGATTATTCTTGGACCTTCACAAATCAAAATTAACATGCTACATTAATTTCTTTGTTTAAGTCCAATTCCTCAGCTGAAACACTACTAATTGAATATGACCTAAAGAAACAGCTTTACATGAGCTTCTGAGTGATTTTTGGATTCATATTTGCAAAAATATTTTTAATGTTCCATAGTCACGTTTAACATATCAGCAGTGATTTCATTCTTCTCTTTCATCTATATTGCTGTATTTTATACCCTGACCTTTTGCTCTTCCTTTGCCTTTCTGAACCTACGTGAACTATTCTAAGCATGCTCCAAAGTATTTAACACATTCAGGATTGTCTTTCACCACAGCACTGCCATGCTAAGGTTTGTTGAAGCAGATGGGTGGTTTTGTTCACTGCTTAACCAGATGCTTTCTATCCGAGTTGCTCGTGAGAAAAGTATGTATAATTCTGTAAACTATAGAATTCTTTTTCATATTTCTTTTTTTTTCCCCTTTGTGAGAACAGACAAGTAACTTATTCAGGTTCTGTCCAAAAATATTAATGGACTGGGGACCTGTTTCTGAAAATAATCCTGCCATATCCAAATTCATTTGTACCCCACGATGGACAGTTTTATAAATTCACAAACTGCTCATTTCCTCAATACTCTTCTTATATTAAATTTCTGCTTGCTGTTTGTTTTGTTACATATTGGTGAATACTCTCCCTGCTGTTTGAGGAGCTCAATTACAACCTGGTCATTACAGTACCTGTATCATTTTTTGGGATGATGATATTTATGATTACAAATTTCTTAAATTCACTGGGTCCCCACCCTTCCATTACACAGTTTGTGTTACCGCTTGTTTCATTTATTCAGCCTATGTTAAAATCACCTAATATCATTTCTGACTATGCCCTAAAAGCCTGCAGATGTTTTCCCAGTCTGCCTGTAATATTTACAGCTGATCCCTTTGCTCTGTAAACAGCAAGCAATGTGGGGTAAATTAATCCCACGAAATTCCTTAATTGTGAAAATCATCAGCCTCTTTGGCTGGCTGAGGCGGTGTGTGAGTGGAGGAAGGCTGCTGCCATTTATCATTTTCTTGTCCTTGTTGCAGCTTTATTTGCAAATAACCAGATTTACTGCCTTCAAAATGTTTCATCAAACACTTTTTTCTCTCCAGTAGTTATTGGCTAAATTATGAATACCTTAAATTCATAATATTTTGTGTCACAATGCTATATGCTTTTGGGAGCCTGTTTCCAAGGCTGTACCTTACACCTCCCTCTTCTGGTGAGATCTGTGGCTGTTCAGCTCACCTGAGACATACCTGATCAAGGGTTTACAAACAGATAAAAAAGGCTGGCTCTAGACTCTGAGGCTTGAAATATGTCCCATCCCAGTGTTCACTTATTAAGATTCCTTCTTGAATTAGCTCTAAGTTTGTGAATTGTCGCTTAAAAACCTGTGAAATTTTTGGGTCCTTCATGTTAAACAAAATCTGGGATTCTATGCTCACTTGAAGTCAAAATTGTGATTATAATTTGAGTTGTTTTCTAAATTGTGTTCCCAGATATCATTGCTTGATATTCATATTTGTAACAGCTGATGCAAACATGATCTGGGAAGGAAATCCTGAACACACCACCTTTGCTGTCAGGGGAGCTGTAAACCTTTTCCCACATCCAAGTCCCTTGCAGCTAGCACTCCTGTTTTATTTCTGTGGCATTTCTGTATTATTAAAAAATAAGCAATAATACCATATGAAACAGCCCTCCAAAGCATGCTGCTGTGCTGATTATCTTTTTGTACGTTCTGTGTAGGACACAATAATGCCTTGTGTTTGCACAGTTGCTTAAAAACCTGTGAAATTTTTGGGTCCTTCATGTTAAACAAAATCTGGGATTCTATGCTCACTTGAAGTCAAAATTGTGATTATAATTTGAGTTGTTTTCTAAATTGTGTTCCCAGATATCATTGCTTGATATTCATATTTGTAACAGCTGATGCAAACATGATCTGGGAAGGAAATCCTGAACACACCACCTTTGCTGTCAGGGGAGCTGTAAACCTTTTCCCACATCCAAGTCCCTTGCAGCTAGCACTCCTGTTTTATTTCTGTGGCATTTCTGTATTATTAAAAAATAAGCAATAATACCATATGAAACAGCCCTCCAAAGCATGCTGCTGTGCTGATTATCTTTTTGTACGTTCTGTGTAGGACACAATAATGCCTTGTGTTTGCACAGTTGTGTGATTTTTTGTTACACCCAGTGGGAGTTTGTTTTCACAGGGGCTGTGTGGAAGAGCCCAGGCTGGATGTTTGTTATTGTCATGTTGGGCTCTAATGGGCTGGTCCTGCTCTGCTTGCTCAGTGCCCTCCTCCCACTAAAAACCTGCAGCATCTGTAGCCTACAAATATACAAAAGCTAAGCTAGGAAAAACAGCACTTTTCCACACAGGGTATCACAATATGCAGCTCATTTTTTCCTTTGAAATTAATTGATGAGTGAATAGATTGTTTTTTAATATACAGAAAAGGAGATTTCAGTATGAAACAGAGATGTATTAGAGATATATGTGGAGATATTACACTTGCAGTGATACAACTTACCTCCATGTTCTAGTAGTGTCTTTATGTGAATAAGGGCAGGAGGATCAGTGGACTTTTCAACAACTTGAAAAGTCTTCCAAATAGAAATATAGACTCTCTCAACCTCTGGTATGGTGTCCATCACTGCACCATCTGCATACTTCACAATATTTATATTTAGGAGATTAATTCATGCAACAGCTCTGTCAGCTGGGGATCTGCAGTTAGACTCCTTCCATGGATTGGAATGGAAAAGCACAGGAATTTTGAAGGGTCAGAAAAGAAATTCTGTGGTGGAGCTGGGAACTGAAAGAGTTGTCAATGCTGAGGCAAATATGTCTGTGGAGCACATTATTATTATATCCCATAAAATTTCATCTGTTTTCTGATTCACAGAGAAGCACAGTCAGTTTCTGTTTCTTGAATGATGTTTTCATTCATTTCTCAATGTTAATTGTTTATAAAGTATGAAGATAGACTTGTTTATAGTCATTTGTTTGCAACCTTTTAATGTTTTTCTGGGTGTCAATAATGAGCCCAGACCTAATGCTAAAGACAACTTCAAGTGCAAATACTTTAATCTGTAATCCATGCCTAAATTACATACAATGTTCCCACATGCCTCCTGTGTGGTAAATAAGCACCTGTTCTGAGATGGTCTGAGCTCACACGTGTGTACATTTGCTTTATTTTTACAACTAAGTTTTTGTTAAGACCCAGATGATTTACTGTTAGTGTTAAGTGCCTTATTTATTTTTTAAATTAATTCCTTGCTGGTCTAGAATTAAGGTTCCCTTCAATTGCAGGAATAAAATAATTTCCTGCTGCTAATGTAGGTTTCTCTGGAAAATCTGAAGCCCTTAGGGAGGAGATGCCTTCCCTGCAGGTCTTTCAAGTAAAGGACTGTAAACTGTCCCCATTAATGCCCTCCTCTAAAGGGAATTCGGGCTGTAAGGAATTGGGAAAATAAGGGAAAGGGGCTGAAGGGGGAGGTGGGGCTGCTTTGTTTTCTTTTCCACAGACATGTGAAACTTTGAGATTGCATTTCTCCGTGTTTGGCAGTGGATGTGTGTGATTTGTGTGTCTGTGTGTGTGTGTTGACTCAGACTGGAAGACCCAGCCCTGCCTCTTACGTGTGGACTGGATCCTCACCTCTCCAAGGGGATCGTGTGTCGGTTCTGGCACAGCACAGATGCAGGATCTTGGCAGCTGAGACTGCCCCTTCCAAGCATTTTTATATAGGAAGAGGCGTGTGCTGGCCACTTTCAGAATTCTAGCACTGCTTTTAACTCTGAGTTTCCAGAGGGTTTTCTATCCATTTGTCAGTTTGGATTTTTGTTAAATATATACACCCATGACAAATTAGCTGCCCTTCTCAGGGATATGTGAATGTAAGAGCCAGGTAGGCTGACTTGAGAAAACTCGAAGCTGGAGATCAGCTTTTTACCACGTTGTTCAGCACTTGGTACTCCCAGAAAGATTCTTCTATGAAATGGTAAAGAGTAAATCAGGTGAGGCCAATTGTTTATCTTCCATTCAACTGGAAGCTGCTTTTAGTCAGTTTTGGTCTATTCTTTGTCTTTCCATTTTCACTCCCATCTTTCTTGTGGAGTTGGCTGATATGCAAAAAAAGAAAAACCTGGAAAAATGTTTTCATTATAATTTGGAGTGTTTTCAGTTGACAGGGTTTTTTTTTAAATTGCTTTTTGAATTTTTGGCAGTGTTTAAGTTTGGGTGTTTTTATAATAATCTTTGGAAAGTTTTATAGAATGGGTCTTATATTCATAAACCAGAAAAAATCCAAAGGTGAGAAGTGAATCATCCAAGTTTTTTAAAAGCTGGTTAGCAAATTGATATTGATGTAAATGGCAAATAGATCTACACAAGTGCCAGTTAAATTCTGAGTGGCCAAGACACTAGAATGTTAGCACTGCCCTCAATTCCCTCTCTGTGAAGCTGAGGGCTGAGTGCCCTTTAAATTTTTAACTTGGATTATTTAATTGCATTTATCCTTTCTCAGACATAATTAAACAGGTGATGAAAACCAAATTGTAAATAACATAGCTATGCCTTGTCTTGAAAAGAATAATGCTCAATGGTATTCATTCACATAAGTAGTGGGAAACGGATTCATGTATTTCCTATGCTTGGATAGCTTCATATATCAGTTGTTGTGGTTCATCATTAAAATCATGGAAATGACAGCATGCTTTTAAAATCCTAAATGGCAAGATATGCTTTGATAGAATGAGGCCAACTCATAAAATCAAAAGGATAACATAATAAATAAAATTCCAGAAACCTGAGCATGTCTACTACAGCTTTGCCCTCCTTCTGACTGTGGTGTTGATGTTGGCAGGCAGTGGGCTGTGATCGACAACTCGGGAGCAATGCCAAGGAAGACAACTGTGGAATCTGTGCAGGAGATGGCTCAACGTGCAGGCTTGTGAGGGGACAAGCTAAGGCACATGTCTCACCAGAAAAAAGTAGGTTGCAATTTGATCCTGGGGTGATTTATCCTTGATTGTGTTTTCTTCTTGTGTGTTAGCATGCATATTGCAGTGACCTCTTAGCCAGATACTTGTTTGCAGTTTTGCAAAACTACTTATTCTGAAGTCTGTGCTAGATTAGTCTGCTGAAATTCCGTGAGGGATACCACACATTAGGGTATAGCTAGGAAAGAATTTGAGATATGCATTTTTTTTAATAGAGCTACTCAATTCATTCTATCAGGAATAACCATCAAGATGCACATCTTATTTTAGAGGGTATCCTCATGTTGCAGTATATGTGATGCTGCAGCAATCCATGGAAATCCATCTTATAGATGATTTTATGGAAATAGTGGCCTTTCCTTGTAAGTACCTGGTTTTCAAATTAACTTGGATTTTTTTTTAATTTTTCTTGTTTGTTTGTGGGTTTTTTTGTGACGTCCAATGACAGTTGCACTTCAGGGACAAGTTACTACTTATATGGTACAAAAAGCACAAAGTGAAAGGGGCTAATGCTTCCATCTCTTTTTTGTGTGTTTGTCTCAAATTCCACCATTCTTTCCTCAAAATAATGAGCACCTTACTGGGAGTAACTCTGTAGGTCTCGTAATATCAAAAATATAAAATATAAAAGGGGAGGGGTATTGGAATTAGACCCTTTGCTGGAATCTGAAGAGTCTGCCTGTTTTGATATGCAGCCAAAGTTTTCCAAACAAAAACTCTCCTCTGACACTAGCGCTCTCCACCCTCACAGATGATGCTCCCTGGAATCTCACAGCACATGTCCCATGTGTTTATCATATGAATAGTTGCCTCACCTAATTTTTTCTTTTTCTGAACTCACGCCGTGTATTTGTCACATGGAGATGAGGCCTTTGAGGTTAATTACCTTCTTGCAAAGTCACCAGATAGAAGGGTGCTCTTAAAGTCAGTGCTCAAAGTTCAAATGCAACCAGCTTTTCTTTTTAATGGATGAAGCCCCTGCCTCTGAGTGCTGCCTATATTTTAATACTGTTGTATTTCAGCCTGCAAAGATTTCGCTTGTGCACTGATTTTGAAAGAGCTTTGTCTATGGAATCATGCTAAAATCTTATTGCAGTATATATAACTATTCCCGTGGAGTTTTTAATGCCCCTATTTTCAATTTGGATGTAGCTTGGAGTAGTTTATTTGTTATCTCGGTGATCGTTGCTTTGCAGTGTGGTGCCTTGTACTGCCCTGCAAGGGTGTTGGGCACCACTGTGCAGGAGCATAATTTCTGTAATTCAGTACATGTGTAAAGGAAAGACAATCTAAATTAAAAAGTGGCTGGTTGTGTGGCAGTGACTTTTGAAGTCACAGGATAATTTTGCACAAGTCAAAGAGCCTTTTTTACATATTAGATGGTCTATCAGTGTTAGCCTTTGCCTTGCTTTGACTAAAGGTCCTTTTTATTGATGAGAGAGTGTAGTTCAGTAATTTATAGAATTTTTCATTGTGAAAGAGTGAGAAAATGTCTTGAATGCTTACAATGAGCTGAAAAAGAACTTTCATGGGGGCCACTTTTTATTCATTCGCCATATCAAAGGCTCAGAGCTTCTGGGCAGCATAGATCAAGCACTTGTAAAGCAAATACTTTTGTAGTGTCTCCAAGTTGTATTTGGTTTGTGTGTATAGATAGA
>NW_005054313.1:2392241-2402199 GCF_000277835.1 Geospiza fortis | reverse complement strand
TGAAGGTCAGCTGGAATTGAAGGCATTTGTGTTGTCTATTCCAGCTTTACAGCACCAGAGATTCTGCTGGAGAAGGATGATCCCTGGGGACACCATAGCTAGTTCTAAGGCAGCCCAAATAAACTTTTTGGATTGGTGACTCTGATTGGATAGTTCATGATAAGTGAAATAAAAAGTTTCACATTTAATTGCTGCTTAGGACGGAACTACAGTAAAGACAAAGTGATAAAGGGGATCTGGTTTTGAAACTGTCAGTTTATGACAGAAAATATTAATTTCACTTGTGGTGTTCTGGCTCAGGTAAGGCTGACTAGAACTGACATCACTTGGTGGAAGCTCTCCCATTGCCTTGAAAATTCTGAAGAATGCCCATGGTTCATTGTTTCCTCTGTTATAACTCAGTGTCTCCTTAAGAGTCCTTTAAAATTAAAGACCAAGAAAGACTATTCTGAGGAAAGATGTCAGTTTTGCCAAGTTTTGGGTTTATCTTGCACTGCAGTAGGCTGGATGATATGAATGAATTACCACTGGCATAAGCAAAACAGTCCACATGATACTAAATTCAGAACTTGATGTTTTTCTTGGTTATTGTGATGGTGCCAAAATATATTTTGGGTCAAGTTGTTCAGCACTATGCAATGAGTTCCATATAATCATCCTGTGTGTGAATGAAATGTGGAAATAAAGCCATCCTTTCTTTGTGGTAAAATGTCAGTGGAGGGAGGCACATTATCTTCCAAAGAGCCATTTGGAAGCTTTCAGAATAGTGTTGAGAAAATATCGACACATGACAGAAATGTATTTAAGAGGGAGCTTAAGGCTGTGAGCAGGATGTAAATTTTACTGTTCAATGAAGCAAATTAAAAAACTGGAAGGAAAGCAAGAGCCAAGGATTTTAGTATAAAAAAGAGGCATAAGGGAAAATAAAGTGCTTGGTTATCTTAGCCTTTATTTTAAAACAAAGAAATTTAGGCATTAATAGCAAATGATTTCTCATGAAGGACTAATTTTGTTTTATCATCTTTTTTGATATGTTTTTACATTAAATTAATGTCTTTGATCAGAAAGTTAAACAGCAGTGAAAGGGAGCTTACTGTTTTGCAAATATGAAAGGAACAATTGTTTCAAAAGTTTATTTTTTCCACTAACACTTAATTGCCTTTGAAAGACAAAGTAAGTTAAACTTCTGTCAGCAAGCCAGATTCTAACATTCTGGTAAAATGATTAAAGGTTTGACTAACGATATTCAAACAAAAAGTGTAATAAGTTGTAAAATGTACCATCCCACTGGGAAATGAGATATCATGGGCCTGAAGTTTCTAGTACTAAATGCATGGAACTCCCATTAACTCTACTGCACTTTGTGCACATGGAAAAATGGTAGGATTGGGCCCTCATATCTCCTTTCTCTACCATTGTTGGCGAGAAATGGTAGAAAAATGTTCTGGTTCTGATACCAACAAAGAAGACAAGATGCTGGTTCAGTGTGGGGTGAAGTTGAAGGTGTGGACTTGTCCCATTCTGGTTTTATTTGATTCCCAAATTGCAAGATACTTGCAAGTTTTGCCTTTCTTAATGTTTTGCTAAAGAGCTTCTTATAAAAGCTTTCACTGGTGATGGCTTTGTAACAGTTTGAATTTCCTTTTGCCATGTGCTTTATTTCCTGTGGCACTTGTGTAATATACCATTGGTCACTTCTTCTCACATGATGTATGCCACCATCCCCGAGATTGCTTAACCAAAAACCTAATTTCACTTTGGTCATTTATCTAAACAGAGGCCCTTGGCACAATTCCCTCTTCTGTGTCATCAGCCAGCTCAACTTTGTGACAACTTCTTGCCTCATGTTATTTTCCGTCTTTGAAATAAATATACATGGAGCTAGCAACCCCAATTGTCAAGGTTGCCTGATACTTCATTTTATATGAAGGATTATTTTCCAAAATTAGACAGTTGTGTCAGTAACTTCTCATGCCAGGTGCTATGTGTTTTGGAGAAAATTCAGCCAAAACAGCTCAGCATATTCCAAGGACACAGAGGAGAAAAACATGTTGTTTCCCACTGTCAAAACATTCTTGAAACCTTTTATTTAATATGTCTTAAAATCCCCCCATTGTTGGACTTGATCACAGATCAGGGATTTGAAATTTGGCAGGCAATGATCTTCTGGTCATGGATAAGTCTTTTGCAATGTCTGTGAACATCAACACATATTTTACTACAACTTTTACAAAAATCCCCAACCTTTTCCTTCAGTTTCTGTGGAATCTTCTTGGATGTTAACAGCTGAAATTTCTGAAAACTTATCCTTTCAAGTGTTCTCTAGCTTGTTACAAGTCCTGACTGCAAACAGATTGCATGTGTGTAGCCTCCTTAGAATACATTAACGTGTTGCTCTTCCAGAAATAAGCTATTACAGTTTTTCCTTGAGGTTGCTCTGGCTTTTTGCTTTACTGCAGTGTGGACCAGGTGCCATGGCATGAACTCTCTGATGCCTCCTACCTCACATTCAGGCATTCAGAAGAGATTTTTGTGGAGAGCTTCCAATCTCATGGGCTTCAGACTTATGACAGGGAATTATGAGATCACATGAGAAGAGGGAAAGATGAGATGAGTTGAGCAGGAAAATTTGCCATTAGTTCATGCAGTGAAGGAAAGGCAGATGTGAGAAGGTGGGTGGAGGTTGTGGGACTGGCTGTACAGACACACTGAGTCAAGGAAAGAGGAAGAGAAGACTGAGATTAGATAAGGAATCTGGGTGGGAGATGGAGTGAAAAACACTTGGAGAGGAAGGGGGAAAATCAACTATCTGTAGAGCCAGAAGAGGGAATTGGGACTGGTTTGGCAGGAAAACTGTGTGTGGGGAGGGATAGGATGCCAGTGCATTAGTGTTCCAGTATGGATAAGGAGCACTTTTTTTGACGCAAATTTTACCATGGCCCTAAAATACTGTTCATCAGTTCACACCACAGAGTGGTCTTGGAGAGCATAAATTGGAATTTTTTTGGGTGAAGCTAAACCAGAAGATGTGTCCCAGAAAATCACCTGATGTTCTCCAGCAGCTATAGGATATCCAGTCCATGGAATCAGACTAGAATTAGTCCCAACGAGGCACCTGCATTTTTGTAGTCTTCAGCACCAACTGGCTCAGTCTAGACATACCTTTACTTTGGTTGGTTTACCTGGGGCCGTTACAGATAATATGAATCTTCCTTCTGTAATTTCATGGTCCCTTTTGTCTTGAAGAAATTTCTTAGTAAGAACATTGGCTATTTCATGACTTATTTTGTACTGCATTTCCTTAAGATCCATTCTCTTGAGGGGCTGTTTACTGCATGTTTTTTATGTTTTCTCCAGTGCATGTATTGGGGTTTGCTTTCATTGGGCAGGTGAGACAAAGCCCAGCAGAAATGCCTTCTGGAATTATGCCTGATGCCAGAGTGGATGAGGGAAGCCACTGCAATAAGGTTCCAAATATTTGAGAATTTTAGTTCCTGTGTGCTGTAGTTGTTCCTGGATTACTGTTTGTATTTTGAGAGCACAAAGGTCTTCGATCAGAACCAGGGAGCCAGCAAATAAGTTCTGAGCAAATACATAGATGGAAACACGTTTTATAGACCTGAAATAAACCTCTGGCCTGCTATAAGAGGAGAGAGGGAAAAATCCCAACTGGCCCATATGTGAAACAGTAAATGGGTCCACCATGGCCCACATGGAAAAATAAATAAAACCTGCTGAATTGGATTGAGTTTAGGAATGTGACTCCTTTATTTTGATCCTGGGGATTAGCTCCCAGTCTTACCATAGCAGGGAGTCTGATCTTGCTCTCATTGAGATCCAAAATCTAAATCCACATTAACACCATAGAAACAGGATCAAACCTTGACATCTAAAGTAAAGTAATCCAGGAGCTTAATCAGCAAATGCTATGTTGTGTGCACACATTTGCTGAGAGAGTCTCTGGGTGAGAGTGGAGGGTGATGACTCCATGTGCTGCTGGGAATGCCTGTCCTGAAAGCAGGGTTAGAATAGAGAGACAATATCTCACCTGCTTCTCAGTTTTTAGGGTGAGACTTAATCTGACCTCATATGTTAGAGTCTGGTGTTTCTGCATGTTCCAGATGATTTTGGGGTAATTTGTTTTCATCTTTAGACAAAGGTCAGCAATTAACTTTCAAAGAAATACTGTAAGGAGGAAAAAAAATTTAATCAAAAATTCTCAGTATGGATTTCAGGGTAGCAATTTCCCCTTATGTTTTTGTAAGAGTTCACTGCTTTTAGCAGTGTGGACCCTACTGATTTAATGGGAAATGTACAGCATAACCATTTTAAATGGGTTTACAGAGCCTTGTGTTTCTTTAAGAATATGAATTACATTCAACTGAGAACCAGAGACCTTTGGAATATATAATTTTTTAGGAGCCAGACCTGGACAACCTTAACTATTGTTTCAAAGCTGTCCCAAGGAGAAGGAGGAGTCCCTTATGGTCAGTTCTGTCCCATTTCTTCCAAACCCTCATCTCTGTTCAGAAGTCCAAAAATCTCACATTTATTTTTTCCTGTAATTTACTTCATCTCAAGGAAAGACTGCCCTAGGTCATGATTATCTCAGTCAGGTTACAAAAATCTCCTGCTGTCAGACTTCTTGACAGGTCTGTGGGCTGCAGAGGTTGCCTGCTGCTGCTGTGGTGGTGAGCTCAGTCATCCCTAATGCAAATAAAACACTTTCTGCTAATATTGTCTCTGCTGCAGAGAAATACCAAATTTAGCACCCCCATGAGACTTTTGGACCATATCAGAGAGTGCTTGGGTGAGGGTGGAATGTCTGTAGTACTGCTAAAGGAATGTGAGGCATCCTGGAAAGGGATCTGCAGGGTCTGCCGGGGCCAGCGGAGCTGCCTGTGGGGAGGCGCAGGAAGCTCAGCAGATCGACCCTGTTGTTCTCCAGAGGAGCAGTGCTGCACATGTGTGCACATCTGCAAAGCCAGCCTGTGTCCCTGCAGCACGGGCTGCCCTCAGCTCCGCTTCAGAGCAGCAGCTCATGCGTTCTGAGCTGGTCATCATCTGACTTTATTGGAGGTTTTGTGCTGAGACTGACCCTTGGTTGTTATCAGGATGGGATTCAATTCCCGACCAAGTAAGCACAGATGGGCCCCTCAAACCTGCTTTCTGTCAAATACTGCCGAGCACATGTGAATTCAGTAGTTATTTCCTTACTTTAAAGATATGCACACCCACTACCTCCTGGCTATCTTTGGCAATTCCTCTGATGAAAAACCAAGATGCAAAAAGATATTAAGTGGTTCAGTAGTTAATGTTTTTTCCAGGACTCCTTAGTTGTATTATTGTTTTACTGTAGTATTTTTCACTCTGGTGGAATACACAAGAATGAAATTAATAAAGCTCATATTTTATTACATCCAAAATAAATTGTTATATTTAAATGTCCTTCCTAGAAATTGACGATATAAAAACTGTAACATAAGAAGGTGTTTATTTCAGAAAAAATAATTGCAGTATTTGCTTGAAGTATTCTGAACATTTGGCAGGAAATCATACTTATGCTAAGGAGATGTAAACCAGAAGCTGATAATTTAGCATCTACTATAAAGGGGTCCAGTTTGAAGTGGAAAGAAACCTTTTTAAACTATTTTTTTACTTAAAACGAAACTATTCTTCCTCTAAATATTTTATGGGTAATTCTGGAGCCAGTGTATCACTGACTTTCAACACACATTTCATTTTGAATCTGTAAAAAGGAACTTCCTCTGCAGCAGCCACTGAATGTGCATTAGTTTCATCACCAAGCAGAGCATCTTGTGCAGGGTGCAGCTGCAGAGGACACGTGTGGCAGGGCCTGCCTTGCAGAAGAGATGCAGTTGGGCCATGATGGAAATGAGTGACAGCTCCTTGGATGCTGCTCTCTTCCTTTTGTGGATATCCCTGTGGATATCCCTTTTCTGAGAGCACTGCTTTTGTTGGCATGAGGGTCTCTAGCCTGTTGGTTTGACTGGTAACTCAGTTTGCTCGGGCAAATCACAGATTTCCTACATTTGAAATGAGAAGTAATAACTTTCTGCCTTTGTAAAATGCACTGAAGTAAGTGTGTTGCACATTATTATATGAAGAGGCCTTTCAGGCAGCCAAAAGCTGTTTTGTATTGATATGTCCTGTTGGGGGCTGGTTTGGTTTATAGTTCATTTTAAATTGAGCCTCTTACTGGAAGAAATGATCTTATATGGTAAGTTAGATGCAGACACCGTTATAACATATACCTTATAGCTATTATATATTTGCTCTTAACTGGTCTGTAATTGGTTAAGGGTTAGTGTTAAGTAGATGATTTATTTCCTGTAAGTCCTGCCACTTATTAAAGTTGTGACCTGCAGCAGGAAATGAGGTGTGGGCAAAATGAGACTGAACAGCTGCAGATTTTTGTAAGGGGGAAGGACTACTTAGCAGATTCCTTATGTCAATTCAGTGATTAGAAAATAAAACTAGGACAACAGAGTGTAAATATGTTCCTAATACACTACTGACATTTCAGTTGTTATTGGTAATAGCAAATTATTTTCCAAGAGAAAGCAAGATTTACAAGTCCATTTGTAGGTCTTAATAGTTGCATGACATGTCAAACAGACTCAGTACACTGTACTTAATAAAATAATATATTATTTTTAATAGAAAAACTGTGAAAGCTGTGAAATATTTTCTTAGACACATTTGAGGGTTTTCAGTCTAATTATGTGATGTACAAATTCCCTGATGAAAGATAATTTCTAAACCAGTTCTTTAATGTTTGTAGGGGAAGAAACTGTGATTGCTGTACCACATGGGAGTCGCAGTGTGAGAATCGCCCTGAAAGGACCAGCACACCTTGGTATGACTGAGCTGTTTTATGTATTTATACATAGGCAGAAGATAAAAACAGAACCTTGTAACTGAACTCATCCAAACTTTGGAAAATATGGGTAAGATCATGACCTCGATACCTTGATTCCTCTTCCCATCTTTAATATCCAGCCTGGAGATAATCCTAGGGAAGACTGGAAAGTTTACTTGGTAAAAAGAAATAGAATTCATGGAGGTGGTTTCTATTCCTTCCATTTAAACCAATATAAGGCATCTCAAATACAGTACACTCTTAAACAACACCAAAAATACCAACTTCCAGAGGATTATGTGAACCAACATCCCTTGCATAACTCAGCACCAGATTTCTGTTGTAGGCTCTGACAAGTGATCTAGGAACAAATGAAGTTGGGTGAATGACTACAGAAGTCCTGCTTCCATGTAGTTCTTTTAGTCATTATACATCACCAATGAGAAACAGTTTGTTATTCTGTAAGGCAGTTGTTTTCCAATATTTTCTTATAAGGCTGATGGCAGTATTTATGGCAATTTCCTTATCCATAGGCCTAGTTTGCCTGGAGAATTCATGGTTTCAATTCAATGGTAAGTGAATACTAAGCAATGAGATAAACTATTCATTTAACTTCGAACAATTTTTTATCCAGATGTGGTTTGGATCATAGAAATAAAAAGAACTTAAGCTCTGAGATATGTAAACAGAAGTAAAAAATGCATTTTATTTGAAAATTGCTCATCAGTTTGTTTGCTTTCAAAAATATATTGTCACATCCCTTCAAAGAAAAAAACTGAAATAAAACTCCCTCTTCAGAACAGCTCCAGGGTGACAATAACTCTAGATATACTACTTATATTAAGAAAGTACAAAGCTGATTTTATATTGAAATAAATACTATTCCTTTAAAACTGTTGAGGGGATGTGTGATGGAGTGATCCTGACCAGTTCAGGTCAGGACTCTTGGACTTTCTTAAGTAGTTCTGCAGAAGGAAGTTGTTGTTTCAGCTTTGTATGAGGAAAAAGTACTAGATTGAGTGGCTCTTGGGGGATTTCTGGAAAGCTCCTGAGGAATGCAGCAGCAGCTCAGTAACTGAGTACAGAGTGCTCCTGGCTTCCTACCCAGGGTGGTTCTGTAAAGAAGCTGTGGCTTGGCATCACCTTTGTTAGTTCACTCTCTAGCTGGACAGGAATTGTGAAATGTTCCCTTAACCACTTCCACCAGCACATCTGTTTGCAAATCTGCAAGGATTTAGACATTTTTTTACCTAAAATTAAAACTGCAGAGGTAAAAAACAACTGAGAGCTGTGGTGGGGAGGGAGGTGAGAATTGCTTCTGGCTTCATAGCCAGGTCTCCAAGAGCTGATGCTCTGGAGCAGCTTCTCCACCTTCCCACTGTACGTGTTCCTGGGTGTTTGTCACTTAACAGAAGATACCAAATGATCCTTTCCTGCAACTACATCAACTTTTGTGTGGGTGTACTGGTAGAATTAAAGCCAGAATTTAAAAAAATCATCTACTATTACAGGTTCCATTTGTCAGAGATGTTTTTCCTGGCTTGCAATGAGTTGAATTTAACAGGTGAAGCAGGGACTACTTATTGTTAAAGTTTTATACTGCCTCCTGTCGCCAGTATATATTTGTCCTTCAAGTAGAGTCAGCAGCAATAGCAAAAACTTGAAGAGCACTATGGAGTGTCTGGCACTTTTCCCTTCATCTTGTGTTCAGTGGGGCTTCATCCTGGGTTTATGATCTGGTCTTGTTCCAGGAAAGCACAACTGCTGGACTAATCAAAAATGGAAATGTGGTTGGAGATGTAGCACATAACAGATTTGAAACAAATGCTCTGAGCATTGTTTTGCAACCTGCAGTTAGTGTTTGAGCAAGGACTGCTTTTCTTTGTAGCTGGTTAGAATAAGTGCTTTGTTGGTGTCTTTGGACACTTGAAAACAGGCAGCAGATTCATCAAGATGTTACTTTGGGTTTTTAACAAATATGGCCCCTCTGTACTTCTGCCTGCTAGGGTTTGGTGAAAGATTTGGTGGAAAATAACCAAGTAATTAGCACAAAAATGGGTCTGAATAAAATGTTTCATTGTGTTGGCTTTGTTTTTGATTTGGACTGTATCATGGCTTTTCTAGTAGTTGTTTTAAGAGCATTAGAATCAAAAGTAAGCCTGAAAGTTCCCTGAAATTAATCCTCCAGCAGAAGAAACAGGAAAACCAGAAGCTAATATTTTTACAAGTGGCTAATGCTAGATAACTGAGTTCGTGAACTTAGGGAGGTTAAACGTTACTGAAAGGAACTGAAATGTTTTTCTTTTTGTCAATTTTTTCTCTGCTCACAGAGATTTGCATCATGTGACAGCCTTTAGCTGTGGGTTTGTGCACTGCTCTGCCTTTGACAGATGCTCAGAGGAGCATGGTGTTGCTTTTGCTTGCATTTTGAGAAGAATGTTTTGTATTGTGCTACCTACAAATGAATCACAGAAAAGAAGCAGCTTTTGGACAGCACCATACTTGCTCCTTATTGCACTGAGAGCAGGAGCAGTTTTCCTGGGAACTCCTTCATGCACAGGGAGGTTCCTGCAGTGGGTTTCCTGCTCCTTCCTGCCACCAGGAGAATGGGGGTATTCTGCTGGGCAAGGCATTTGCCATTTTTGTCAAAGGAAGGAAAGTAACTAAACACAGATAGTTACAGGTCTTTGGCGCTGGTGATTGTCCTGCTAGGCACAGAAACAGGTGAGCACTCAAGAGAATTCCCTGTCCATGTTACTCTTCACATCTGGAGTCTCGAGGAATTGATTTAAGATGGGCAAGCTTACTCCTGAAGTCAAACTTCCCAGGTCTTTAGTATAACAGGACTCTGCAGAACAAAGAAACATTTGGTGAATTGTTTTCTTGTCATGAAACCAGCTGATCAAACGTGTGTTCTCAGTTACTTCTCTGAAAGCAATAAATGAAGTTTTGAGGAAGGAATTCCTCCCCAATAAACATCATTATGTTATTTATGCGTTAAATACACCAAGTGCTTCATGTCTCTCTGTTTTGGAAGCCTGTGATGACAAGCACTAGGTACGACTGAGCAGGAAT
>NW_005054313.1:2354525-2392209 GCF_000277835.1 Geospiza fortis | reverse complement strand
AGGAATGCATTCCACCAGAGGTTATCCATTGTGCTGTGCAATAGCTCCTCATCTCCCTGTGTGACACAGGAAAAATCTGAGCAGCAGTTCTGGGCTTCAGTGGTGTCACCTCCAGAGACACAGACCATGGCTCCATAGCTGCACCTTGCAAATAAACACATTATTTGCATCCACATCTAGTGTAGCTCTAATGTAAACGTGTCAGCTCTCTGGGAGTTACTGTCTTGTTAGTTGCTGAACAATATTCTTGGTTTCTGCTTAGAAAAACATCAAAAATGGTTTTTTATTTTAAAAAATGGTAAAAAGACTGTTCAGAAATGCAGCTGAGGTCACCAAAGAAATATTTTCATCATCTTTTTGCACTAGCTGGATTGTAATGCCTTGTAATGTTCTTGTAATGTTAAATCCTAGTTTCGAAAGGATCCTGTCCTCCTAAGCATCTCACTGAATTTATTTTGAGTTGGAAGTACTTAATATTTGATTTTACACTTATTTTAAAAAATGAGACAATAACAGGCACCATTAATTTTTACTTAATTTTAAGCAGCATTTGTGATCAAGCTGTAAGTTTGTGATTTAAGCATGAAGTTTGGGATCAAGGCTTGCAGAAACTTAATTCAAGAATTCTGAGTTCTATATATTTTAAAGGGTTATTTTGTAATGCAATCAGGAAAAGACACTTCCATAAAAATGGCAAACAGAAATATGTAGTAATCATCTAAATACTTATTTTTTCTGGGATTAGTTTATATCTTTGTTCCTAATGGAATGTGTTGGACAGTGGGGCACACTGATTCCCAGAGATTTATGTTTTCTCTTTGACAAAGTACATTTTATTCACCACTAGATTCATACCCTGTGATTAACATAAAGTCATTTCCTAGAAAATCCTTCCTGAAACTTCCTTCCAGCCATGTATGTGATCTTTGTTATACCTATGAGCACAGTGGAACCTAATGCTTAGAAGCTTGGGATAATGGTGGTGTGTTTTCAAGGAGTTTAATTCATTCTGTAATTTCTTTATTCTCTTTGTTTGGGTGCTCCAGAATGCATATTTGTTTAAAAAATATGAAGGAAGAAAGCAGTTAATGATGGATTTCAGCATTCAGAGTATGTTTTCAGTGCAGGTAAAACCAGATGCTTTTAACCTAGATGACTGACTTAGGTAACTTTGTTTAAAGTACCAAAAAAGGCAAGGTAGTGGGAGAAAGAGGGTATTTATATCTCATCAAAAGATTCCTTTTAGCTTGGCCTGAGCTCATCTGAGATTCATGCTTTTCTCATGCAGTGCTCTGGTGGATTGTAACCAGACCAGGGTATTTCAAGTCATGCATCTTGCTGTGCCTCTATGCTGTGCTACACAGAGCCCAGAATTCTACCTTCGTTATGAATATCTTCCTTTAGCTTTGTCCACTTACAGTTCAGTCAGCTTTCTGGAAGTGATTTAATCTTAAAATGCTTCATCTGTCTTCTGGAGGCTGTGGGCTGTTAGTTTAATCTGTTTCCAAGGAGTAGAGAACAATTCAGAAAGGGTTTTCATCACCAGCTGTTCTGGGAAGGGCCGTCCCTGCAGCTGCCCACCTCCTGGCCCTGCTCTTTGCTCACATGGGAAATACTCAAAGCTGAGTTAAGGATCTTGGGGCAGTGATTCAGGTATTGAGGTGAGTGTCAGGTGGGTTTGGCACCGCTCAGGTTTCTCTGGAGACTGACTGCTCAGATTGCTTGGCTTCTGAGTTGCATGGAAGTATGAGGTATTTTCCTCTATACTGATTCTATCAATTTTGAGTTTCTTTCAGCTTTTCCTGCTCAAGCTTTTGCTTATATCAAGTGTTACAGAGCACTTGGTGTAGGAAAAACCATCTCAGAAGTGCTTCTGGTATGAAAGAATAGTTTGTTCAGACAATATTCCTGTGTTGACTTGTCTTGCAATTATCTATCAGCCTGTAATCTGAAGCAGTTAATATTCTCACAGATTCTCTGGGTGTGTTTTTACTGCACATATGCAGCTGGTACTTGCAAGGCAAAGTTATAAACATTACCTTCTGACTTTCTTGAAAACAAAAACCTGTTTAAGTTTACTAATTGCACGTTTCTTCTTTAGTTATAGAGTCAAAAACACTTCAAGGAGAAAAGGGAGAGCACAGTTTCAATGCTCCTGGAACATTTGTCATTGAAAATACAACTGTTGAATTTCAGAAGAGCACAGACAGGGAAATCATAAAGATCCAGGGGCCTCTTGGAGCAGATTTCATTATCAAGGTGGGGTGTGTGAATGTACAAAATATATGAAATTATTGCAAGTACATGCAACACAGTGGTGGCTTCCATCAGCTTGCAGCAATACAACAAAATCTTTTAGCTAGCAAGTAAGAAATCCCAATTACAGTCCAGAGATCATTTATGCCAAGAAAATCCAAATAAATTAAAATGTTATGTGATTAATGTCTTTCCTGTGGTGGGAAGTACCACAGGATCTTTAATGGTAAAAATGGCCAGGATTTTTGTTTTCAATACTGCTGGAAGAGTAACAGTGTGACCTTGAGCAGTGCTAATCCAATTGCAGACTGCCACCTACTGAACCTGAGCACTGCTTCCAGCAGCACCCTCCAATCTCCCTCAGACATTGCTAATCCAGCCACTGACCATTTCCAATCATTTTGAATTGCTTTTCTATTCAGAGCACATGTGGCTTGCATCACACATCAAGATATTTATAAGTAGGAGCATATCAGTATTTGACTACCAAAGGAAGGCACTCATACACTTTGCCATTGGAAGTGACAGAAGTTTCAGTATTATCAGACTGCCTGGCTTTACCTGTCACATTGTAGAAATAGAATTTCAGTTGTTTTCCTTTTGCATCTCCAGTATCATGTGCAGCTAGATTTGCCTGACAGTGTGCTTGGATCACTTTCAGACTTCTTTCTGCAGCAGATTTTAAAATTTTTGCTAACAAAGACATGAACCAAAAGAATACAGTTAAGAACTTTGCTATTTGAGGATAAATAATCAAATAGTCACATTAATGCCTTGAATAATTTGAAAAACAAAGCACATTCAAGTGTTTGGCTATTGGGAACCTAAATTTGATGGCTACTCTAGACTTTCTAGAGGTTTTGTGTCTGTCATCATCTTACTTTGCACTGCTATTATGCATGAACTCTGTTTTAAAATGGCATGAGCAGTGTAAATGTGTGTTGTAATGGAAATTTCTTCAGACCAGGTACTCTGGATCAAAAGAGAGTGTGGTTCAGTTCTTCTTCTATCAACCCATCAGTCACCAGTGGAGACAGACAGAGTTCTTTCCTTGCACAGTGACATGTGGAGGAGGTAAGTAATGTCAATTCTTCAGCAGTGATAACAGCTCAAGATTAAAAGGAGCTGATTTACAACCTTTGTTCTGCATTTTTAGTGATTAGATGTTTGTGTTTCTCTGCACACTGGTAATTCCTCAGCAAAATAAATGACAGAGCAGCAGCTAGGCTGGTCAAGCTGGTATCAGCGCAGGGGTTTTTACATGTTGTCACTGGAAGTCATGTTTTTCCATAGCTGATGTTCATTTGAGTAAGAACATTGACTAAGAAGTAAAAATGCAACATTCAAAATGGAAAATTGCAACTCATAGTGGATATGTGGGGAAAGTAAGCAAAGAAACATGATGAGATTTTAAAATAAGAATAATCAAGAGGTGAAGTATTTGTGGCCTCAGTAGTATACCTGAGGGTGAGTTTTAGAACATTTAGTTGAGGAATTAGTTATACAGAAAGCAGAATAAGTAAACAGAATTTAAAGAACATCTGCTATCAGTACCTTTGGCTGTCTGATTTTAGACATTTAGTCCTGGTGGTGGCTAGAGCAGCACATGTGGTATTGTAGCATCTACTCCTGATTTAAGCACTGCAGCTTAGATGAAGTGTAGCTTCATTCTGCTTATCCAGCCCAGCCCACAGCCTGTCATGTCTGGTTCTGCAAAAAAAGTATGAGCTCATGGTAGGAGGAGTGTTTGACACTGCAGATAGCAGCTTCCCTTCAGCTAGCATTTCCCAGGTCACCTGGAAAACAGAGCAGGATGCTGGTGATACTGATACAGGGATTTTCTGGAGAGTGCAAATGTGGTTTAAATAGTTACTTGGGGCATGAATAAAGAGAGTGAGAGATGTTTAAAGTACAAGCAGAGTCTGGGGATCTTTTGAAGGACCATCCATTTTGGCATTTGCACCTCCCTGTGATCTGAAATGCAGACAATGTATGTGTCTGATATGCAGTCCCACAGGAAACTACTGTATCTTATGAGATACTTGGCCTCATGAAGTGTGATCCTTGCTGGAGCTGTGAGTGGCAATGCATATCCTCTGATGATTCCATCACACTGTGTTTATAATTTTTTTTCCTTAACTTGTCTGACAAGGGAAGAAGTATAAAGCATCACAGTTACTTTTGAGGACTGCATGTAAACACTGGATACCCCAAGGGAGATATTTACCTTCAAAAGTATTGGCTCAAATCCAGCCTTATTCAGACTGCTGTTATGGCTTGAAAATTATAGCTACATGTCAATCTCTTTGAAACCATCCAGGGTGTTCAAAGCCCTGCTTTGTGGCTGCTTGCCTATGATATAAAACTGGTACCTTTGTCAGAGGGGCTTGGCAGTCCTCAGGGAGGACAGGAACTGAGGAAGCACAAAAACTGAGTTGCTCAGTCGTGACAGTAGTGGTGTTAAGAATGGCATGCAGGGAAGTTGTATTGCAGCTGCCTGGCTTTAACCTGTTATCTTAGATTTATCTGGATTTAATGTCCAGATTGTCTGTTTGGCATCTGGTACTGGCAGTGAAAGAAAAGGTTCCTCACAACAGAGATTTGGAATTAGTGCATTGCCATTCCTCACTTGGATGCTGGCTCTATCTTTAACTCTGTAATGTCCATTTGTTGGAAGGGCCATCTCAGAAAGCACAGTCAAACTTGAATGAGCAAGTGTTCAAAAATTGTTTCTCTTGTTTGCAAGTGACATTTCTTCTGGGTCCTTTCGGTACGTACAAGAACTGAAACATAGATGCTGTGAGCACTGGAACTGCTTAGTTCTTTATGGTTATCACTCTCATGCATGATGACACTTTGGATCAGCCAAGAGACACACAACTGAAGCCACTGATACATGATACTTAGCATTTTCAGTAGGCACAGGGACTTGTGCTGTTAGTTTGTTGACTCAGTTTGATTTTAATTCTTGTGGTCTAGAACTTTTTTTCTTTGCACATACCAGAACATCCTCCTCTCCTCAGTTTAAGTCCAAGTAAGCTTTTTTGAATGAGTCTTTTTTTCTTAGCCAAAAAATAACCTAGTGGTTTATAAAACCCAGATCCCTTCTTGCAACCAGTCTCCACACATATTTTATTATTTGTTTTTCACCGAGTTGTTAGTTCAAGTCTTCTTTTGTTGGCTCTTCAACTCGGAATGTTCTTGAATCTATTTCTTGGTTTTCTACAGTTCCTTAGCAATGTTTTTGGATCCCATCTTCAATTCCTCTGGCTTTCTGTCTCAAGTATTTATTTCTTTTAGCATGAATGACTGTTTAATATAGCTCTCCAACATACTGGTAACTCCTCCTTGGAGGAGGACAATTATACATTGTGGAACATGTACTAGAGCCATATGGCTTCATAGTTTTGCTTTCTGACAGGTGAGCTGGTGCAGTACAAGTATTTCTGCATCAGAAGGAAATATGTGTGCCTCTACTCTTAGAATATTAGTAGAATAAAGAGCTGGAAGCTCATTTAGTGTTAAGACAGGTTAATATAACTGCTGTGCTGAATTGCCTTAAATGAAGGTCTGGTTGTGCATTTCCTTTTTCCTTGTTTAAAAGCAAACCAAAAAAGAGTAAGACAGAAAATTAATTCCATGGGGAGAAAAAGCTGTCTTACTTTATCTCCATTAACAACATTTAACTTTGCTTCTGCCCTAGGTTATCAGCTCAATTCAGCTGAGTGCGTGGACATTCGTCTGAAGCGTGTTGTTCCTGACCACTACTGCCATTATCATCCAGAAAACAAGAAACCAAAGCCCAAGCTGAAGGAATGCAACATGGATCCCTGCCCTTCCAGGTCTGTATGGCAACTAAATTTGTGTGTGACACAGGCAGTTACTAAGGAAGCAGGAATTGTATTTACTTAATTTCAATTCTTTTTATCTTTAAGGCTACTTAATCTTGGTTGGTTATTGCATGTGTTAAAGGCTGATACCTCTGCCAGTAGATGTGTGGCACTTCTTCAGTGTTGCAGAATAGAAGATTTTGCTCATAGAGAGATATTGTAAAAATCAGTTTGCTGAAGGGCTAATTCTACTTTGTCTGTTGCTGAGTAGTACAGCACTAGTGTGAGGCTGTGTGAGAAGGACAGAAGGTTTGCCTACTTTCAGATTTATTGATGCTGCCATTCAGAACATCTCAACAGCCAGACAGAAGCTCCAGTCAGTGCAAGTTTTACATATGGTTTAACTTGGTTTATTCATTTGCCTACCATAAAAGTTTGGTTCTTCATTGGTACTGTAGTGTTGACAATTTAATAATTGAAGCTTGGGTCTATTTGTTTGGGTTTTTTAAAACTAAGCATTAAAAAAAAATCATTCCAAGTAAATATCCTTTGGTACAAACGCCACAGGATATTAGTGCCAAATTGTAAAGGCTACAGTACACATAAATTGTATTGAATTGCACCACAGTATTTCAAACTAACTTTTGGATTGTCTGGTGAGGTTTCCTGGCTGTGCTAAAGAATCTTAAAATAACATCACAGTATCAAGTCCCAGAACCTCACATTAATATGCCAGCTGGCTGAGCTAGAGTTATATGCAAGAAAAGGAAACACTCTCAATGGATTTCATTTCCTATAGCTAAACTGTCCATTTCCTTTCATTCCTGTTGAACGTAATCGTTGATAGTGACCTCTAACAGTTATAGATGTGCAGACTTTCAAGAGTTTTTCCTGGAGAGTTGATCACTGTATGAAGCAGAAAGACTTCAGTAATGCTTGATGGCAACGAGTGCCAAATGTTCCAAAGCTGGAATGGGAAAATTAGGGGAAAGAAAGGGTGTAATTATATTTTACCTTGCAAATTTAGCTTACACAGTCAGGAAAAGGAAAGTACTACTGGGTATAATACCATATTTCCTAGCATTGGAAGTAAAGCTTTATGCCTGCTCTGTTCTATGCAGTTCAAACAACTCTAGAAGGGTCCTAAGCAGCATTCAGAACCTATCTAGGATTAATCTTATGATGTATTTATTTCACTGACACTCATGTCCCTCAGCAGTCTTTGTTACAGATACACATATGTGAATATTTTTTTATTAATGAAGTAACACAGACCTAAAGGGTCACCGATAGTAAATTTCTTTGCTGGAGGCTTGCTCATTTAATATTTTATGGTGGTATGAAATAGAGAAGTTATATGGTGAATAGTTCTTTATCCATGCAGAAAAGGTAAGATTATACAAGTCATAAGGTTCACCATAAGGCTCATGTGTAATCAAGTAAGATTCCTGCATTTCACATTGGGAATTGCTTACTTCAAGCATGATCACATAAAAGTATGTACTTGATGTACAGTCTTGGGTATGAGAAGTAATGATGCAATATTTATTTTTTTTGACAGTGATGGATTTAAAGAAATCATGCCCTATGATCACTTCCAGCCACTTCCTCGGTATGTATAACCAGGATAGCATATGTGTCAGCTTTAGCACAATTTCACTGCAAATATACTGCTTCGATGCTAAGATAATGGACATATTTTGAGGTTTTTTTTATACAGGAGGGTAAGTTTACAAGAGTCCTGTAAACATCTCTGAATCTTGTGATTTATTTTAGTGTGCTCTGGATGATTAGCTTAACAGTCAGAGGTTAATATGCTCTTCTTGAAAATACCAATGTGAAGTCTTTAAAATAAACAGTTGGCCCCCTCAGCCTTCTCTGGCTGTAGTGCTGAGAAGATCATCATCTTTAAACTGCATGTATGAATTCTTGTCTTGAAAGGTTTTTCTTTTGACAGTGTATGAGATTTTATAAAACAGACCTTGCTATGTATAGGATTCTGGAAATTCTTTTTCTCTTGAGAGATCTGATCCTTCTCCTCTTTAGATCTACAGACTATTTATTGACATCAAAGATGACACATCACTTTCAAAATACAAAATTGTTGAAATATCTGTTTCCTTAAATTAGGGCATCAGAGAACAGTTTGTTACTTTTTTTTCCTTTTTAACACCTGAATCAGTTACAAGGATTTAAAACTTCTCAGGAACCCTTAGATGTTTCAGAAAGAATGTTAGGATTAAACAGTATTGAGTCACATTTGCTTTTAATGTAAAGAATTATAGTTGATGAGTTAGTTGCATATTTATGTGAGTTGAACTTCTGCTTTATTATGTCATGTAATGAATAATATGTATTTTTCTAAAGAAGTAAAGATATGAAGTAATAAGAATGAAATCATAGACTTGCACAGCTTAGTAGAGCTACTGATTACAGCTGATATAAATGTCATAGTTTATTTCTGTAGCAATTTGTCCTTGTGGATCTGCTGTCCTGTGATGTACTTTGGCTTTCATGCATAGATGGGGATTTTTTTTCCTCTATAGCTTTATCCTGTAGAGTCCTCTAATTATATTCTGTGTCTTTCCCTTTCCATTTCTTCTGCCAATGCCTTTGTACTTCAGATCTCTCCTGGAACTCAGCTTAATGTATCTACAGGAGTATTTCATCTTCTGAACCACTTAGGACTTGGAGACCACTTGGAAGAGAAATTTAATCCCTCTTTCTGTGCTTTGCTGTGCTCAGCACGTTTGCATGACACTGTGGTGAGATAGATTATGTCTGTGATAAAGCTGTGGGCAGGATCTCTTATTTCAAACACTCAGAACTACCGGCAGAGTCCCACCTCATTTCAGCACCTCGGTGTGCTCTGTCAGAAAGCATCATGGTCTTCCTGGGTGATGCTTCAGAGGAAGGACTGTAAAACAGCAGGCAGCCAAGCAGGGCTCAGAGCTGGTGCCAGCAGGAAGGAGAGAGGAAATGGGCTGTCTTGTACTGGGAGGGCTCGTAAGGAAACACCACAAAGACAGAAACACCCTTTCTTGCAGGAATTGCTAAAAGAAAACAGCAGCTGAAAGTTTGTTTACCTGCATGAGGAGATGACTCTGGTCCAGTGTGGGTGCAAGTCTTGCTTCAGTGCAGCAGGATTTGTCTGTGCTGTTGCCTGGCAAGGAGCTGGAATGCATTACCCTGTGCTGGCTCTGCTTTCTCCTCTTTTCTTACCTGTTTCTTGCATGCTGACCCAGGACTGTTCTTGCAAAGCAGGTGGAAACCCCAAGTCCTGGATGCAGACTGGAGCAGAGCTGTGCAGACTGCTTCACCTCCAGCAGCAGTCCTTCATCTCACCTCCTCCATAACACCAGGGCCATGTGCAGGCTGCCTGGCAGTCCTGTGGAGTGCACCACTGCTTTCCCATTCACATGAGGAAGTTGTGGGAAAGTCGTGGCGCACACCACAAGATCTTGAAAGGGTTCTCCTGTGGCTACAGTTGTAAATGCCCCACTGAAATATTTTTACAGATGGAGAATTCTTTTGAAATAAATAGAAAAATTTCCCAGGATGAAAATTTGCTTTTAAAGCTTTTGGACTGCCTCCATTTATTTCAGACTTGTTGGACTGTTGAGGATCCCTTGACAGCTGTGGGTTCTGGAAAGTATCTCCTTGACTGCTTGCCCAAGACCCCCCTTTTCCCCAGTAGCCATGGACCTCACTCCATCTTGAAAATTCTTGTGGGAGTAAGAGATCTGGAGTGTGTTTGAAACTGATGAGATAAAGAAAAACAACTATAAAACTTCACACTATAAACACTTGCAAGCCTTATATTACATACAGCACAGTGAGCCTTACATTTATAAATCCACGAGCTGCTAATTCATGAAATAGTTAATTTCTCTTTAGTTCCTGATTTTTAAAAAGAAAATTAGTTAACACTGGCCATTCCTTTAAGTCAAAGAAGAGTGTAACTCTTGCTCTTCAATTGCATTTTGTTATTGTGATATGACATCAGTATCTCAGCACATAGCTTTATTCAGAATGCTTTTGAGTGTATACTCCACGGTTGATGTCCCTGGCTTGCTCTGTGTTTCATATTCATTCTTCTGTTGAGCTTAAGCACGATTAATATATTTTTGTAGGCAGCTTAATGAATTGCCTAAAATAGGGAGCGTCTTTGATGTACCTGCTGCATCATAAAAAGTAGATTGCTTAAATTTACCTTTGATTTATTGGCCTTTGCTTCATTGGGTCTGATATTGTAACTTCCTTTATGATAGCCAAGTTGATTACTCTTGATTAATTGATTTTGGTGGGATATTGTAGTCCTTGGTGAGTTCATTGTTCAGAACAAATATAATTATTTTCCTGATCCTTTCTGAGCCTCTGCAGTAATGGAGATAAGGTTTAAGTAACAAGACATTGATGAACCTTAAGATGTACTGCAGGACTCAGTCATTTCCAAGAGATAGATGGTAAAGGGTGAGGAGATATTGTGTGGGGGTCATTGGAACCTACAGACAAATACTTCAATAGAAGCTTGTTATGTCTAAATTTGAGAGGAGCAGGACATTATTGAAGTTTGGTTTTTTGAGACGTAATTGCTTAAATGTACATTCATTCTAAGAGGTAAATGAAACTGAGTTTGTAGCCTAAAAACCTCCATGTCATTCTCACTTCAGATGGTGCAACATTTTCCATCTTTTTTGTAGTTAGGTCTAAGATTGTGGATAGATGTCCATTCTGAAGATATTTCTTCCCAGCAGATTGTTTATCATCTCTCTGTTGGAGGCTACTCCCCAGAGCTCTGCTGATTCACAGGCTTTTCTAATCCTAAATTTTCCTTAATCTGTGCATTGCCCTGCTGCAGGAGCAATCAGCTGAGTGAGCCAAAGCAGCTGAGATGGATGAGCAGCTGCCTTTTGCTTGAAGCAAGCTGGAAAGTGTGAATACAAGGTCGTTCAATGGAATTTTAATGAGGGTGGGAAACTCTTGCAGAACTGCAGTTGTGACCAGCCAAATGGTACCTGCCACAATTTAATTTCATCACAGTCCTTATGGATGAAGGCAATTTGGTATGAAATGGCTGGCTTGACCCAAAGTATTAGAAATCCCATAAAAATTCCTTCAGGAACAGATTTTTAAGGGTAGTCTGAATGATGTGAGCAGTGATGAGCCTGTAAGTAATAACACCCTCATTCAGGGCATCCAGATTTGTCTTTGTCTTTCAGACTTCATAGGATCTTAAATACAGGGGCTTCCTGGTCTCTGACAATGATAATGTGTCATGTGATCATACAAATTAATTGTCGAAAGTATTCAATTTAGATGATTTAGACTATTTGAAAGTAAATTCATTCCAGTATTTAAATTCAGTATATTCACAGTTTCAAACTTATCTATGAGAATAAGAGCTTCAGTTATGTTTTGAAATATACTTACATTAACAGTTCTACTTCTGATTTTGCACGTGAATTTAAGCCTTGAATAATGCAAGGTAGGCCTGAGAGTCAATGTATCTGTATGTGGTAAGAATCCAGCAACCAAACTACCAGTAAGCTTTAATTGACACTAAGGTTGGACTCAATATTTTGCATTTTTAATAGAGGTTAGTGGAATAAGAAAGAGCCTTATGAGGTTTTTTTTTCTAGGTGGGAACATAACCCATGGACTGCATGTTCAGTTTCCTGTGGAGGTGGTATTCAGAGGAGAAGTTTTGTGTGTGTAGAGGAGACCATCCATGGAGAGATACTGCAAGTGGAGGAATGGAAATGCATGTATGCCCCAAAGCCCAAAGTCATTCAGACCTGCAATCTGTTTGATTGTCCAAAATGGGTGGCAATGGAGTGGTCTCAAGTAAGTAGAGAAGTAATTTGGACTTTCAGTCTTGTTTCCTAAAGAAAGCCTCTGGTCTTATGTTACCATGTATTTATTAGCACAGGACTATTAGAAAAGTATAGCCCTGAAAGATAATCAATAGTACTGGGCAAAATTTGCTCTAAGCAGTTCTGCCTGATAATCAAAACATTAATGTGTCTGTGTGGAGCAAAATGCAAATGTAGAATTCCTTGTGCCTGTTGAATTCCTGCTTTGCATGCAGAAGTTAGAGACAGAGGTCAGGCCCCTTTGCAGTCAGGTCATTTATGTCGCAGTTCTTGATAAATGTAGTATTTCACTGGCTGTAATAGTTAAAGGCATGTCTGTCTCAGGGGCTGGCAAGTCTGCAAGGGTGATTTTCCAGCATTCTTACCTTTCATTACAGTAACAATAGCCTAAGCCAGCTTGTCCTGGCTGTGGTTATCTGATACAGTCAGGTAGGCCAGCACTCCTGTAATTCCTTAGTTCATCCAGATGACATCAGTGCCACCAGAGTGTAGAAAATGCAGCTCCCCTGACCCAGCCTTGACTGAAAACCACCACTGTGACAGAGTGCGTTCTCAGTGCACAGCCACTTCTATTTCAGCCTGCTGCCAGCCAGATAAAGCCTCACAGAACCCCAAGAAACCACCTGCATTCCCAAAACTTCAACTTCTTTCCCAGCATCAACCTTTTCCTTATCCACTTAGCAACGCAGGGACAAACTCTTACCTCTCAGTGGGAAAACTTTAGTGAGCCCCTCAGTGCTGCTCGTGCCATGCTGCTGGGCAGCGCTGGCAGTGGGAGCAGCAGGCTGAGGGGCTCTGCTGTGTCCCCAGTGCACGGTGACCTGCGGCCGGGGGCTGCGCTACCGCGTCGTGCTGTGCATCGACCACCGCGGGCAGCACGTCGGGGGCTGCAACCCGCAGCTCAAGCTGCACATCAAGGAGGAGTGCATCGTGCCAGTGCCCTGCTACAAGCCAAAAGGTAACTGGAGTTTCGTCTGCTTCTGTTATTGTTTCGCATTTTTTGTCCAGAGAATTAAAAGCCCCTGGTAACCTTTTTCAGAAATGCCAGAAGCTGGAATTTACTAGGGGTTGGGGTTTTTTTTTTCCAGTTTTGGCAGAAACAAGCACTTTAATTATTGGTGCTAGTAAAAGTGCCCCGCTGATATTTTTTGCTGATAATGTGGCCAGACTGTCATGAAGTGAACGTGCCAACTAAATCTATATAGTCTGGTCAAAAACCAGAATTAATGAGCTTAACACGGGGAGGAGGAGTTGTTCGATAATACTTGAAATGGGAATGAAACTCCGTATGTATCACCTGGGATGTTCTTTTTTGTTTTAAATTAAATGTGTTATCCTGGTGTCAACATTCTCAGTGTGACTCAGCAACTATACTCTAACTATTTTCCTTTTTCCTTCTCCATTTCTGCAAATTTAAAACAAAGAATGGAGCTCAAACAGCATGATGAAATTTTCTAGTAAATTTTGTGTTATTATCTTGTATATCTATAAAAGCATTAGATCAATAAGCAATGTCAGCTGTGAAATTCTGAGGTGATTAATGCTAACATCTACATATTGCTTTGATTTTGGACAAATTATTGAATGTTTTGAGTTTTTGTCCTCTACCAGAAAAAAGTCCTGTGGAAGCAAAATTGCCATGGTTTAAACAGGCCCATGAAATGGAAGAGACCATCACAGTCTCAGAAGAGCCAACGTAAGTACACGGCCTTTTATAGTGAAGAAACATTTCCAGTGTGTTTTGCAGACCTCTGGAATGATTGTTGTTATGCAGTTTGCTTTGACAGTTGGCCCTCCATGGGAAATGAGTCCTGTGGTGAGCTGTTCCTAATTTTACATCTCAGTGACTTTGCTTCTGGAGCTCCTGTTCTGGATGATACACAGCTACACTGTTATAGTGCCCCTATATAATTCAGGAATTCAAAGGGATCTTGATTTTAGCCTGATTAAGCCCTAATTAATGCATGTGGAGATGCTTCAGCAGAAATAAATTAAATAACTTTAGTTTTATCCCGGTCATAGCTGTTACCTCAAGAATGTAGTGGTGGTATTAAAACTTAAGAGGTACTTTGTAGGGTTGCCAGGATTTCCTTGGGGGGTGAGACCAATGCATAAAGTGAGAAAAACCTGCTGATCTCTGTGCTTAGCTGCATCTATGGGGGTAAGTTGTACTATTTTACATGTGTATATGTGTGAAATAACATCTGGATTTTGTGAGTCCTCTTAAAAACTGATGAGGTTAAGCCTTGCAAGTCCTGGGGATGAAATCACAATTTAAATCCAGCTACACTTGTTCCTGACACTTGTATGTTTGGGCATCCACACAATTCCTTATATCCCCTGTGTACATTTCATACACACACACATACACACATTTATTTATATATGTAATATATTCAATATATAGGCATTAAAGTATTTAAGTTTATAAAAAGTATTAGCTTTGTATGTGGTGAGATTTTGAACAGTATTTTATTGCGTTGTGTTGAATTCTGCACATTTTTTAGTAATGTCAGTTTGAAATAATTTAGATGAGCTTAATGAAGTTGCTTTGGATTTATGTTGCTCTGATAGCAGAGTGTACCTTATGCTTATTTTTCTTATTCCATCAAGCTATTCCTGATTTTTGGCACACATGGAGCAACAGGTGTGACCATGAGTAATAAAATCTTTACACCTGCAATGACTCACAGAAGAAACCTCTTGCCAAACAGGTGTTTATATAGTTATGGTGACTGTAGTTTAAACTTTTCACTGCTCTAGCCTCTCATGTCAAGTGTCAACCTACTGTAAGGGGTTATTTCACTCTCCAAAGCAGTGGCCCTGAATTCAGACAGGTAGTAGCAAAGATATAAAAATAAAGTGTGATTGTCAAAGGGGGATGATGCAATCAAATGTGTCTTTTAAGTGTCAGGATAGCAGAATGAAGGTATATGAGGTCACTTCTAGAGAGGATTCAGCATGAAGCTATAAAGAAAATTATCTCTAGCATTACAAAGTCCTGCTGTGGCAACCATGAGCTAATGCAGTTTCTGGGTTTTTAGGATCCTTCAGCATCAGTCTGACAGAACAATCAGGGAGGACTGGCAGGGACACAGCACTGCTGGTTCAGAAGAGATGTAGAATGTAACAGAGCTGAGCTGGAAACTTTGTCATGGGCTGCCTTGTGCCTTGTCCTGACAATGGCAGCAGTTATTCTTCCTTCCCAGCTGTGACCCATAAATTCCCCTGTGGCCTTTTTCTTCTCCACTTACTCTGGAGACTAAGATGTTTTCCATCTTCCATTCATGAGCCTCATCCTGGCCCAAGACTTTCCTTCACAATTTCCAGAAGCATCTTCACCTAAGTCTGAAAGGTTTCTCCAGCCACCTCTTGCTGACTCCTCTCACCACCCCTCTGTGCTGAGGTGCTCTGAGGGGCTGTGCACCCCACTCTGGGCACCCTGGGCTCTGCTGGGACCCAGCTCTAGCACTGTAACCAGATTCCCCATGAGTTTCATTTTACTGTCTTCTGCTGCCAGCTGCTTGCTCTTGAGTCTTCTAAGGAAGTTGGCAGGTAAGGAGAGATGAGAAATAGCTGATGCCTGACTTCATTCCTTTCTGCAGATTGTCTGTGGGTCATGTGGACAATAATGGTTTGCGACCAGAGAATTTCTCCATCAGTACTTTAAACCTCATGCCCAAACTGCTCTGGTCCTTTCCAGTTAGATTTTTGGGGCAGGGATTAAGATTTAAATAGAAACTGTGACAATAAATTGTTCCTTCTCCCAGAATAAATTATAACAAGATTTCCCTCTGGTTGAGATCTGTTTGTTTTCTGTAATTTAGACATGGCACAGTGATAACTCACAGCCCACCTCTGCCTAGCAGGAGACTGATGATTTCCTTGGTAAAATGCAATCACTTTTAATTTCAGTTGTTCTCTTGTCATCCAAATTTAAACCACAATATGAAGTCTCAACTTCTAGTCCATCCTTTTATGACAACTTTCTCTCTATGCATTTGTGTGATGTTTTAGTTGATAATGAATAAGAGAATAAATGCAGCTGTGTTTTAGAACCCACAAGTGATGGATATGCCAAAAGTAGCTTGTGGAAGATAAATACTTCTGCCTCTGTGGTCTACCACGGCTGGTGTCCTGAATTTACATAGAGGGGGAATGTTCAAAAGCTTCTTTTTTTTATTATTAGCAAAATAAAAAATGACTGTCCTTAAAGTGAGGCCAAGAAAAATGTAGGTCTGACCTTTTTAGTTTTCAGTTGTGGAATGTGATGACAGTTGATACCAATCATTATTTTAAATGTTCTTCCCTCGAGCCTTCTTAGTTACAGTGGGATTCTCAGAGAAGCTCCGGCAAGTTCTTGCATCCTTTTTATTACTTGTAAGTTAAAGAAATAGACACCTCAGCTGCCTTTCTCTGTCATTGCTTAGGGAAAAACTAAAATGCTTTCAAAGACTGATATATTTTTTCAGCAATATGAGCTAAAAAGTGATGTGAAATGCAGTGTTTCTCGTAAAGGTTTCCACTTATTGCATTGGAGTCATTTTCACAGACATGTCCCCACTGTGCCTTTGGTGATGGAGAATTACCCATTTCTCACAGCTGCTCCTCTGAAAACAGGCTGGTGATTTTGTCCAACATTACCCTTGAGGCTGATAAAACCAGCAGTGTGGCTCTGTTCAGAGCAGGCAAGGGTGGTGCTGCAGGGAGGGGTAGGGTGCCAGCATCATGGAAGTTCTGCTCAGTAAGAGCCCACATTGTAGATGCTTCTTTAGACTTTTATCCAGGACCCTTGGTACATTAGGACTGACTGGAAATAATGCTGGAGCTGCCTTTTTATCTCATTATTTAGGCATTTCCTGTCTTAACTGAAAGCAAAAACTATGGTCATGAGGTAAATAAAAAATTAAGAGACACCATGTTTTCCAAGTCTTCAGTAAGCTGCAAAGGACTGCACTGAGTTCAGTTTTCAGTTCAGATTTGATTTGGTTGAGTTGGGCTGCTCTGTCCCAGTTTAATCATCATTAGTTTAGGTCACTGCTTCATTTCTCAGGTCATCCTCCACTTGCTTTTACAGCATGTGCCAGGTGAATGCACATTTCCATTAGTGCTAGACTGATAACACTGCAGCATGGATGTGCCCTCCACTGCATCTGTAGTGTCTTCATTATTTATACCTGCTCAGATGGGTGTAGGAGAAATTTGGTTCGATGCAGCATTGGGAAGAATGACTGGGTAAAAAAGCTGATTATAAAAAGTTGTACCTGCTCGAATTTGCATTTTTCTATTTTCTTTTTTTTTTTTTAATGAAAAGAGGGGTCTCATCTTTGAACCTAAAGATCTCAGAAAATTTCCAGTTCCCACTATCCTGTCCATTATAAATTGCTGATGATCTACAAAGCCCTGTAGTACAAATACTTTGATGCTCCTTAATCCTGACCTGAGATTACTCTGAGTGTGTGCCCATTGAAGGCAGACTGAGTTTACCTCAGGGAATTATTGTGTCCAGAGCATTACCATGAGTATGCTGTGAATGCCAAAATACCTCACATCTGAGGCTGATGGAGTTTGCTTTAATGACCTGTCACAGGCTTTGCTTTTGCATGTTCAAGATAAAGGAAAAAAAAAAAAAGCCCCATCTGCCTGAACTCAAAATTCAGATAAAAATCAGCTCTCTCTGTGTTCAGTCAGTTCCTTGCTCTGCTTTTGTACTAGCAGTCTCCATTGGTATCTGTTGAAAGTACTTAGTGTGACTTGAACATGATCATCCTTGGAGAAGTTTTATGGTTTAGGATTTCAATAGGTAAATAGTCACATGACTAGTTTAACAAATGCCAAGGTATAATAAAAAGTATTTAGTGTGTTCATTTTTTGTCTTGCACTTCACTGAAAAAATACCAGACACTAATATTCAACATGAAAAGCTCAATTCTAATATAGACTTGCTATAAGTCAAGGAAAAAAATGCTTAGAATTTTCTGAGTTTCTTTATAAATCATTTGGTTGCTGAGTGAAATTGTTGCTGTGATTCAAAATTTCCTTTAATTTATACAGGATTTCAAGAGAATGTTTTTGAAATACATTATTTTTAGAATGTTTAAATGCACTCAACAGTACACAAAACTAACACTAATTTCTGGTATGCTGCTGTCATGCTTTTACCAAAAGAAGTTATTACTTTCAGACTATAAACTTAGGTATGGTTAGAAGACCAACTATTTTCAACTATAAAGTCCATCAATTTTATTTTTCCAATTAGGTACATAAGTATAAATGGATCTTTTTCTTTTTTTTTTTTTTTTTTTTTATACAGAAGGAGAAGAAAGTAATCATTCTGTTAAGCCTATGCACACTGGCCATGATCCAATAAAGCACTTAAGCACAAGTTTCCCTCTGAACTCATTGTCATCCTGCTGTCTTCAAAGCACAGCTAATATGCTTAAGTTAGGCTCATGTTTAAGCATTTCATTGGATGAGGGTGATTTTGCCACGCTAGGTAGTTTGCATGGCTGTCTTTGAAAAGACTGTGAGATCTGATGTTCCAGGATTAAGCTGATTTTATCTGTTGGGGTAGCAGAAAGCCTTCCTTTGCAGCTTTTCCCACAGAACAGTCGCTAGAATTTATATCAGAGGCATCTGGACACTGACCCCACCAGCTGTGCCATGGACTCAGTGGGCTCTTGGGCTGCTCCTAACCTGGCATTTGCTCAGATTTGTTCACTGTAGGACACAGCCATGCACTGTTTTGATAGCATCCTTGATAACATCAATCTGGCCATGCAGGAAGGTGCTCAGGTTTGTGAAGGGATGAGCACTGGGAGCTCTTGGTGACAAGAGGAGCTGGGGATAATGTGCCTTTTCCTGAAGTCTGGTGAGGACCAGTGAGCTCTAACAAAAATTCTGAGAGAACTCAAAGAAATTTTGATGGGCTTAGATATATTTATCTTTGTAGCAGACCTCTAAAGTTATTTCATTAATATCTCCTTAAAGAATAACCAGTTAATCTTTTAACCTCTGTTGGAAATGGGAATAGTCTTTTCCACAGGAAAAAGTCACTTTTGGGGTCTGTCCCAGTCACAGCCTTGGTGAGTATCCCAAGGACTGACAGAGTATCCTTACAGGTTATCCAGCCATCTGTTCTCCTTTCTTCTATTTGATTCTTCCTCTGTGTATACTGGCAAGAAATTATTGGCAAGATGATAAATGGTGCACAGAATCAAACCACACTGTTGACATTTTTCTGTGCTTACTGTGTATGCAGAGTGTAAATACTGATTTTTGTCTTACACAACTGTTCTTATGTTTGTAAGGGCAGCTTTCCTGCAGTGAGGGAAAGATAATTCTTTATCCAAGATAAGGGCCAAATCTTTTGAATCCTAATTTGGATCTTTCTTTGCAAATACATTTTTAACATTGGTCAAATTATCCTCCTATATCTCCCACTGGTGTTTGGATCATCAGCTACATTTGGACGCATAATAAAGACCAACTGCAGCCTTTTCATGGGGAAAAAAAACTTCTAGGAAATTCTGTATTTGACTTCCATAAAGTATACCCCAGAGCCACCCAGGATAACTTTATTCAAGAAATCCAACCCCTTGTCTCTAGTGCCATTTTGAAAATTACTGTCAGATATTAATGTGACCCTCAAAGTCAGAGGATATTATAACAAATTCATGACCTGTAAAGCAAGATTTTATTGTAGTTCATTAGGGGCATAAATGCTTTCTAATAAAAATGATGGACTGTAGAGTGGTTAGACCTCTTCACTGAAGATGAGAGGCTGCTTGCAAGATTGAATCTGGAGAGCCTGCAGTGGTGTGCACTGGAAATGGCTCCATTTGAAAAGCTTTCTTTTCTCTGGTTGCTGATTATTAGTATGACATAAGGTGAGGACCTCTCAGATTTAAGCAGATTGCAAATATACTTTTGGCATATGCCCAAGTCCCTGTATCTGGGCAGTAATTTTATGTTGTACAGATGCATCTTCCTGGAGTTTCTCCTTTTTTCCCCGCTGAAGGAGACTGAGAAAAGATTTAAGTGTTTTCGTTTTTCCTCAGCAAAGGATACAGCTCTCCCTGATCCTCATGATTCTTTCTCCTCTTTTCCTACATCTTCTTGTGTGAATTTTGGTAAATGGTCTGGGATATGAGAGTCAAGTGTGAGACTTAAGATACTTGATTGTGCATTCTATTTAAGCGTCAGTGTGATGTATTTTCTGCTGAGTGTACAAACACCCCTTTATGTGTGTTGGCTGTGTTTTAGCTGTGCACACACAGGCACAGTTACATGGAATAAATGACAGTGCCGTGATGCTCTGCAGGTTCATTCCTGAGCCCTGGTCCCCGTGCAGTGCCACGTGTGGCAGTGGTGTCCAGGTGCGAGAGGTGAAGTGCCGGATCCTTCTCACCTTCACTCAGACCGAGGTGGAGCTGCCCGAGGAGGAGTGTGAGGATGAGAGGCCACCCACAGAACGAGTCTGCCACCAGGCCTCCTGTGACAGTGATCCTGTCCCCTACACGCCTGAATTTCCTCATGCTGAAGATGGCACTGTGATGTATGACTGGGAATATATTGGGTTCACTCCATGTTCAGCCACATGTCTTGGAGGTACCTTTTATTTTAATTTATCCTGAGTTGTAAGAATTTGACATTGTTTGGTGTTGTTGCACCTCCTGTTAGTGTTACCTTAAAGTAATTATGTTGATCTGTAGGAAAATCTGCAGCTACAAACTTTAACGTATTTTTGGATATCAATAGAGTATTTCAAACTACTTTCTTTCTTTCAGCAAAGGAGAAAAACTTTACTTATTGGGTAAAGTAAGGTGCAGGAAGTTGATACAGCTACTTGCTTCAGTCTTGCTGCTGCAGCACCTTGCTTTAGTCTTGTGAGGTGCCAGGCCCTCTGTGGTACCAGTATGTCTGATACATCAGTGGTGGAAATGTTTAGATGATCTACCTTTTCCTAGGAACCAAAACTGTATGGTTTCAGAGTAAAAATTCCCATGTTTATTCCTTTTCTTCCAAAAAGCTGCTGTTTTCTGCAGAACAGTAGGAATACAGAGCTGTAATTAGGGAGACTTGCTTCCAGCCTGGCTGGTGTGGAGATCAAACAGGAGCTGGTTTGGGTCTGGGTGCTCTGTATCACTGCCTGGAGCTCTGTGCCATACATCTGTCTGCAAGTAGTTAGGCACATTCCTGCCTGGATGTAATCGAATCTCCCTGTCGTCCTAAGTACATGTTACCAGACAAGGCTGCTGGTGTTGCTACTACTTACTGTACTTTGGGACTGAACACAGTGAGTTATGAAGTGTTAAGTGGAGGCAGTGGAATTGTGAACACACCTATATATGACAGGACTGCTGACATCAGTGGGAAGTGAAGACAGTTGTACCCATAGAAGAAATAAAAAATGTAGAAAAAGGGGAAACAGAAACAATTGGAAGTGGGGAGCGAGATAGAGCTCACAGACAGCAGCCTCCCTTCTTGGTGCTGTTCATCAGTTCAAAGCTGGAAAGCAGAAGCTGGGAGGGATGCCCCAGAATGGGATCCAGCAGCATGGTAAGTGACTGATAGTGCCTCAGTTATCATTTAACACTGCTGCTTACTGAGGGGGTTGATCCATAGGAATAACAGCACCTGTGATCACAAAAGCTGGAGCATCCCATTCCCTGCACTACCTGCAGTGGCATCATGGCTAGGAAGGAGAGACTGTAGTCCAAGTGTGTTTGTAGCAGCATGAGATGGTAGTGACGCCTTTGTGGCTGAGTGACTCTGTTTTATATTTTAATAAGATAAATGTTTTTAGAAATAAGGAAATTGTGCTGTAAAGCAGAAGCAAACCTTTCATTAATTCAAAATTTGAAGTTCTGGTATCTCAACTGATTTTTGTAACGTACAACCATTTTGTTGCCATCTTAAATCCACTTTTCTGCTTTTTAGCCAATGTCTTTGTCAGAGGTGTTCTAAAACTCCAAGGTTTTTGAATTTTGAGGACATAATCAGATATGTAGGCTGAAATAATCTCTAGTCTTTGCCTGCTACTGCACATGTTGCAATTGCATTCTGCATCTCCAAGGGTGAGTTTGTCCTTGCAAAAGCACCCCCATAAAAACTTGCACTTGGTGTGCAGCCTGATGGTAATTTAAGGAGCCTGCACTGAACTCAGCAGTTTCATTGGAAGGAACTTAAAAATGACTGATGACCAGAATCTTGCGTTCAGCTTAAATTTTGTTCCTGGGGGAGCTGAGCGTGAACTCTGTTGTTGACTTCTGACCCTTTCATGAATTTGTGAGATTCCCTGACCCACAATTGTCCTGTAGGTGTTCACAGTAATCTAACAATTTGTTTGCTATGCAGTAGAAATGACTCACTTGAAGAAGTCTGAAAGACAATATCTGTTTGTGTTTTTAAGACTTCTGTGGTATCACTGGTACTGTGTCTAGACATTTTCCTTATGTGATGCTCCTGGGAAATGTGGGAAGTTGTCAGGGTGTTTTATCAATGAGCAGCTTCAGAAACCCCCATATTGGTGTGCTAGTTAGGTGATTTTTCCTTTCTATCAGCTCTGGTCTTCTGGCTGCCTTGGCAAAGGCTTTCAAACAGACCAAAAATTACCTGCCGATAAATAGTTTTAAGGGAACCAGACATCTCTTCTGTTTCCAGCTCACTGCAATGTACTAGCTAATGATCTCACTGTCTACTATTTTTCCATTGTGTAGTTCAAAGGAGCTGATCCATTTCTGCTAAGTTTTATGTTCAAATCTCATTTCAATTAGATGAACTCTTTCGTTATAAGAAATAAATGTTGTCTGAGTTTGGAATAACCCAGTGTAATGTAAATTATATTAGGTGCTTTTTTCTCTAGTATGTATGCATCTAGCAGTGGCTATTAAAACAAATTCCTGTGGATTTCTCTATCCTCGAAACTCCCTGCCCCCGTTTCTTGGTGCTTAACTCTTTCGGAATGAGGGAAAATTCTGCAGGCTCTAAGCAGGCTGGAAGCTTTTATAGCCAGTATTTGAGCAAAGTCCGAATCTCTCTTTCAGAGCTTGTCACTTGCACCTTTTTTTTAATCCTCACGCAGACTAGACTTGTAATTCAGTCTCCTCTGGTCCCTCTGCAAAGCAGATGAAGAAATGCAGATGGAAACATTGGATTTTTCAGATATTAGACTTACAGAGAGTGATTTGCAAGGTGTTATCAAACATCATCTGTCCAGTTCTAGAGCAAGTCACCCCAGTCTTGGGTCACTTGTGTGCCTTCTGCCCCAAACCTCTGTGGCTTCTCACACAGCATGTGAAGAGCCAAACAAGTTGAGGTTTTGAGTGCAGCCCAGTTGTTTTATGCCTCTTAGCATAATTAATGCTTCCTTCATCTGTCTTTCCATGAGTGTAAATAAAAGTTGTCGTGGCCTGTTAGTCACAGGCAGACATCACCTTTAATACCCGTAGGAAGCTCTGTAACCAGTCTGAAATCTAAAGATCTGGTTTTTTATTCAGTGCCTGAAGAAATCCCAAACTGAAAATAAGCCAGCTGCGTGCTTGGGGATCTCAAAATTTGCCTTCATTTTCCCTGAATGTTTTTTTGGGTTTCTTTGGTTTTGTTTTTGTGTTCTTTTCAATCTGAAGAACTTTGGCCGTGATGTGAGAGCCCCAGATGTAAGTTTAATTTACATTAGGGAAGTAAGTTTAATATCATCATTAGGGAATTAATAATCATTATGAGAATAAAGAATATGCCTGAAGATAAATGTTTTTGTTGTAAGCTATAGCATTTCTTTAGTGGTGTCAATCATTTACTACTCAACAATATTTTAAAGGGATACTTTTCACTTTAAAGATCTCTGAACATTTTCTTGTTTAAATATATGTTTAGTTGCAAGAGGCAGATTTTGGTGGTTAAACGTAATTATTATTAGTAGTAGTGCTCTATATGCTTCAAAAATGGTTATTTGGGCCACCTAAAGTCATTACAATGGCCTAAAAATAATGTGATTAAGCAATAAATAACATGTGCGTATCCTGTTATTTCCTCTATAGCCTCTGTGGCTTTGGTAACTTCAGAGTGCAGTCAAGTTGTGTTTTCAGGCTTTTGTCTGGACCATAGGAGCTAAAAGTTTACCATTTTATTTATGAGAAACCTGAGATTCTTAGAATATTAATGGATTCTAGCCAAATTTAAGGGTTCTAAGAAAAACAATAACCGTTCAGAGACTCACATATAAAGCTGAGAAAATTTGCTCTCAGCTTGTGTTGGAGTCACCTTGATAGCTGGTCATTTGTGTCATTTATTTCATTAGCTGCAGATGTTGTTTACTCTCTTACAGAAGTATAAAATAGATGCACTGAGAGGCTCAAGGATATGTAGAATTTGACATTTCTTCTGAGTTATTTTCAGCTTATAGTAAATATTTTTAAGAAGCCACTAAACTGAGACTATCTGATGTAAATAAGTGTCGTTCCTCTTCCAGGTGTAGAGAATAGATCCACCTTTTTAACGTTTGTAGAGGAGCTTTCCACCCCCATTTTCTTTGTACTTTAAAAATGCAGGAAGAGAAATTCTGGGCTTAATTCAAGCATTTTGCTCTTTTAAAACAGCTTCAAGCACTGTATATTTCATTGCACAGAAAAGATTGCAGAAGAATGTAAATGTATGTGGTTTGAATGCTGGGTTAAAATAGAAAATATTCTATTTCACTGAATAGTAGGGTAATTACTACAATAGTGCATCAGATTACTGTAAAAATACTTAATGCTCCCTGCTGCATACATAATGTTTTAGTTAAATTATCTACTATGTTTATATTATAAGCCAAGAAAGTCATACATATAAAACTTTGCTTGTTTGAATAATAGATTTTTCCATTTTCCAATTGACATAGAATAAGTTTATCAGTGATTGAAGTTCCCAGCTAATGGAAAATTATACTTTGGGGTGAGAAATCTGATTAATTGTAAAGACATTTTGACAGTTAAGTTCAAGAAAATTTAACATCAATTAGGTGCAGTTATTTATTGAATAGAGTTCTTGAACTGAGAACGAAGGAACAGGAAGGACTTCGTGGTGGGTTTTTAACAACTCTTTAGTATCCATTTTGTACTTACAGCATCAAAACAGGGGGCAGGTTTTCTTTCATTGAGGCCCCTGTGGGGAAGAATTGCTAATGCAGTTTGTGCTCTGTACTCCAGTCAAATGAAAAACACACCACATATCAACATTTTCTTCTCTTAATGTGATTAAACCTCCGCAGGTCCTGCTGCAAGGCAGGAACCCCTTAATGAACTCCAGGTGCCAATTTGTAGACAGACCCCATCACCTGGTATGACATGCCTCATGTTCATTTGGCTGGCCACTTTAGCTTATATAACACCGAGATAAAAAGTTCCCATGACATTATTGCCAATTTAGATGGTCTGAGGGGAGTTTCATTTAATTCTTCTCCTTTGTGTGAGATGTTAAGACAATTTTATGTGGTGCAACCTGTTCCAGAGCAGAAGCATCACTTTGGAGCAAGGTTTTCTCACAGCAACACAGGGAGCAAAGCTAAAACTTGGTAGCATAGGGTAGATTATGACCTAAAATATAGATTATATGGATGCTTGGCATGGATTTTTTTACTTGTCTGGTAAGGCAAAGCTGTTTCTGTCAGAACCCAACTCTAAATGCTTCCTTCTCTCCGTAGACAGTCCAATGTGCATTTCCTATGTAAGGGGAAAGGGAAGCTGCTCCTGTTAAGCAAACACTTGAGGATTGACTTCAAAGAAAGCTTTTGATTCTCCTACTTCTATAAGAAAAATTATGCTTATTGCTTTGTCATGTTTGGGCATTTTCATGCCTGTATTGCAGTCATGGTATTTGTTAAATATTTATTCTCAGCCTGACTAGTAAAGTAGTTTTCCTACAATGTGTGTATGTTCTATGTTAACAGAATTATCAATACTTTGATTCAAGAGAAATGAATAGATTGTCAATCATATTTAAGGTCAGCTCTTTTGTTCTATAAAATTCATCACTTTGTAAATGTAGTCAAAACATTTATATAACAAGGTCTTTCTGAACTGCAAATGAGTCCCAGAGGGGATCTCAAGGTGTACCAGAGAGCCTGAAAGAAATTGGAATTTGTGTTATTCTGAAAATTGCTACTGGTTTACCCATGCTGAGGTGTCTGAAGTAGTTGGGCTGGCTCAAGTGGGACTGTGGCCTGGGCTGGCTAATACACTGGACTGAATCAAAATTGCTTATAGATGGAGGGAACATCTTTGATTTATGCAAAAATGACAGTGCTTGTGTACAGGAGAGAAATATTGGACTGGGGGTGGAACTTTCTGTGTCAGGTATTCCAGCCCACTGGAATCAGAATGGCTGATGGTCAGCAGTGTCCTTTTAAAATCACTGAAGATAAGTGAAAGATAAGAAGGAAAGGAATTTAAATTCTATGAAACTGGCTCTTCAAGAGCCATTTTTACTTGGAAACAATAAAGGTATTTTATGATTTCAGCTCTTTTGTTCTGTAGGATTTGGATCATTAGCATTGCTCGTATAGAACAACCCAGCTACACAGAATCCCCCAGGCACATCACAACCATCTTGTAATTTATGTGCATGTGAGTGAGCTTTGAAATTGAGCAAGGCTTTCATACTAAAAAATATGATATATAAAATTGGATAATTGCACAAGTTTAAAATAGAAGTAGTTCACTGAACGTGTGTTCACTAAGCTGTCTTGTTCTAAAGGAAACTTATATTACGTTTCATTTTGCTCATAGAAATTTGAGCATTAGTAATCTTCCATGCTTTAGTAATAAGATCCAGGTAGCAAGAGCTGCAGATCAGAAGGTGCCAAGAATGGTAACTGGTCAGGAAAGCTCTAGGCTGGGTCAGATTTGCTGCCTTCAGCAAAACCATTGCATCTCTTGGCCACTGAGAATGGCTGACTAAACATAGAACGTTTCTCCTGACTATAGCTTTGCAAGTTTTCTGCATTTTTATAACAATTTTTGCAGATCTTTAGCTTTTTATTAAAGGCAAGGTAAGTGAGAAGGAATCACTTTCACCTCAGTTTTGGCAATGGAGGTAGCAGCTGGTTTAGGATCATTACTGAACCAGTGGATGCAGCCTCTGGTAGTAGCTTGAGAGAAAAACCTGGTTTTTATTGGTTTTCAGAGCAGTAGAATGTCAAATGATGACTTTTAAATATCAAAGAAGTAAAGGTGAGATATAATTCACAAATATCTTCTGAGTATTAAATATATAAACTGTCTCTGCATTCCTTTTTGCTTGAGTTGTTACTTTTATCTAATCCAGTGCTTTTTTTACTGATTATTATTCAAGAGCAAGCTTGACAGAAATCTCCTGCATCTCCAGTGTTTCATGGGTGTTTTCCTTTCAAATGCAGGCACACAGGAAGCCATTGCCATGTGTCTGCATGTGGACACAAAGCAAGGTGTCAGTGAAAGCCTGTGTGACAATTCCAAGAGGCCACCCCCGATGACTCGGACCTGCAACACGAAGCTCTGCCCCCCGAGGTACCCTGGAATAATGGAATTATGTGGTGGCAAAGGAAGGGTTAACGGGACTTAAATAAACATTGCCTTTCTCAGAAAGGGTTCAGATTGCAGGACTGTGGTCATGCTTTTGGGATAGAATTTCACTACTTCCATTTTCAACAAGGTTTTGGGATTGGGGTGTTTTTTTGGTCTTGTTCACTCCTTTTCCACTCTTCATATCTCACTGATGAAATAGGGGACATTTTCTGAAATAAATCTCTTCCATGTTGAATATCTGCCAGAGTTAGAAAAAGAGCCTTAGCTCTCCAAGTAGTAGAAGGAAAATTTTGAAGATATTTCACAAAGGAAAAGCTGAGGATATTCACTTTTTATCTTTACTGAATTAAAAAACATATGAATTATGATTTAATGGCACCTCAATTTAATGCTTCTTTAGTAGCCCCATGTAGTTCTTATGTTTATTTGGAGATTCTGGGGAAAGAACAAACCCAGTCTAAATCCCAGAAAACCTCTAGGTCTTTTGATCCCTTGAAAGGGCCGTATGTGAAATTTTGATGTGTGCTTGCTTGTTTACCCATTTCTGATCTCTGACATCCCTGAGATCCTTTCAAAATTGTTTCTATGTGTTTTCAGAAACCTGCTCTTGCTAAATGTAGGGAACAAGTTAACAGGAACAGGATGTTTTATAGAAAACATATACGCATCTAAAGGAAGTTTTCTAAATATAAGAAAGGTCTATTTACATATTTACATTTATCAATGTAAACAGCAGCAGGTTGCCAACAGGCTGTTTTTAAGAGGAGCACTATAAAGGTAAATACTGGAGTAAAATTTGTCTGAAAATGACAAAGTTTATTACTTTATTGTTAATAAATTCTGCATTTGCTTGTTACCAATTTACACTTTTGTGCTCCAGCCAAACCAAAGGGGCGTTTTAGCCATCGATCAATAACGTGCCTGCAGCTGTGCTTTTTGCTGGGCTCTGTCTGGATGAGACTGTTCCTTCCCCAGGGTGAGGTGGGCTGCTGAAGGAGAGCTTTTGGTGTGTTTTGGGACAGGTGGCAGAGCGGCCCCTGGAGCCGCTGCTCGGCGAGCTGCGGGGTGGGGATCCAGAGCCGCGCCGTGTCCTGCCAGCAGCCCGGGGCACCCGCTCCTGCTGCCCACCAGTGCCCGGAGCCAAAGCCTCCTTCTCTGCAGGCCTGCAACCAGATTGACTGTCCCCCTGCTTGGCACGCTGAGGAATGGCAGCAGGTATGGCTGGGTCACAGGAAGAGTCTAAATGGGTTCCTCTGGCCAGGAACTTGGAACTCTCCTGCATGGAAGGCAGCTCCCCACCTTCTGTGTGTGTTTCAACTTCCATCACAGAACAAACTAACCCAAAAGTGCTGCTCTAGACTCTTGTGCTGATAAGCAGTCACAGGATGAGGTGGAACACCTTGTTAGGATTTCAGAAAGCTGGATACCTGTTATTCCACACATCATCTCTCTTCCTATGCTCTCTAAACACAACCACCTTCTTTTTCTTTTTCTTTTTCTTTTTCTTTTTCTTTTTCTTTTTCTTTTTCTTTTTCTTTTTCTTTTTCTTTTTCTTTTTCTTTTTCTTTTTCTTTTTCTTTTTCTTTTTCTTTTTCTTTTTCTTTTTTCTTTTTTCTTTTTCATGCATTAACAAGTTAGTGACATAGATTTATGCATAAGATGCATGTTTTTCTCTGAGATTCCTACTACTTCCATGCATTCAGGTAGTATGTCTGACATTTGATCTCCAGTTCTCATCTCCAGTAGATTAAATATTTTAACATTGAATTTTCCATGCTGCTTGATTTCCCATTGAGAGTAGATGTCATTTTTCAGGAGCGCAGATGTCCATGCAGGTGTAAATGCTACATTTGATTCTTCTCCTCCTTAGTGTTCACGTACCTGCGGAGGGGGGATTCAGACCCGCAGGGTGTCCTGTAAGCAGCTGCTGACAGATGGAAGTTTCCTGAAACACCCTGATGACACCTGCCAGGAACCCAAATTGCCAAGTAGTAAAGCCTGTGCAAAAGTTGATTGTCCTCCTCAGCTGGTCTTTGGAGAATGGTCCAAGGTGAGCAAACCTCAATAATGGTGAACCAAAACCCTCCATTATAACGAAAGCTCTGAAGGTTTCTGCCTGGGTAAATGAGCTGTTTGGAGCTGCCAGGGCAGCTGAAGCTGTCACAAAGCCTGTCCTGAACTAAACTGTGCATGCCTGCCTGCAGCCAGACTGATCACAGTGCTTCAGTCACTGGAGGTCATTGGATGCTTTCTACCAGACATGTTTAGCTATCAATAATTTCATGGTACAGCTTCCAAGAAGCAAATCTTTGCATTATTCTGGAATACATCCTCCTCCTTTCCTGATTAATGCAAGCTTGCTACCACTCCCCATTCAAAATGATTTAGAAAATTGAATTTAGAAGCTGAAATTACAGTTTCATGCAATACAACCTAAGAGAGAGAGCTGAGAGACTTGCCAGAGACTGTTGAGAACCTGCTGAGTTGTTTCTCTCAGGTACCAGATCTCATTGCTCTGTTTTGCCCATGGTTGGGCATAAATACTGTCATGTTACATAATTCATGGCTTGCTTGCTGGAAAAACTGTCTTATATTCTTACTGCCTGGAAAAGTGGAGAGAGTTTAATAACTAATATTACAGTCTAATAACTAGATGACACAAGGATTCTTATGAAGTAGAGTGTGTGTACTCTTTCAGAACTAAAAAATTAAAAAAAAATATTAAAAGAAAACCACCACAAAACAAACTAGCTTAAAATTAGCATGTATGGTGTGGAGCACCAAGTTTAGCTTGACTGCATCCTTCCTTTCACAGTGCTCAGTAAGCTGTGGTGTTGGAATCCAGAGAAGGAAACTTGCCTGCCAAAACCTCACAGCAAAGGGCCAATATGTCACATTAAATGGATCGATGTGCAGTGCTCTGTCTCCTTCACTACTTGTAAGGTCTTGTCAGATGAATGCCTGCAACAGTAAGTATGTGAATTTATCTGGTTCCTTGCTGATTTGGAATGATCTATTTATAAAGAGAAATCTGTATGCACATTAATTCACTCATCTCCCTGTACTATCACAACATAGCTTGGCACAAACTGAGTGTCATAATTACTATACCAGTAATAACAGGATTGCTTTTATTTTTATTTCCACCATTCAAAAACAAAGGTTATGATCTCAAGAAGTAGTTTTTGAATATATATTATGGTGCATACCTCTCACCTTCACTCTTATGCACCATTTGATCTGATTTGTCCTTTATCATTACACTATTCAAACAGGAAAAAAAAGAGAAAAATTAATAAATTTAACATAAATTACAAAGGACATTAGAAAAGATAAGAATCCAGTTCTGCCTTGTCTTTTCTCTGTATGTTTGTATTACACTGGACATTTTGCTTAACATGATGGAATTCAAAACCTGAAACTCTGTGCCAGTGATAATTTTAGGTATAATTTCTGTCTCTCCTTGTAAAAATTACAATCCTGGCCTCATTAGCTGCACAGAGAGTGGTGACAATACAGACATTTTTTGAAAAATCTGATGTTTTATTACTGTCTATATAAGAATCTTTTCAGAGGGATTGTCTATGGAAATTGTACAATTTGGGCACAACTGGGTTATGGTACTGATGGTAGTTGCACTAATTGTTTAACAGTGATGGAAAATCCTCTGTGATACAGAGCGTGTTCAATTACATCCACTAATTTAGAATAGGCAGATCTAAATGCAGGTTCTTTATGTGTGAACCTATGTTCCCCTTCCTTTATAATGGAGAGTATTGGTTTGCAGATTTGGGGAGCAGGGTGCTGAGAGGACAGGGAAAAAAAAGAGTTTTTAGTTTTGAGCTGTGGGAAAACATAAAGCCATTATCAATGGCCTGGTTCTGATCACAGGTCAGACATAGCCATGTTTTGGCTCAGCTCACAGTGTTGTGAAGAAATAGCTACTTTATACATTTTGAAGCTTTGCTCTAAAAATTATTCACAAAACAACATAAGAAATAGAATAATTACTGATTCATACATAATATGGAACTTCTTTTCCTGGCCTGCATTTCAGATTAACATGCCAAAATCCTGAGGTTCAAAACTCCACTTAAATAAAGCCCCGTGGACTTTCAGGAATGTCCTTGGCATAAGGTTTAATAAAATATTTTGAGTTGCATATCTATCTGAATTTAATTAATTGTGGATAGTTGAATGGCAGTGGAGCTGCTTTGCAAATTGCTTAGTTCAGACTGATATTAATGTTAGCATGTCAGCTTCCAGCACAGTGCCTAGAGAGCAGCACACAGGGCTGCAGAGGGAGTAACATTGGCCAGAATGGGAGCAGATCAAAGCCATAAAGAGAATCCCTGTCCTCTCCCTGCATTTTCATCACTCTGTGGAGCAAGGAAGCCTTTGCAGCTCAGATCTGCCTGGGGATTCTCTCACAGTGCAGCAGGAGGGCAGGGGAAGGTGTGAGGCTGCTCCACACCTGCAGTTCCTGCTTGGGTCTTGCAGAAGGAGCCAGGGCTGGGACAGCAGCAGGCTTTGGAGTCCCAGGAACGTGCAGGAGGCATCTCCTCTGTATCTACATCTCCTCTGTAGGACAAGGAGTGATGTGGATGGGTGAGGAGCAGTGTGGTGTGAGTGCTGTTGGGGGTTCTTGCCTTGGAGAGCAGTTCCTAAATCTCCCTCCTCAAGGTGATGCTTCTGTGGCTCACAGGAGTGCCTTTTTTACTGTCTCATGACAATGCTGAGTCATTTTAGACTTAATCTTTTACCCTGAGACTGGTAATTGTAGCTGTTTTCTGACTTAGGAGTGCTTATTAAGTAGAAACATTCCTGACTCCGGGCTCTGAGAAATAGGAAATAACACCAGTCTAGCCCTGAGGTCACCAGGATCTGAAACCCAGCTGAAGCTGTTCAGGACCATTACAGGTCACAGATGCAGATGGATTTGTATCAGGTGATAATGAGGTCCAAAGGCTCCAGCACATATTCCATAAGATTTACCTTTACCCTCCCAAACAGTCCATTACCTCAGCAGCTGCAAGATTGAATGACAGTAAGGACCTAGAGAATGCAAAGTTATGTGGCCTCATACATTCATGTGACCTTATATATTTATATGGCCTGCCATCCACAACTCTGAACTTTGTTTCACTCTCAGCCTTGCTCACCAGTCACCAGTAAAAATACACACACCCTTTAGTGTTGAGCTGCTAATGAGAGTTAGTGGTCTGTCTTTTTTAAAGAAATGAAATGGATGAGACTTGTTAACATATTTATAAGTACGCACTGGGTTTAATTCTAAGCTGGAATAACTAGTGTAAACAGACCACAGCCTGAAGTATTTTAATTTGTGTGTTTAAAGTTACACTTACTGTGTCTGTAAGTTGGGTTTTGGAAGTAGAATATTTAATACTGGAACGCTTCCCTGAAAAGAAATATTTGGGGCCCAATAACTTATTAAAACCAGGACGCTACTTTAATAATTTTAGTAAACTGAATGCCTAAAACAATTTAATTGTTGTACCATGTGAAATGATTGAGGGAACCTTGTGTCTGGATAACAAATGCCGATTTAAAAGCTGTGTAATTATGAAACCATGATATCCCCACAGGTCTGAACTCATTACCCAAAACATTGAAAATAACCATTTTGTTTTATAAGCATAAGAACGCACTCCAGGGTGTAGTTCCTATAGTGTACACACTTATTGAATGCTTGAAGCATTTAGCTTTTCACCTATTTCTTCACAGCATATTTGGAGCACATGTATACACAGTTTTTCGGGTATCATTTCTGTGCCATCAGCGTAGTTGTCTTTGTATTTAAGTACCTCCCAAGTGGAAAAGCAGCACCGATTTCAGATTCAGACGAGCTGAGAAATGTTTTGATCCCTGTGTCCATTTCCTGGCCATCAGCTCCTTCTGCGGGCTCTGAGTTTTCTCTCCGTCACATACCAAAGCGCTGGGTCACCGAGCACTGCGGGGCTGTTTTCTAGCACCAGCAGCGTTGTTTCCCGACCCTTCCCGTGCGGCCGATCGGACCCGGCCGGGAAGGGCTCGGGGTGCGTGTCCCTGTCCTGCCGCGCTCTGTCCCTCCCTGCCCGGCGCGGCGCTCCCGGCCAGGCTCGCTCCGCTGATCAAAGCGGGCACTGCTGCTGCCAGCAGTGAGTCAGCACAGCGGCATCCAGAACTCTGCATCCAAAACACCCCTTGTGCCTCCCAGCTCTGCTGGAAAGCCTGCCGTGGTGCTCATGCAGGCAGACCGCTAGAAACCCTCCAGCATCTTCATCCAGGCAGCTCCCTAGAAACCCTCCAGCATCTTCATCCAGGCAGCTCCCTAGAGACCCTCCAGCATCTTCATCCAGGCAGCTCCCTAGAGACCCTCCAGCATCTTCATCCAGGCAGACCCCCAGAAACCTTCCAGCATCTTCATCCAGGCAGATCCCCAGAAACCTTCCAGCATCTTCATCCAGGCAGCTCCCTAGAAACTTTCCAGCATCTTCATCCAGGCAGCTCCCTAGAAACCCTCCAGCATCTTCATCCAGGCAGATCCCCAGAAACCTTCCAGAATCCAGGTGCCCACAGTTCAGTGCAGGAGGAGTTTCATAATACCCAGTGTGTCTATACCCAGTCTGCACAAAGCTTTAGGCTGTTATTGCCTGCTTTTGTAATTCATCTGATCACTCTATTCAGCCTTGAAAATTCTGCCTTATTTCTCTCTTCCCTCGCTTCCCTCCCTGCTTTCTTGGCACAATATTGTCAGCAACTCATCTTTCAACCCTAATGAATTACCCTCAGTGTGTGATTACAGGGCGGCTTTGCCTGTTGCACGTGCTGTGTCTTCACTGACTGTTTCTTTCACCTCCTGCACTGCTATCAGTTTGGCTTGACTCAGGCAACCAGCACAGCCAGCCAACATTTTAAATAAGAGTCAAGGGGAGCCTTACATTTTGGATAGATTTTGTTTTATTTAGGTCATTCTGCACTCAACAGTGCTCAAATGTGGGGAAAGTGATAATGTGTTCACATTTTTTAAATTCAGTTTTTTCATTTCCATCATGCCTAGCCTTTCTGAGGCAACAGTAGGAAATATAACTGGAATATGAGCATATACATGGAGTAATATATAGTATGTGTACATATCCTTTCATATATATGTTCACTATCTATGTCCTTCACATAGGTAGGTACATGTTGCCTGGATCCTTTTATTGCTAGGAGATTTGGGGAAGAAGCAATAGAATTCTTGGCCAAAGCAAGGGAATGTTATGGTTTCGTGTTGTTCATATTTTTGCATTTTTGTGACTCAGATAAAAGGTCTGTGTGTGTTGCAGTCTGGCTTGAACAAAGTCAGGAAAAGCTCTTTCAAGCATTCTGTGAAAAGCAGATTTTCTAGGCATGACTGCCAGTGACTAGATGCTTTTCAGCACATTGTTTTCTTGCAGAGATCAAGCCCAAGCTTCCAGCAAAGTTTTCTGCCCATGGACCTCAGATTGTCAGCATGCACCGAGTTTATATTCAGACACGGCCAGAGAAGCGCATTAATTTTACCATAGGAAGCCGAGCCTACTTACTCCCAAAAACATCTGTGGTCATTAAGTGCCCCGTAAGAAGGTTCCAGAAGTCCCTTATCCGCTGGGAGAAGGATGGGCAGCACTTAGAAAACTCCAAAAGGCTTGGCATCACTAAGTCAGGCTCGCTGAAAATCCACTCCCTGGAGGCTGTGGATATCGGTGTGTACCGGTGCATCGCAGGCTCTGTGCATGAGACCTTTGTGCTCAAACTCATCGGGACTGACAACAGGCTCATCGAGCCCCCAGCCCCTCCAAAGCAGCCCAGCCAGCCCAGCCACCCGGATCACAACGAGGCCAACAGCCTCGGGGCCAAATGGCACAAGATGAGCAAAATGTGGCAAATGTGGAGCAAGAAGAACGAGCTCTACCTGGGTGACAGGCAAGTCAATGATCAGCCGTTCCTGAGGAACCTTGGGAGCTTTGGGAGCAATTCAGCAGAAGAGTTCAGCTCTCGAGAGTTCAGGAACAAGCGCCTGGAGGCTGCAGTTCTCCAGGGTGCCTACAGCATGGACACGGCTCAGTTCGAGGAGCTCATGAGGAACATGAGCCAGCTCATTGAAACTGGAGAAGTCAGCGATGACCTGGCATCCCAGCTCATCTTCCAATTGATTGCTGAATTATCCAGGCATCCACAACCAACTGCTGAAAAATGGAAGGGGGCCCAGGATGAGAAAGTTTCCTCAAAACTCCGAAGCAAATCGCCAAACAAATCCGAACGTTTCAGCACAAAAACGGTCGATAAGTTAATGTTTGACCAGAAGGTTCCAGTTATTATGAGGCAAAAGGAAATTCCTCAAGTTTCCTTCAACAAAACAGTAACTGTACGAATTGGAAATACAGTTTTTCTGACCAAGAATACTCATGCTGTCAATCTACTGTGTGAAACAGCTGGTATGAGTGAAGTGAAATATACTTGGACAAAAGATGGCGAGACATTAAAAGCCTCTGCGAAGTAAGTAAATAGATTCTCTTTTACTTTTGAATGACTTACTATGTCGCTGTCGATGGAAAAAATCCACCCTGCTGTGCAATATTAGAACATACTGTTGTAAAAATGAGATAAGCATAGCCACTGGGCCTGCCATCTTTCTAGTTAAGTAATTTATTTTTATTCTTTCAAGTGTCTGTCACGTTGTTTGGCTTTACTGACATCCAAGTGCTTGGCCTTTTCCAGGACACTACATAGGACGATTTACTATTTTTATAAGGTGAAGTGTTTTGGATGTCCTGGCTGTATTTTTTTGATCTGCTTTAATCATTTCAGCTGTGTCAGAAAAAGAGCAGATTTACCCTCAAATTAGAGAGGCTATTGGATTTGTTCAGATACTAAATGCAGTAGGAACACATTAAAAACATCTGCCATGGTACAGATGAAAAGAAGTCTTAGCTCTTACTCATTTTAAGAAGGGAAAATATCAGTGGTACCCACACCATTCTTCAACACACTATTTAGGTATTACTGTAGCTGCATAACTTGAATTGAAAAAGAAAAAGATGAGCTTTTTTGGATGTTTTTCAATACTTTAAAATATTTCTGTTGAGGACAGTGAAATTCAGAATAATAAAGAACCTGTATTACAATCACGTTTGAGAGTGACAAATGAGTACAGCAAGCTGTTACAATCAAATATTTGCTCAAGGCTGAGCAAATACTTCTACTTCAGTGCTGATAAATTAGAAGCTCACCTGGTAATATTAACATTAACTTTGTGTGTGAGCCTCTTGGAATTATAGCTAGCTCTTGAGTAATGAAAAAACTGGTTCTGAAATGATAAAGACGCTTTTGGATATTTCTCAACATATTTAACTGATTAAATACACTGCCAAGAAAAATATACTTCTGCAGGGCTATCAATTAAAGCAAAGACACCCAAACTAAGCCATTTTAAAAAGTGAAAATGTTTTTGGAATCATGTGGCTCCCACCAGTTGTGTTTATTTTGTGAAATGTGAATAATTTTGCATTAATTTGTAGCAAGTGATACTTCAATTTTTGTGGACATGATGGTGTTTTGTTTATTCACAAGTATGTTTGCTTCCTAATTTCAGCCCAGACTGATATTCTTGCGCTTAAGGCAAAGTAGGTATATTTCCTAATTTTTTCCTAGTAAGGTTTCTTCTACACAAATCTACATATATGTGTGTGGACCCAAAAGTGATGTTAATAGCATTGCATCTGAAAGAGTGTGAGGAGGTAAATGGTCTTTATCTGTCAGGTTTGAAAAAAAGGATGAACTCAAGCCGTGCATGAGGTAGCTTGTTTTGTTGAGACACAGGTATTTTTAATATTATTTTTTGTTAGTCTGTTATGTAAATGTACTCAGTGTGGGAAAACACCAGCTGCAGGTTTTTGGGATGTGCTGAGTGTATGGTAAGTCATGTAATTTAGTACTGAGAAATGTAACAGAGGAGAAAAGTTGTTATTTTCAGTCTCTTCCCCAGGCTGTGATCCTCCTCACAGGGCAGACAAGGCACGCAAGACACCTGTGAGGTTTTGGTGGAAGACTTTAACTTCAATGATGACATTCTGAAAAAGCCCCAACAACCCCAACCCCATAGTAATTTGAAAGTCAGATGAGGCCATAGAATTGTGAATTCCCCAATCCTGCT
>NW_005054313.1:2318675-2354515 GCF_000277835.1 Geospiza fortis | reverse complement strand
AGAGATCGATTTCTTGCCAAGCCTAATACTTTTAATTGTGGTATTCTGATTTATTCACACTTTTGTGCCCAGGGGATCCTGGTTTGTGGTAGCAAATGCACTGCCCTTCCAAGGGCTGCAAGTAGGACACAGCCCTGTAGGAGAAGGAGATGTGAACAATCCTCCCTGTGTGTATCCCTGAGTGCTCCCCTTCTGCCACCAGAGAGGAGGCAGAGCTGGGACTGCCTGTGCTGCTCTGGGTCTGCAAACTCCTAAAAAGGAGCTTTGCTGCTCTGTCTGTAACTCTTGCAAGGGCATTCAGCTGGGCTTGTCCCAGGGTAGTAACCCTTGTATTTCCTTGGTTATTGTGCAGGGTGATCCTGGACACCGCTGGAAGAGTGCAGATTCGGAATCCTACTCAAAAGGAGCTTGGTACCTATGGATGCCTGGTGGTTAATGACTCTGGTTTTGACATGGAAACATCACTGCTGTTGCGTGCAGGTAAAACAGTGGCATTCCACAAAACCAGACTTTTACACTCACACACACACACACACATATATATATACATATACACATAGACATATGTATGTGTGTATAAATATATGCGTATAAACACCCATGCCCACTGCAATGTGAAATAGTTTCTTTTATTGGCAGCCCATGAAAGTCTGCCTGATTTAATAGACAGCAGTAAGATGGTCTTGTTGCTCTAAAACCACAGCAGGTGTGAACTCAGTCCGCCTGTATCTGTCCCACCTGTCTTTTCTGGCTGCTGCTTTGCAGACTGAATTCTGTTCCAAACATGGTGAATTTAAATGCAAGATCTATGTTTAGAAGTTAAATAAAGCTTTACTATCTGTTTCATTTCAAAGAGATGCCTGTCATCTTGTCCTCTGTGTTAAATATGACAAATATGACAAATCTGGAAGCCAGCAGTTTCTCAGCAGTTGTTGGAGGTACAATCGTGGCAAGAATTGGAGCAAATATTTTGATTGAATGTCCAGTGAAAGGTAAGTAAGAACTGCAGTGATGTTGCTTGTAATGTTATAATCAGAAATTTACCTTATATCTTGGAATAAATTACCATTGAAGGCTAAAAATCATTGATAATTAATGTTTTTTTTATTAGGCACGTCACCCACACCAGTCCCATTTATTTTCTGCCTGTCACTTCAATTTACATACACATCTGTATGTTCAGGGTTTCCCTAAAATGGACTTTCTTTCCAAGAAGTGGTCTAGGGCTCCACTAGACAGCTTAAAGCCCACCAGGGTGAGGGGCTGTCTTGCTCCAATGGTGAGCATGGCCAGCTGACTTGCTCATCAAAGAACTTTCCTTAACCCTGTTGGAGATGCACATCTGTCTAGACTATTGTTAAAACTGAAAATGAAATCTCCAGCTGTAGCCTAATAGAACTTTAAACCTGCTGGTGAAGTAAACTCACCTTTTAGATCCATCAGTCTGCAGCTGCAGTGAAGAAACAAAGGAAAGTGCCGAGCTATGAGAGAATACAGATATTTTCTAGCTCAACATCTGTGGAGGAAGAATAATATCAATCAGAATTAACATGCATTAAGCAGTTCACTGCTTCATTTTACTTTCTAACCCTTTGCTGGAAAGGTACCTATTTTCTTTTTAATCTTACCATTGCTATCTGTGAGGTTTGAAGTGTAATATTTCAGTCACAGCAGCAATATTCTGTCAAACATTTAATAAGCTGAGCTCAGCCTTTTGTGAAGATGATGTGTGAAAGTGCAAATAACCACGAAGGTTGCGAGTGAGTGCAAAGAACGACCTCAGAGCAGCCAGTGTGTGCTGCTCACATTTATGTGCTGGGAAATGCATATCAGAGGGTGTTGATACTGAACCAGGGTAGTGATAGAAATATATATATGCAAATAGCTCTGCATACAATAGTGGCGCCAGGCTGACATATATTAGGACATGTGGCTCTGCTATTCACCGTTGTACCAAGGCTAATTCTTTGATGAAGTAATATTTTCCAACTATAGTTTGGCAACTCCTTGTATAACTGACCTACATCTCAAATTCAGCAGAGAGTTCATGTCACACTGTTAATATTAATATTGTTAGGATGGGTAAGCAGTTAGCAATTTAAATATAAATTAATATTTTCACATGGGACTGTAGATTTCCAAATGCTTTAGAATTGTATATATTGGTGAGCCAAACTTTAGTTATGCTGAGACACCAGTGTTGACTTAGAAAATGATTTATCTAATTGCTTTATTTCCTGTCACTGCCAAGGAAGTAAGTATTACTGTTTGTGAATAAAATAGAGCTTGCATGTCTTAAAATGTTACTAAGTCTGGAAGTAGAAAAACTTTTTCAATGATGTAAGCAGAATTTTCCTGTTCTTCTTTCCTTAATGGAAAGTAATAAACCACTGACTTCAGAAGATTGAATTTAATAGCACCTTATGCTGATACATTTTTCTGAGGTGGGACCCAAAAATGTGTCCATTTGCAGTGTAGGAGGATGAGAACTTCACTGTGAATGCTGATAAAAGATGATGTGAATGATTAGACCTGCAAAAGTAATGATAAGAGAGCCCTTCTTGTAGAGTCAGGGAGACCTTGGCTGGATCTGCAGCACCTCCTCCTCGCTGCCCTTTCTCCTGACTGCTCTGCAGAGGATGGGTTTGCTCTGGGAGTTTCACTGAGTGAAACTTCACTGGATGAGCCTTTGTGTTCTCCATGTTCTGCCAGGAGTTTATTCAGGACCCTTCCACACAGACATTACTCATGCAGATTTCTCACTGGTGTCACATCTGGTCTTTGGGACTCCTGCTAGCCCCCAAAACAGTACTCCACAAGAAAAGCCATCTAATGAATCAAGTGTCTGTATGTGTGAAGAGTATCAGTGCCATGTCAGTAGTAGAATCATTACTTTTAAATTTCTTGGCTGCAGTGACCTCTGAGGATTTTTTTCTGTAGAATGAATAACCTAAAGGACATTTTCAGAATTGTTCAATCCATAGTTTCTTCTGCAAAGAAATTGACTTATTGAAGATATAAACTTTAATATTTTGTACAGCGTTGGCCTTGTGGGTACGAGTATTTTTTTCGGATTTGGTTCTTTTATCCTTTTGAAAGTCTTTCTCTCACACTCCAAAAATCATATTGAGATTGAAAAAAGCCCTTTGAATTTCTGAAGACCAGCATGTCCTAGTGAACAGAAGAACATCAAAGAGCAGAATAAGAAAAGTTAGCTGAACTGTACAAACTGATGGTTTCTCTTTCTTTTCTCTTTTTAGTTTATAACAAGACTATTTTTCCACTAATTATAATAAACTCCCTTTTATAGCTCCCACACGAGCATACGTTAGAAGATATTCATACATTCTGGGTAGATTCATATTCCATTCTTACAGCCAAGAGCTTTTCAATCAACACACATGGTATAAATATCAATACTGATTGCTCCAAATTGCTCTTGGATAACATTTATTGTATCTGCAGAAAAAACCGTCTCGTGATTATTGCTAAAATAAACTAAAACTGTCAGACTCCATTTATTGTAAAAACTTTGAAAGTTCTAAGTTGAAGTAGAATAGAGGGAAGAGTGGAAGTGTGAATAAAATGTGCGTTGTCTGCCACTTGCTGGTGAGAGCAGGGAAGTGACACACACCGAGCTGAGGTTGTTTACACTTTGCAGCTCTGAAATATCTTGGCACACAGGCCTTGAAAAGTAGAATCTGCACCTTCATCCAATTTCTGCATTCTTATGAATACATTTTGGCTCTCTAATAATAACATACTGATAAAAAATTGTAAGAAATACACAAAGCCTGTTGTATCTTTTTGCACAGAGTTTTCACAAAGGTGGACCAAGTATTTGCTGTCAGTGTTGGAACTTGAAACAGGTCCAGAAAAATCAAGGTTTTGATTTTTCCATCTGTTGCTTCATTTACCCACACTACTCCAAATGTAACTGTGATGCTGTTCTTTGTCTTCTGTGCTTAACCCCTTTAGAAGATGTCAGTGAAGAAATAGAAGTTTAATACATAGGATTTTGGCTCCTCATTTGTTTTAGGGGTTTTTGTATGTTCTAAAGGATATTAATAATAGATTTCAAAAGTTTAAAGGAGTGTGTTCAGATTTATTTTATGTGGAAGGAATGACAGTATTTATAATTAGTATAATAGAAGGAAAATCTTTTGCTCTTATGCTTTTTACAGTAAGTGCTTCCTCATTAGAGTTTTTGTTGGGATCAGGCTTAAGCAGGAAGGACTGAAAGATGTTCAAAAGCTTCATTGTGCTTTGCTTTGTGTCTTGTAACAGTCTGGGGACCTAAAAACTGGATATGACTAAACAGAAGGGTGTGCCTGGGGACTATACCTGACACTTTGCCAATACTATGGGCAGTATGGGCTGAGGGTCCAGGCAAGATTGACTGCACAGTTCAAAGCAACCCTCATCCAAACACACATTGGGTGTCTTTTGGGACATTGGTACCCACCAGGTCTCTGTATGAACACATTCCTGAGGCCTTCCACTCCTTTCTGAGGCAGATAGGGCCTCAGGGAGGTGGGGGAAATCCATAAACTGAAATTGTTTACAGCATGGTGTTGTTTTTTTTCCTCTCATGGCTTTGCCGATTTGAAAAGAAATTTCCCTTAAATTTCTAGCTCAGGAAGGGTTAAGATGGTTTGTGTTAGAGGAAGGTAAAATTTCAAATACATCCTACCTCAGTTTGCAAAAAGCTGTTGAGAAGTTGCCTAGGCCAAGTTTAACAAATTCTAATTACGAAAAGGAGGAGGTTGCCTTGGTGGTTAGCACCTACTTAAATGACTGAGAGGAACAAGTGGTTAAATTTACAGTGAAGAGAGAGTAGGGTGCCCCAAAGGCTGTTTTGGGATCTTTAGTGCTCAATATTTTTATAAAAAGTTCTCAGAAGAAATGTGATCAGTGAGTTGACTAAAATTGTCAACTAAAAGAATAAAGATTTATAAAGGCTAATGTATCTAAAACTCCCTCCAAAGAGTTGCAGCAGGATGATCACACAAGTAACATTTAAAAGCTAGATGAGCTCAAAGGATGTTCAAAGCTGATATTTGCAGAATAAATGTACATATAGAACAAATAACCTTAAAGGTAGACAAGTGCATGTGGCAGTCAGAGAAGGGTCTGTGCAGGGATGGTTCTCAGCTCTGTGGAACACCAGCACATCTGCTGGGTGCTGTCCAAACCAAAGCTAATGGCAGAGGAATGGATGAAATAATAGAAAATATAAATGGGCCATTCTTTAAAACTGTGGTGAATCCTGTTTGCAACTTGCTGACCTCATCTCAAAAATGATACAGTAGAGCTGAAAGAGGTAGGGAGAAGAGCAGTAGGGGAAACAGGCACGAGCTAAAGGCTACTTCTGGAGGGTATTTTGAGGAAGGGTTGTTCAATAAGTGACATGATTTTTGTGCTCTGCCTACACATCCCCAGGTGCCCATTGTTGGACAGAAAATGCAGGGTCTAACTAAGGATAGCAATTCTTGTATAGTGCTTTGATTTCTGATAAAATAATATTTTTGAAGTCCATGTGTATGTGTATCTATTTTATGATGACAAACATCTGATGATCAAGCGTGATCCCTGGTGATGCAGCACTGTTATTCAGTGAAGTGAAAGTATAATTATATAATTACACCAGCTGGGTAAACCAGTCTCTGCTAACAGTGCTGAATCGTGGAAGTGCCCTAATGCATACCAACTGAGTCTTTGTTGGGGGTTCACTGCACAATTCACTCTAGCAGTCATTAGTTGCTAAATACAGTTGCCTTATTTTAAATGCCTGATTTTGAAAAATATCAGCCTTAAACTTCTACAGCTGGAAAAAAGATTAAGTTCCCTTTGACAGCCAGAGAACTAAACAGAACCTGACAGAGCCATGGCAAGAGTGGGGTGGGAAGGGGTCTTGCTTTGGGAACCTGTCTAAGGAGGTCACCAGATGTTGGTAAGAATACCTAAATCCTGCCAGATGCTGCTGCCACCTAGGAAGAGGGGCTGCTGCAAGGCTGGCAGGAAGCAGGAGAGGTTGCCAGAGAAGGAGCAGTGTCAGAGGGCAGGCTGGGGATAACACTGAGTGCCAAAATGCCCCATGCTGGTTTGTTCCTGGTGAAGCTGGCAGGGTTCATACAGGTAATTTCAGTAGCAGCAGGTTTGGGCTTTTTAGGGTTCACTGGAAGTTGATTGCCCAAGCATAGCTCAGATGAATATAAAGGCAGTTTGAGAATTCTGCTGGAGAAAATACAAAGGTGTAGCAGTGGAAGCAATTGCTGTGTAGGTTATGCTCAGTGCACTGGAGGTGTTAAGGGGTGTAGAGTAAATAAAAATCAGGTGGCATTCATTGTGTGGGTATAGCTGACCCAGAATTGATTCCTCTCAAAGGCAGACATGCAAATTTAGCTGCTGAAATAAGGTAAAGTTCTAGTGAAGTACAGCAGAATGTGCTTTGTGCCAGCACAGTTCTGCCTTGCTCTTGAATGGGAAACTCAGAATACTTTATGAGATCCTACGTAGCTGGGGGAGAAATTTCTGAAGACATATCCAGTGTTTTAGAGCAGGTAGTTAGTAGGCCAAGGTTTTTATGGTGTGTAATATTTCACAGGGCTTTCAAGGTTGGAGGAAATTTGTTTTTGAACACTGAATATTTTAAGGACACCCTATAGTGCAGATTCCTTTTTTTCTCTTTTTTTAAACACGTGTTTTGCAGTCCCATCCGGAGCTAGAGTTTTTTTCCATAACATTTGCTGTCCCAGGGCCACTCATGGTGGAAAATGACTTTTTTCATGGAACATTGAGTATTGTAGAGCTGCTCCAGTGCTAGTGGAAAATAACCTGTGTTTGAGGTCAGAAAAATAGATTAAACTAATTTTAAAGTTTTATAGCCACTTAGGTCTATAGAAGAACTTTTTAAGAGGATTTAGATCCGTTGTAAGAGTAAGATTTGCATTTTCAAGGTTTTTTGAAAACTAAGAAGGCCTGAGTTCAGGAATGCATCTTTGTTCATGAAGGACAATTACAGCCATCCTGAATTTTAAGTATGTGTTTAATTGCATTCCCTGATAGGGATGGATTTAGTCTCATGCCTAAGTGATTTCCTGACTTGGAGCTGCAGGATATAATTGTTGGATTGTGCTACTCTCTGGATCCAGTGACAGATCTCCCATTTGAGCCCCTGGGATCTTTACTGCACTCAGGGATTCTGAGCCTTTGGCAGTTTGGGGAGTTGAGTCTTTGGGCTCATCCTCAGCTGCATCTGCATGGAGATGGGGTAGGAAGGAAACAAAGGTGGCTACAGGCCATCTCTTCCCTCTTCCTCCTTCCCCTTGTCGTACTCTCTGGGGATCAAACCAGGAATTATTCAGTTTGTAACTGTCCTTGCTGCAATTCTGTAATGAAAAAATGCTCCTGAAGACAGTGTGGAAGTTATTTTTGTTTATTTAAGGTCCCTGTGTAAATCAATCTTTAAGTGAGAGTCAAGCGTCTCCAGTAAAATTCAACCATGTGCGCAGGACAGAATCCTCCATGAATTCCTACAAATATGTCCCAAAGCTTAAGAGTAATTTCAGCCCCTTTTAGGGAAGGGAAAAAATAAAAAGCAACAACTTGGTTTTGGCTTATTTTTGCTTAGTTTCATTTCTCCTTGTATGAGAAAACTGCTTAAAACTCTTAGGTTTTTATTTACATGAGTTCTAAAGGGTAAAACTGAGGGTTTAGGCCTTAACTACTTGCCTAGGAAAAAAATGGAACTTTTTCTTGGTTTTGGTGGTATGCTTGAACTTGGTCCTGCAGTTTTTGTGTAGGAAAATTGGTGCTTTTCACAATGCAACTGGAAGAGCCTTGTCCCAAGAGGAATGTGGGAATTGTGTACTTTGCCTGCTCTTTCCCAGGTGCTCCTAGCTGAGACTCAGCTCAGTGTGCAGAGCTGCATATCAGTAGGGAAGGGAAGTCTTATCTCAGGAGCAGTAAATATGGAGTCTAATTTCTAAAGAAAAAGCACTGAAAATCTGCACAATGGAAGGTTTTGCACCTGAAATGTGCTAAAGCTGACTGCATGCTGGGGTTGTGATGGGTTATGAGATGGAGTTTTATGCAAGGTACTCCTAAGCAAAAAACTAAATGCACACCTAAAACTAGTTTTCCTAAGTGTCCTCTAACAATAGGAGTTTCTCCTGATAGGAATTCCAGAAATGAAAATGTAAACAAGAACTCTGTCTCTCATGAGATGTACAACAGAAAAGGATTTTTCACTGGCCAGAGGAACATACAGATAAAGTGAAGCTGTCCAAAAGGGCTTGAAATGCTTGTACTGCTTTGCCCAAGAATGTGAAGGAGCTGGACTATAGGGATGTCTTTTTCTCCAGCTTTATTTCTTTAATCTGTTTCTAGGGTGTCTATTAGGCAATATCAGTCTTTTTTCCGAGTGATTTCTCTCTGGATGCCCAACTCTGAAAGCAATTTATCACAGTTTTGGGTTCCCCTGAAAGGCAAGGTTAGAGACCCCTGATTTCTGGCATAGAGCTGTGTCCTGGCTGCAGAGTCCTCCTCTCTTCATGCTCTACTCCAGTCTGTAATAGGTCACTGAATTCTCTGAAGGAATCTTTGTTTTTTCCTTAGTTTAGGACTCAGTCTGAGCACTTGCCTTAATTCTGTTAATGGCAACCTAACCAAAAGCCAATGAAGAGGTCAGAGAAGGAGCTTGATTACAAATACCAATTGTTCTTAAGCACACAGTCCAATATTTCCCAGTCTCACTCTCAGACAGTGAATTGGTTTCCATGCAATACAGAGGTGGGGAAAGAAATGGAACCATGAAATGCAAAATCTTGAAGGGTCCTCAAAATGCGTGTGAAGAGGCCAACTCAGAGGGGCTCAGCACACAGTTCACATAACAATAATTAACTCCTAGATAAAAATATTGCTCCTTGATAGTTTGGGCTAAAAAACTGTGCAGGGGTGTTGTGATTATTCCCACTGCTGCTTTGAACTCAAACATCCTCCCCTCAATGGGAGCACCCTGAGGCTGTCCACGTAACATCAGCTGCTGGAGAACAGCAGTGTGCACAGCACTGGTGGTGCTTTTAGTGTGATCTGTTTAACTGCTTGTTTTCCATGGATTCCCCCTCCCACACTCTTTATCTCTCACTGCCAGCACCCCTAGGATGGCCTGGGTGGATTCCTGGTGCATGACAGCTGGGCTGGCTGCTGGCCTCTGGTGCAGGGCTCTGTCTGCACTTCTCCTCAGACCTACAATTTATGTTTGTGTGCTCACATTATTCACTTGAGTAATGGCCTGATTTACTTGTGTGTGTGGTATTACTCACTTGTTTTCCCTAAAGAGAAACAAATACAGCTCTTTGGAGAAAGAAAGGGGAGTCATTTGCTATAACTTGAGTTTAAGGTGTGTGACAGATACCCAGTTTTGAACTTAAAATGAGTGGCAAAGCTATTCTGCAGATGTCTTCTGCAAACTGAACTCCAGTTCACATTTTTAAAGGCTCTACATGTCTCTGAATGAGGCACATGTAGAAGAATAGAGACATGGCAATTTTTCTGGGACAGCTCTAGGATATAAAGTGTTTGGAAGAAAAATATTTGACTTTAGTTAAATCCTGGGAATGAGCTACACTTGTGAACGCTGTCATGAGAGCAGAGGGAGGACTATCATGAGGTGATATTGCACTGATGTTTGATAGAGGCTCAGGTTAAAAGTTTAAATTTGAACCATTCCAAACGTTTTTGTCTTTTGTGGAATTTGACTTTAAACCTTTTTACTCCAGTCCCATCTCAGCTGCGCTGCTTCTGGCTTCTTTTTGGCTCTGATTGCCCTGCTGGGCTTTGGTGCCAGTGAGGGCAGTCTGGCTGCAAACCTTTAGGTCTCAGAGTAAAACAGCTCAGATCCTCACACCACCTCCTCAGCCCATCTGCAGAGTGAGTATATGCCTGAGTGGCTGTGGAAATAACACTGTAAAGGAAAAATGTCTGACAATTATACACTTTAGCCAGAAATCTGGGTAAAATGGAAAAAAGACCCTTAAACCAAGACCTCATCCTAATTCCAGATGGATTTTTCGAAGTGGCAGAAAGCTTCTTCTAGAAACTTGAAAAACAACTTGGTTTTCAGACCGCCGTGCACTCTGCAGGTCTTGCTTTAACCAGCTTTATTCAGTAAAACACAGTTCTACATGAGCTTAAAAGCACAGAACAGCTGCTAAATTGTCTAGAATAAAATCTGTGATTACCCAGAGAGTGTTTCTCTCCACTGCCTTTCTAGACAAAATGGCGGGGGGAGCTTTTTCCTTCAGTGAAATAGCAGGTTCCAAAAAATATGTCTGGTTCCTATTACAGCAAAGGAAAAACTTGAGGTGTGCATTGGAAGTGCTAAGCCAGTGATTGAAATGTTAAAGTTGTTCCTAAAGGCCATTCCACATCATGAAGACATCATCTGTAAAGTAATACTGCACAATGATCTGTGAGGAGAGGAGCCTGAATTAGCATTCAGGATGGCTGCAGCTTCCAAATGTCCCACATTGGGGTCAGCTCCTGCAGCAGAACCTAGCTGAGGAGTCTTCAGTGAGCACTGACCAATTTATTTAGTGAAAAAAGGGTTCAGGTGAGAGATTTTTTCCATCTGTGACTTGTCCCATCCCCACACTTTTGTGCATGTCTGTGGCTGCTCAGTGTGCCACATGTGCCAACTTACCCAGTGGCTTCCCCAGGATTTTGGAACTTGGAAAGAGCATTTCTGCTGCAGCAGCTCAACCAGAGCACATCAATGAGGTGTCTGATTTGCCAACTTGCAAAATCTCTTCTTAAAGGCAAGTGTTTGAGGAAAATAAAACAGTCTTCCCACTGGTAGTGTGCCAGTGGAAAAATAATTTCATTCAAAATTAGCATTCCAAGTAATTTATTGATTAAAATTGAAAATGAAAAGTTATCTGCAAGAGCTGAGGCTCTCAGAGTTCAAGCACTACAGCAGCAATGATGATAGAACTTCAGCCTCTGTACCACAGTAACTGAGATTGCTTAACAAGAGAACCCCTCTTTTCATTATTAATAGCTCTTTCTGTTCCCTTCCCTTCACCCTCTGTCATTACAAGCTGTTCAGATCACATCTGCAATTTGGAGAACTTGTCACAACTATTTTGGCATAAATTGGCCACATGTATTTTCTAATCTATTTTTTTCTTCAAGACAAATATTGTTACCCCAATTTTTTTTCCTAATTTTTGATAAAAATTTTAATCTTCCTTCCTCCCTTCTGTCCTTCCTTCCTTGTGGGAGGTAGGCTGAATGAGAAGATCTTTCTGTGCAGATCTTTCCATCAGCTGGTCCTGGCTGGGTTTAGTGGTGTCACATCTTTGAGTGAGATATGTGAGCACATTGCTTTTGTAGCACTGGTAGCAGTCTGTAAAGCTGTCTTTGAACTGGGCTTGCAGAATTTAACCTTTGAGCTTTATTTGTAGTGGGATGCTGAATTATGAATAGGGATCACAATTGAGATGTTTTCTTGTGAGTGTGAAAACTGCTTGTTTTACTGCAATGTTGTTATTTAGGGTTTCACACTCTGTGAAATGACAAAGGAGCTCAGGATTCTTGAATGCTGCGGTAGCAGTTAGCAACACAGACTTTATGGCTTATCTCTCACAATAAATGTCTTAATTATTTTCATTTTAAAGGTGTTCCCAAACCAAATGTAACATGGCTGAAGAAGAAGGATGTTTTACAAATCAATTCTTCCTTGGTTTTGAATGGCTCTTTATTTCTGAGCAATGTTTCCTACCGAGATGCAGGAACATACACCTGCAGAGCAACCAATGCTCTTGGAAAAGCTGAGGCTGCATCTGTTCTCCACATAACTGGTAAGTGCTAAATGAGAATTCCTTACTGATAACAGAAGTCAGCCAATTTATAATCAAAGTTCAACCATAAAATAGTTGGGGGCATATTTAACACTTTATTGGAAATTTGAACTTTTTGATTGCATCTGATTCCCTTGGATGTGTTCTCTATTTTGTGTTCCCTGTAATGTGGATCTAGGTACAGATGGTTTGACTTGTGACTTCAAGGTTGTTCCATCTTCTTGCTTCCAGGTGACAAATAATCACACCTGACACATTAGGAACTAAATCCACTGCCACATTACAGTGAGCCCAGTGCTTCTAACTAGAGACACAGGGCAGGCTCGAGTATTCAGAAAATCTTCAGGGAAACACAGGAAAATGAAAGCAAAGATTGGTTTTGGGGTTTGGTGTTCATTTTTTTTTAATTATAGAGGCTAATAAAATGTAGGGGAGTGGAAAAGAAAAATATCTGATTATGAGTCCTGAACTCCCAGAATAGAAAATGTAAAGAAAAAGCTCCATGTAGATACCTCTGTTGTAAGTAGGTTAATAATGCAATTCTGTATAATACAATCATGCCTTGCAAATCACTGCAGTCATTGGATCCTTTGGCTCTAGAGATGAGCTGTCCCACCCCTTTGCTGTGCAAAGTGCAGCTCAGCTCCCTGTGACCAGTCCTGCTACAAAGATCCTTTCTTGGGCACACACCTAGGGCAGGTTGTGGATGCTTGGGGCTGTTGGCTGAAGAGGATGTCCTAGAGACAGAATAGGAGCCTCTGTGTGAGGATGAGTGCAGACTGAAGCTGCCTTCCTGCTTTCAGTTTTCCTGGGGTACATCAAAACTTCGGATGTTCCAGAGAGCAATATTAATATAATGATGTGGCTGGAGTATTGCTCACAAGAGTCTAAATTTTGTTTCAATTCCTGGTCATGTGACATTAGTTTAAATAAATCTGGGGTGGATAGGAGAGGGCCAATTCAAGTTTTTGGCTGCGCAAGACTGCAGTGAAATGGGAGGATTTCTGCTGTCAGGACTTAGAGATTGCAGTGGCTCAGTGTTGTGTGAAACATGCCATCAGATTTTTGGCTTGGCTACAGGACTTGCTTGCCTGATCAGGGCCAGTCCAGCAGTAGCACAAAGTCTGTGCAGCCTTTCCAATAAAACTCCCTAAGGGCTGACAAGGCAGCCAGTCCTTTGCCTGTGGAACTGGCCTCAGTGTGGTTTTGTGGAGACTTTTTTTGTCCTGATGTTTACAGACAGGCAAGAGGCTTTGTACAGAAATCACACACTGAGGAAAAATGTTGAGCCAATGTAACATGACCCAGGGAATTTAGAATAAAGCAAAAGATTTAAACCCTTCTGGAAGGAGAGACATAGATGTTATGTACATTCATTAAAACAGAAATGTTGACTAAGTGGTAAGAACTGTGTGTTACTGACAGATTGCCCACATTTTTGGCAGTTACTCTTCCAGCATACGAGAAAAAGGAGGAGTTGCTGTAGTGATGGGCATTTGACTCTGCATTCATCTTGCTATGTCTATGCATAATGAGATTTTAAAAGATGTTCTTTTTTCTATGATAACATTTTGTTATAATTCTACCTAATGGAACAGAGGAATTGGCCAGATTCCAGTGAGAGAATTATTTTTCTTACAATTTTTGCATGCAATGAAATCATAAATAATGTTGTCGTGATCAACAGGAAATACATCCTGTAAGTCTTGTTTTTATACTGTTACAGGCTTGTTTTTCTAACAAATTCAATAAATGTACTGATTTATTGAATTATTCAGAAACATAAATAATTTCTGTTTCCCCGTATGTTGTTTATTAGACTGATAATTCAACTGCATAAATGAAGTTGATCCTAAAGAATTCCAAACTGCTATTATCTTTCTGCTTCATAACTAGCATGTTGGATATTTGGATATGAAATGTTTTTTGGCATCATGATTTAATTCTTGCTTAGAAGACATCTTATGCACTGTGTTACAGAACAAAGACTTGCAGAGAATAACACTCAGTTATTGAAGGGAAGCAGAAGGAAGCGTGTCCTGATGGCATCTGGGATTGGTACAAATGTCAGTGTGGCACCTGGTGATCCACTAAGGATAGGTGTGTTGTCTTTTCTGCTTTTTCATTAATATTATTTATTTTATTAAAATAGAGGGGGCCCCATGGAAAAAAGTGAGTGCAGCTGTGAGGTGAATCACCCTGACACTAAAGCCATGCAATTGCTCTTTGAGCTTCACTTGAAAAAATGGAAGGGATTCAACTGGGCTCTGTGTTTTTTTCCTGTCTAAATGAATGTCTTTGTTTCCATCCCTGCCTGTGCCCTGTGGAGTGAAAATGCAGCAATTTCATTTAATGAATTTATGACTCCTTTCCCAAACAGATCAAAGGTTTTTAATTGCAGACCTATTTGCATACTGTAGTGTCTGGGATGAAATCTTGGTTCCATTTAAATCATTGCTCCCCCCTTCCACTTTGTTCCTATAGAAGATAAGTTTATAAGAACTTATTGAAAGGGAAATGATGGAGAAGTGTGGTAAGCACACATCAGCTTACAGAGCTCATACTCTTCAAGGGCCAGTCAGGATTTTGGGCCATAGCTTGGACTTTAGTGCATTTATGCATATTCTTGTTTTTATTTAGGATGGTAATGTCCTTTATGCAGAATCACACACTTGTACATACTTGTTCACAAACATTTCAATGTGCTGAGAAAAACCTGCTGAAATGCTGTTGATTTTTAGGTTGCCCAGTGCTGCCCAGTCACAGGAATACAGTCCAGTGGCTTTTTGGAGACACTCCAGTTGAAGAAGTTCAGACCTTGGAATACAGAACCCTGGTTGGGGGTCGTATCCTAGAGGTGAACACCAACTCTGGTCAATTTGCTGGACAATTCCAATGTCGGACTTCAGCTAGTGCAAAACTAATGTCAGTTTGGGTAAATGTCAAGAAGGAAGGTTTGTTGACAATTATATGACAAATTCTTGAATTTTAAAATATCTTCTTTTGCTCTGTAAAGACTTTCCTGATAACTAACCTTCTTTTCTCAGTTGAAAGTAATTCAGCAATACATTGCTTCACCTATGGTCTTATTTAAGTCAGTAGCAAAAGCCATACTCAGAGTTGGATATGGTAATTAATGTGTATCCAAATATCCTGGGGGGTTCTTTCTGCTTGCCTGTGTATCTGAGAAGCTGAGAGAATGTCTCTTTGCTCAAACAGTTTTAAATCAGACAGGTTTTATCAACTTCCCCTTCAACAAACTTCTCCATGGTAGCCCACCAAACTGAAACAAAACTCACTTTGAGGTCATCTTTGGAAATACCTTCCTTATAATAAAAATAATTTTAATGTAATTGTTATATTCCAGGACCATCACAATTAATGTGGTAGTGATCTTAGAACAGACACCCTTAATCACATCAGTATACTAGAGCACACTGTCCACTCATAGATTTCCATGTGAAATTCTCAAGAATGTCTTGTAAGGTTCCCCAGCATAATCTATTGTAAGCTTTTCTATATGTTTTATCTCTTCACATATCAGTTTGATTTGGCTTTGATTTGCAAGGGACTCAAGCAGGAGGTTCATATCCCCTAGGCTCTGTATGAGGATGTTCTTGGTGACTGTTCATGGGTGAGGAGGGCTCTGGAGTGCCTGAGGTTATGAAGGAAGTTACATTTGCAAAGGAATCTTACTGAGATATATCTACAATCAAAACATTTACTTTTAAAAATCCAATGTAAATCAGAAAATACCCTAATAGAACTTTTCAAAAATCAGGTCCAGCCCTAGATCCTAATCTAGATCTCATTACAGTTAGAGTTTCTGCCAGTTATTGAACTGTCCACCTGCAGTCTTCAGCTGGAATGCCTTGTGGCTTCCCAATTCCCCTTTCCAGTCAGGCTGGGCAGTATTTTGGGATGATACCATTTTCCAGTTCTGAGCTTTAACTGTGATTGACACTTGAGTAAATGTTTCATCACTGCCATACCCATGCATTTGTGAGGCTGTAAAACCCCCTTGGTGGTTTTTGCACAGTAGGCATTTTGAGGGCACTTCTGAGCAGTGTCATCCTACTTAAACAAACAATACAGTCTCTCCATCATAGCTGCAGTCAGTAAATTTAACTATTTCTACTTTGAAAAAGGCTCTTTTGTATTATTTTAAGAAATCCAGAAGTAATAAGGAAACATTGAAAAACAATAAGTTAAAGAATTCATTATGTGCTGCAAGAGTGAGTCTGTGGACACAGCTGGTAGCTATCAATTATTCTTGGTTATTATAGAAAAACCTGACTCCTTCTGTGATCACATAAAAATCTGTCAACATTGCATAGTACTTCATCTTTTACCAAGTGTCAAAAAAAATTGTGGAGGAAGGGGTAAGTGTGGAATTTTGACTAAATATAAAGGTAGTAATTGTTAGAGGTGATCGGTTTTTAATATAAAACGCTCTTTAGAACAAATTCTTTTTTCATCTTGCCAGATGCCTCAGTGGCAAATTATTTTTACATTAAATACTTCTCTGTAGTTTAGTACAGGATTTTCTTAAATCCTAAAATTATGTGAGGTGTCTGGAGTAAGATGAGTTTTGTTCAGGACAAACTTGCTGTGGAACAGCAGGAAACCTAGAGAGCCTGATTTACAATTTCCTCTTTTTAATGCTCATTGTATAAAAATGTTATGAAAGTTTTAAAGGAAGCTCATCAGTTCCTACTGTGAGCCAGGTTCTGCCCTTCATGTGCTGATCTCATTTGCCTTCTAGAGGGCTTCATGCTCGTAGGTAAGGGCTGAACTGGAGGGGAAGCTGAGCAGAACTAAAGTCTACTTTGGCCCATGGTCCCTTTTCACAATGCTGAAATATTTGCTTTTCTACAGAGGATGTGGTGTCTATCCAGCCTACAGAGTGTGCTGCCAAATCAGTCAAAGTGTGACACAGTTCCAATGTACAGTGCCTCTCTCACACTGCTTCCAATTGTATTTCTTAGGTTTCACCTGGGAATATGCTGAGTGGCGTCCCTGCTCTGCCACCTGTGGGCATTCAGGAACCCGCTCCAGGAGCCTGCAGTGCATGAACACAGAGAAACAGAAAGTAAATGAGTCCCAATGCAGAGAGCTGCAAAAGCCAGGGATTGTTTACCAGCCCTGCAACAGAGAGGACTGCCCTCCCAGGTAAACTCCCTTCTGCTCTGTTTCCATCAGCTCTTTGTGTATGACAATGCACTCACCACCTCCTGAAATTGTTTCCGTGTTTATGCTCTGAGTGTGGAAGGTGGGGTTTACCTCACCATGAACCTTAAAGCATGAGAGATGTGGAAATGGATCACAAGCAAGTAGGGAAGTGCTTGATTCAGCTGAATAAGAGCTGAGTGTGTCTCCATGCTGCTGCAGCAAGTCTTGCTGCTACCACATCACACCTCAAAATCTAAGCTGGAGATCTCCCTGAGACTCTGGGATGTGGAATCTGTGCCCCCCCCAGAGGGAAAACTTGTTCTGTTTAGAGTGGCCAGGGTAACTCTGTGCTCACCGGCTCTCCTTTGTGCCAGCAGGGCTCTCAGTAAGATGTTTTCTGAGGAATGCCTCATTTCTCTCTAATGCCCCTCACTACAGTGCTCCCTGACTGTCCTTCCCTGTCAGTTTTCTCCCTGGATGAGCTGGGGATCATGGGGCTGAAAATATTTATATCACAGACAAGTGAATCACAACATCTGATTCCAAAGGCCAAAACCATACCTCTAGACTAGTTGAGTTACACTGAGCATTCCAGCTCAACAGGGTGTTTCTCCAGGTTTTCAACAGGAAACCCCACAGGATCTTTAAAATAAGTGTTTTTTGTTGCTTTAAAGAATTGGCCATCACTATCAGCAAAACTCTGTGGAGAATACACACACTTTAGAGTTGTCCCTCACTGGAAAATGTTGGCAGGGAAATGTTAAGACCTTAGCTGACATTGTGAGAGTGCATCTTGCCAGTATGTTCTAAATTCTGTTCTAAATGCAGAAAACCTCACCACAGATATGTATCAGGAGAAGTTGTTTATATTTCATTATTAGCAGCCAAAAAAACAGATTATCTTAAATTGTGATACTGGACTCCAGCCAGCCCAGAGAAAGCTAGCATTTTGCCAGTAGAAAAATACTGAAATCAAACGAATAGTTTGAAGCACAGCTTCAGGTGCAGATTTCTCTCTGAAGCTCCAGCATTTGGAGCAGATGACAGGAGGGTGCAAGAGGTCCTGGGGCTCCTCTGAGCAAGGTCATGCCTTGCAGTGGATTGCAGAGCATGACTAAATAATCTGATTATCACTGGCCTTGGAGTATTCACAATATAAACAAACTGGTTCTTTCATATAGCTACAGAGAATGGGAACTGAATTGTCTTTTTATCTGCTTAGATTTGTTCTGCTTCTAATTTGCCTTTATGTAATCGCCAATGGAAGGCAATTGTGTGTATACGCAATTGTGTGTATACTAGCATAAGTAACTCTGCCTCCAGCCATACTTGTATGCTAAAATATTAATTGGTTTTCTTTTATGGAATATTCCATGCTTTATATACATGAAGAGCACTCCAGATGCCTGGGAAATAGCTCTGTGTATGTTTCTTGGTGCCTTTAGCCTCTTTCCTTCCCTGTGATTGCTGACCTGGGAGGGAAGTGCAAAATGTTCTTTCCCTTTTCCCACTTACTGATTTCTGCACAATCTTCTCATCTCAAGGCAGCTGTTTAGAAAGCATCTACAGAATTATAAAGGCTTTAGATGTAGGACCTTAATTATTCAAAGGGTTTTGCACGTGTTTAGTCACTTCTCTCTGTCACAGTGGAGAGCTAGAGTTAAGCAAATATAAGGCCTTGGGTATCTACTTAACTTGTGCTTTGCTGTGCATGAACTGCACCAAATGTTTGCAAAAGTACTTGAGCTTTAAAAGGGAGAAAAAGACAAGGGTGCAGACTGTAAAAGATTAGTCTTCCTTGAATGGATATAAGCTGTTTGAATGTAGGAGAATGAAATAATTGCTGAAGAAAATGGAATTTTTTTCCCATTATCACTGCTGTGGTACACATAAAGTCCATTTTATATTTCTAGATTTAGGCAAAAAGCAAGTCAATTTGATTGTATTACCACCTGCTACCTCCCCAGTATTGGTTCTAGCTGCCAAGACTGACTAAATATTTGCAACTTCTAATCAATAAATAAAATGTTCTGCTTGAGTCATTGGTGAGATCTCAAATTTGGATGAGTTGTGGCAGCCGTCACTTTAGTACCAACTAAATTGTTACCATCCATTTTATAAGTAATGGAAAAGTACACTCTCCTTCCTCCTGGAATGTCACATCCAGCAGGGTCTGTAGGGCTCACCTGGTAACAGATTCTGGTAACAAACATTGTAACCTCTATTAACAAATACGCTGTCATCAGTTAAACACCTTATAAGACCTTGCTCAAGCAAAGCTAATTCTAACCATTCTCACATCTAAAACTTGCAAGGACAGGCACTTTTGCATTTTTTTGCAAGCAGCTGCTGCCAGCTACCAGCAAGACTGCAATAATTGCTGTAAATGTGTATTCCCTGCATCCTGTAGGTGGGTAGCTGGGCCCTGGTCCGAGTGCTCTGCATCCTGTGGCAGCGGATTTCGCCACCGACAGCTCTCCTGTCACCAGGCCATGGCCAATGGCAGCGTCCTGGCCCTGCTGCCAGGGGCCTGCACAGCCAGGGACCAGCCTGCAGCAAGGACACCCTGCCTGGGGCACCCCTGTCCCCTGGGGCCACCACAGGCCACCACACAGGTAACTAACAGCATTTGTCCTTGTTTTATAGAAGTGGGACAGTGCCATCGTCTGATGAACTGCGCAAACATCTGTCCTCCTGTGCCCCAACAGCTGTCCTCCTGTGCCCCAACATCTGTCCTCTTCTGCCTCAACAGCTGTCCTCGTGTGCCTCAACTGCTGTCCTCTTGTGCCTCAACAGCTGTCCTCTTCTGCCTCAACATCTGTCCTCTTGAGCCTCAACAGCTGTCCTCTTGTGCCTCAACATCTGTCCTCTTGCACAAGGCAGGAGCTCTGTGGCTGGAATTACCTTTCAGACCAGACAATTAGAAATCTTGTTTTTTTCATTTTATGCTCTCTGAGCAACTTTTTTTTTGTTGATGGCATGATGTGAAACCAGAGCATTAGCTGCAGTGTATTTATAAGCCAAGCCATTAAGATGTATTCCTTTTTCCAAGCTAGCCTATTGCTTTTATTGCAGTCATGTTAGTACACAATTTGCCTAGCTTGTGTACTAATGTGCTTGTACTTGTGAAGTCCCCCAAAAAGACATATGAATGTGCTTCAACAGCACATTGAAGAAGTTGTTCAATTCAAAGAATGCACAGAAGTCTGTTTTCCTACATTTTCTGTTTCTTCCTTCATGCAGCAAACTTGTGTTCATCTTGATAAGATTTGTATTTACTGTTCAATGTGCAAAGTAATTAACTAGAATTGCTGTTGCAATTCAGGTTTTAGCAAGGCAAGTTTGTAATGGGCAGAGCTACAGAAAGAATTCTGTAGCAGTAGGGATGTGGCACGATGAGAGAAGACAATGGATTTAGCTTTAGGAACAGGAAAGTCAGTGTCTTGACAAAATTGCACAGAGAACCAAAAATATGCAGGCCTTTTCCAAACTGAGGTGTGACAGGGCTGAAGAAGGCAAGATGCAAAAACTCATGGCTGGGCTGTGTAGCGGGGTAACTCCAGGAGAATAATTCTGTTTTTACTAACTTGGCTGTTTCTTTTTCTCTGCCCTCACCCTTCTCTCTCCATTGCCAGTGCTCTGGCCGCTGTGCTGGCCGCCCTGCAGGTTCACAGCACCGTGGGTTTAAGTGTCAGCTCCAGAATGGATCCTCAGTGCCAAACTCTTCTTGTGATGAAAGAAAGAGGTAAACAGTGGGGAGAAGTTACAAGTTAGATTCTTTAGATGAGCAAATTGAAGGTACAGGATTGTCACTGCAGGACAAGTAGGCAATTTCTTCTGTGTCAAACAAGGGAAAGGAGGCAGAGACAGTCATCCCTTTGTGGATACTGGATGAATTCAGGAACCCAGGAGGGGTTATGCCTGAAGAACACACAGCATCCAGTAAAGATAAAATCCTTAAAGATAAAATACCTTTTCTATTCCAGAGTTAAGAAACTGGTTTAAAGAAACTCATGTTTTCTCATGAGAAGGTGTGATGAGTGAGCACAAAATTAAATAAAGGGAATAAAACTTAAATATAAGAAAAAATGGAACAGGATACCCAGAAAGTTGTGGTGTCTCCATCTTTGGGGATATTCAAACCACAGAGATGATCTTGAGATCCTGGTCTAGTTGGCTGTGCTATGAGCAGGGGTGTGGGGGCTGCTCAGTTCTGTTGTATGAATAAGGGTTTAGCACAAAAGCCAACATTTCACTGCCATTTATTTCCCTGCACAGCCCTCCTGCCAGAAGGAACTGTTCTTCAGAGGGGTGTGATGTGTACTGGTGGCCAGGCCCCTGGAGGCCCTGCAGTGTGGGCTGTGGGACTGGGTTCCAGTTCAGACCAGTGTCCTGCGTGCACAGGCAGAGCAGCAAACCCGTGGCTGAGCACTTCTGCAGAGGGAGGAAGAGACCAGTGACCTGGCAACACTGCAGTGTCACATCCTGTGGCAGTATGTAAATGTTTATTTAAATATGAGCATAGTAATAGTTTGTAGCAGTTATATTAGAAAATGACTCACAGTTGTACACTATTGATTCTACAAGCATTTGATTGTACATCAAAGGTAAAACTATCCTCTCCAAGGAGCACTTCGTAATCCTGGGGTTTCTTTTCTCTAAGTAGGCCAGTTTGATATTAAAGCCTCAAAAGCACTTTTAGAAACAGGATATTTAGGAAGTTTTTTGCAAACTTCCCTACATGACTGTGCCAGTTGTGACTCAAAAGTCTCTGAGCGAGCTGTTAATGCCTCCAAGATGGGGTTGTGTTCTGAAACAGACAATGAGTAAATGAGTGCAGTGAGATCACACCTCTTACTTGTGATCTTGTTTAGCTTTGAATCCACTGCTGCCAGAAATGCACACTAAAATAATTACAAAGCTAGCAGGAATCCATCAGTTGTTTACAATTACAATGGCAAGCTCTGCTATTTCTCTTTTGCTTGTTATAAAGCCTTGTAATGTTTAAATATATTTTTCAGAAGGCGAATGCAAGGATACAACTCACTACTGTACATTTGTAAAGCAACTAAAGTTATGCTTGATAGACACCTACAAACAAAGATGTTGTCAATCATGCCAAGAAATGTAAGTCCTCTATGGCAAGTTCATGATGCTGCAGTGAAGAGATGAGAAGAGATGTTCATTAAACTAACCTGCCTGAAGTATATTCTTGTAAATGAGACATTAGTTGTAACAGTTAAATGGCAACGTGGGCCTAGTGAAAACACAATATTGTGGATTGATGTGCTGGATAAGGTGTTGTTTCTGGGAGCTTTCATTTTTCATTCTTTGCAATGGAACTTTGCAATGTTTTAAACTCTTATGGATTAGCAGGATAATTATGGCATATCATCTGTAAAATTTTCCAGGCTATCATTTATAATTTTATCTGTGAAAAAAACTTTACCTAAAAGCAACAAATACTGGTTACTGTCCTTAACTTATGAGGAAGAGTCACAAAAATACTTCAAAAACTTTTGGAAATGCAGCAACTATTGATTCCCAGGATTTTGGTTTGGGGTTTTTTTCATCATATTTAACACCATTTTTAAATTTACAGAAGCTGTGGTTTACAGCTGTAAAATTTTGGCAGCAGCTTCATTTTCATAAACAGCTTGAGCTTAAGGGTTGATCTCACAGGATGTGCTTTATGGATACTTGCTCTCAGATGGATACACAGAAGTACATTGAATTTTTCCTGCTTGTATTTCTGTGTATCAGTAAGAAACTATAGATCCTAATACAATTTTCAAAGAAGCAAGAGATCTCTTTTGAATAAATGTGTCATTTTTTATTGTTTCTATTCTAATTCCAGTCTCTGAAGTACAATCAGAGTTCTGGTATGGTTATACTTTTGTACTGACATTAAATGAGACAGAATCTTCCTTGTCAGAGCTGTGAACAAGCACTTGTGAGCACTGTTCTCTTGCACATCAAGTCAAATGAGGAGCCAGTAACTGGCCAAAATAGCTGGCAGATTCCTTGTCTTGAATAATCATTCTATTTTTCTCCATTAATGGGGGAAAATGTCCAAGGAAGAATTATTAATTGTGAAGATAGACAAGTGCAAGAAATCTATTTTGAGCATTTTTCTATCAAGGTGGTTTTTCCATCATGACCATTAACCATTCGAGTCACTTGCAAGTTGATAAATTCTTACCATAATATTCCTGGGTAAATTATCTTCCATATTGCAGATTGTCTGACTAGGGCTTTAAGCAGAGAGGACCCCACAGGAGGCAGAAAATAGATGTTTTTTCCTTTTGTAGTTTCCAAACTACTGCTCATACTGCAGGCCTGAATGCTCACTTTGACTTGGCTCTTGTGTTCCACCTGTGACCTGTGTGACGGGCAGAGGGCTGGGAGTGCTGTGGGGGCAGCTCAGACACAGCATCCTGCACAGAGGGTTTGCATCACTGAGAATTAGGGTAGCACTACTGTATAGAAAATGTTTAGGGTGGACTATTGTGTCCAAGGCTGACTGCAAGGAGAGGATATTCCTGATCATTACCTTTTTCATCAGCAATGGGTCTTGAGTGTTTAAGCAGTTTTTTAAATTAAACATTTGTAAGATACTTTTGTAGATATTTATTGTCTGATTTAAAAGTGCAATATTTTTTTTTTGTACAGTGTTTAATAAAGATTTTTGGACATATATTTTTTCTTATTACCAAAATTTCTTATTCATGTTTTCCCTTTATATTTAAAGTTTTCAAATGTTAACACATAGCATTTTTTTGTTGCTTTAACTTTGGTTAAGTATGCATGCTATACCAAAGCAGTGCTGTAAATGTTTGTGATTGCAATTGGCATGACATTCCTCTGTAGATTATTTTATTGCTTCTCCAGTACCTGAAGATTTTAGCTTCCTGAACGTAGTTTTGATTTTTCTGAAATAAAGTATAGTTTGATTATTCACTACTGAGATTACCCTGAGATTGTTTATTACCGTGATTTGCATGGTAACCATGCTTTTGTTCTTTGTTATTTTTTCAAGTTACTTTGTCCATAATTCTGATATTTTTTCAAAGCCTTGGATTAGTTCTTAACAGCCTATCAGACATATTGTCAATTTTCACTGCAGTCTGCTTTCCACTGCTCTTAAGAGACAACATAGATGTAACCTGACTGAAAAAGTGGGAAGATAATTTGCCAAGATCCCCATATCAGCTCTGATTCACTGAAATCTAGAATCAGGATTCTTTAAAAGGTGGAGTAAATTTGCATTTCTTTTCTGGGCCTTCATCAAGCAGAGTTAATTTAGATCTAACAGAACAGCTCCATGTTTTGTATTTAGTGAGTGATGGGAATACCTCCATGAAAAAGAGATTGTTTCAGAATACCCCATATGTGTAAATACTCTTTAGAAAGAATAGTCTAAGAAATAGTATGAACAATAAAAGCTTTTAAGAAAATTTTATTAAATAGAAAATAAATGTATAACAATTTAATGGTGATCTTTCAAAGTTATCCTAGGTAACAATATTGGCAAAGGCTTAATTTTCCTTTTGAATTCCATTTGTGCAGTCTTTAAAAAAAGCAAAGGCTCTGTGGAGCCTGCTGCTGGATGGCAGAGTGCACAGAAAGCACTCTCAGAATAGCAGCTGAATCCATGAATAGCTTTTCTGCTTTTACATCTTGGTTTAGCATGACATCATAAAATGCATTTTTAACAGCTGTTATTTTGGAAAAAATATTAGTTTTCCAGCCATCTCTTGACTTGGTCTGCATTTCAGTAATTTGTTGCTTATGAAAAGGTTGACGTCAGGTATTGAATAGTGTCTGAAGGTTTATAATATCATTTGATGCTTTTCCTGGAAGCACAATCAGTGTGTTGGGGCTTTTTCAATTGTAAAGTAATAAAGGCTTCTCTCTTTCACTATTAAACTTAGGGGAAAATATTATGGACAAAATGAAAGGAAATATGCCCCTCCACCCTAAAAAAGCCTTCAAACACATCTGCAGAGGAACTGTTAAATGTATCTGAATATGCCCTCCACTTCCCTTCCTCTCAAAATGTTTGTACCGTGCTGGTAGGTGGCAGCAAATGACTTTCCATAACTGAAGGGAGGGAAGTGACTTCAGAACTGAAAAAACAGCTGTGAAAATTTAGAAAAGCATCTGGGCTCCCTCACAGGCCCAGCAGAAGAGCCATTTTGAGCCGAGTATGCAGGCACATGTAACTTCATGGATTCAGACTGCATTTCTCCCTCCCTAGAGAGGAGAGCTGGAGGGTATTGGGAGCTTCTGTAAATGGCTCCAGAGATACCAGGACTGTGCAAAGCATGTGGACCTGGGTAGGTGTGACTGTGCAAAGTTTTGGCTTTGTTTCCTCAAAAGTTTTGGCTTTGTTTCCTCAGTTATGGCATGACAGAGAATGACTCAATAGAGTGTATTTTTTCTTTTGTGGTACAGAAAGATGACAATCAATTGGAGTTTTTCCTGTCCTGCTTTTAGGATCTCACATCTTACATCATCCTTGTTCATTCACAATCTGAGGGAGGTGAATAATTTTCAAACAGAAAAGTAAAACTGATTTGCCATGTCATTAACAGAGTGAGTGATACTACAAAATCACAGTACAAAGACAAAAGTTCTGTAAAAGTGACTGATGCTCTAATAATGTCCAGATGCATCTCATGCAATGCTTTGGTGCACAGCTGATTTGCTCAGTTCAGCTTTCTTGCTTCCATATGACCAAGTTCCTGCTTTAAAAATGTTCCCACCATTGATCATAGCCCTTTAATAAGAGACTTTGTTTATGAAGTACAGCCACATGATTCTGCAGAACACAAATACTGCTCTAAACCACAAGATATGCAATACTGAGAAAAAAAATCATCCTGGAGTAGTGTGATAGAGCATGACAATACAGTTACTTACAGAACTATTAATTGGGACTTGCTTAAATTATGAATGTAATAAAACTAAAATTGATTCATCTGGATTTTTCAAAATCAGCTAAAGATATATAGAGAAAATGCTAAATATTTCATACAGAAGCAATTTCATATAAAATTTCTGTTAAAAAATAGTGTCTGTGTATTTGGAACAAGCAATTCTTTGAAAAGCAGACAGACTGAAGCCAGCCATTTCTGCATCTCAGCTGGTATATTTTTTTTAACCTGAGTTTACTCTCTTTTCTGTAAATCTATGCAGTCTCATCATGAGATTTGACTGAATTTGCACACTGGGTTTAAAGATGATTCAGACATGCACTAAGTGTGTCAGAGTGGCCAAGGTGCATCAGTTTTGTTTCCTTTGGAAGTAAGGCTGAAAGAGCATGATCAGGGAAATTAAGAAACAGAGTCTAATGACATGCTTTTGGTGGTTGAGTGGTTTCAACTACATGAACAGAAAAAGAGTGAGGTTACACCTCCTAGAAATTACAGTGGGACCTTTATACTCACTTGAGATCTGAATGAAGTTAAAGTAGTGATGACTACAGCTAAAACCAGGTTTTTAGAAATGCCTAGGTGTCATAGCATGCTATCTTGTGATCTGAGCAGCAAATTACAAAGAAAAAAAATCTTACAGATTACTGAGATTATGACTGATTTGTTTGATTATTTTAAATAGCATTATTTGCTTACTGTGTAAAATATTTTATCAGCAAAAGGCACTTGTTATTTCACAAATACAATAATTTGATTGCAGAAAATATCAAATAACTAGATATGTTATAAAGATGCTTGAGATGGAGCGTGATGAAATCTGGGGAGTCAAGAAAGCTAGAATGCACAATCAGAAAAAGCACAGATGCCATATAGGGAGCAGTGCTCCTTCAGCATTTGGCAAATCTTTATTAGTCTCGTAATGAGAACTTTGGTTTGGCTTTGGTTTTCTTCAAACTTCTATAAAGCAAAATTTGCAGTATTTAACTTGCTTTCAGTGTTAAAGAGAAAATGAACAAGCTGTTTTCCAATTATTTAACTAAGGTGCTTGCAATACTGCATGTAAGTATTATGACACAGCAGGTACTTCCTCTGGAACAGGACTGCTGTCTGACCCGGATGGTTCTGGGGACAGCCGGCGGTAGAATCTGTGACCCTCAGAATCTGTGTTGACATAGACATAACCCATAGCATCTGGATTGAGTCCTGGGCAGACCTCTGGCTTCTTTGGCGTATATTCAGTGCGATACAAAGTTTCATCTTTAAAAGGAACTCCAGTAGGTACAACCTCTACAGGTTTGAAACTTTGAGGTGGATTGGCCTGATGAGGTATGTAATGGGACCTGAATGTAGTTAAACTAGCAAATTTTCCTGTGGGCTTTTGAATTTCCTCTTCTTTCTTAATAGGGCCTCGTGGACAAACTCTCCAGGGTTGATAGTCTTCTTTTGTAGTAGTCTTCCCTTGAAAAGGGCCAGTGTTTTTTCTTCCAGGAGATGGTTTCATGGGTGCTCTAGGAGCAACCTTGTGTTTAATGTAATCCAGACGGTTTGAGGACTTGAGGTCCATCTTGTCTGTGGGTGGCACGTACTCTCTTGGTTTGTGGAACTCGGGCGCGGTGACCAAATACGGCTGATAGCGATCCTGGAATTCAGTGGTTCCTTTAAAAGGATCATCAGATCCATGCTTTTGATCTTCAGGCTTGCAGCTTTTTGCTTGTTCCCCAGGCATCCCTTTAAAATCTCTCTGGTGGGTTGTGAGATCTTCAAAGGGTTGGTCGCTTGGCTTGTACTCTTCCCTTGGCCTGACGAACAAGGGCCCCAACTCATGGACGACGTACGCCGTGCGATGGATGGTGTTGCCATCAAATGGCCCCTCTGGCAGCTTGCTGTCACAAGGTTTGCAGCTTGCGGGGGGATTGGGCTGCTTGGGCATGTAGTCATCTTGAAATGTGGAAGGATTTCCAAACCTCTCTGAAGGTGGCTTGTAGTCATGCTCCACCTTACAGGATTCTGTTCTTTGACTTTTCCATAACCTGTAGTGATCTGTAAGGCAAAACCAAAATCCCACCACACAGGTGTTATTACTTAAAACCAGACCTTTAAAATGAGACAAAAGTCTTCTGGTATTAAATATTGCAAAACAAAGAAAATGGATGTAAGTGAAAATGATAACTATCTGCATGTTTGTGATCTGATGAAAGTCTTCTATTATAGTGTGATTGATAGTGATAAAAACAGAGCCCCAAAATTGTACCTGATGTGCTATTTTGACTCTTCGCTCAACAGAAACTATACAGAAAATAGCCTTATACATGCTTTAATACAGTATCTTCCACTGACCATCGTAATAGAATAATTTGTGTCAAGACAGATCATTACTAGGATGATGTATATGTAAGCTGTACTCTACACAAGCAGAAGCCTAAACTCCACTTTTGACCTACTCTGTCGAAAAATAAGTGACATGAACTAAAACTATCTGAAAAACACACTGCACCTTCATTTCCATCCAGTTTTGCCTGGATAGCCCAACCAGGTGCATGCTGGAATTTCCTTGTAGCTGACCAAACCTCAGAGAGGGCTTTTAATTCAGAAGCAATAGGTCTCCCCTCAACAACGGGAGTGCTGAATGTTTTAGGGCATCATCACCTGCTTCCTAGTATGTTTTACTCTCTGTCTCAAACCAACAAATCCAGTTTCTAACATAGGTTAGAATTCCAAATGCTACCTTCATCTTGGTTGTTTCCCTTTCTGTAGGGGGCAGAATTATTACCTCGGTAGGTTGGGACGGTATCCACTTTGGCATCTGAAGTGTGCTTCCTCTCTCGAGGCCTTGCTAATGTCACTGGTCCTACTTTGTGAGGATTGTAATCTCTCTGGTAAATGGTTCCCAGGTCAATCTTCCCTGACTTTGGTCTATATTCTTCTTGTTGCCGAAAAGGTCTTGTAACAATTTCATATGGTAAATAATCAGACCTGAATTGGGGAAAAGAAAACACTGGTCAAAAAATATTTTCTTCCTTCTGAAGCCACTTCTGTATTTTTTCCACTGTTTGGAAAAATAACAAAATGTTTACTCTGAAAAATCTATCAGACACCACATGTTGGAGGGATAGCACAAAGGCGAGAAAACCACAGTACATAAATCTAGGGTCTCTGATGCATTATAGAGTCTTTACTCAAAGGTAGATGGTTTTTTAACACTCTGAGTCCCATTCATGGTTTAACAATATTATTTAAAGTGTCTAAAAGGAGACTTACAAAGTTGCTATAATTTTGCAAAGAAATGATCAGAAAGCAGAAGCAGAGCAAAGCTCAAATTACTACAAGTGGTAGCATTTACTGATTGCATAAGGAGAATGGAATATAATCAGAAACAGCATTTCACTGTTTTTGTATTGGCACATTACACTAAAAGGATGTATATTACATATGTGGGTGTTTAAATAGACCATACAAGCACATGAGCAGTCTGCAGAATAGCATTTGGCCTTTCTATTTATGTCTCTTTTTTTTGATAAACAAAGAAATTTCACCAGATACCCTCACAGCTTAAAAGAAAAACAATAATAACGGAAAAAGTAAACGTTGATGCCACTGTCACATCACTAACAATGAATGGGGGATATTTTTTTCTAATTCTTTGAAAGATGCTCTTTAATTCTTTAAGCTTAAAATCAGAGTCTGTGCACAGATAGGACAGATATACTGAACCCCTTTACAGTTTGCTTTCTTAAAGCTAATAATTTTCTTAAAACGAATAATGTGAATTTAAAAAATAGTAAAATAATTCCTTTTCTTTTTTCTTAAGATTTCATTATCTTGGATTCTACATATATATTACAGAAAATTCCCCAGTTCACCAGGTTTTCCATAAGACCTAAACTTTTTAACAGGCTGAAAACAAGACAAAAATTTTTGATTCTCTTTACAGGTTAAAAGCTGCTGAAAAGAATACAAATCTTGCTGGATGCATGCTTTGCTATTTTTTACAACCTTTTTGTGGTAACTGTATTTCTACATTCAATATTTATACTTTAAATATGCAGAAAGTGCAAAGGATGCAATAACTGCATTTTGAGAAGATTGCAATACAATACTTAAAAAACAAAGAATGAAAAACTTGACAGACTAATTATAAAACATGGTTTGAAAATATTTACTTGAACGTTGTGGTGCCGTCCATTCTCGCCTTATCCTCTTGGAGCTCTGGTTTTGGCTTACAGCTCTCAGGAGGGCAGATGTTGCCATAGCCAGGGTAGTTCTCCAAATACTCAGTTTTGTGGCTCGGCTTCGCTCCATCATCATAAATCTTTGTGGGTCTGTGGCAGCAGCGGTGGCGTCTGGGTCAAACACATCAGAGCAGAGAATTTTGAATCGTTTCATTTAAGAGGAAAACCCGTACTCTGTCTACTGGGAGTGAATAACAAATGGGGAAGATTGAGCAATGTCAGTAGTTTTTGTATAAAATCTTTTCTGAGTGATAAAACCACAAAATATTGTGCTGATGGCACAGGTCCCAGAGCACATCATGCTAATACAGTAATAAAAGCACTATCAGCTGGGACTTAGTCCTTGGTGCAGAACACAAAGCATGGACAGAGTTGATCTCGATTCTCTAAATGGTGCTAGCACCAAGATGCACTTTCCTCTTGTCAGTAATGTTTAATGATATTCCTCCTTTTATTTGGGAAAGTAACTAACCAAGCTTCATTTCCTGTCTCATATCATCCCTTTTTTGCTGCTATTACTTCATTGCTTGTCTTTTTATTTCTGTACATCTCACCTATTTTCACCACTACTGATTAACATTTTTTGATTAAAATTTTATGGTGTGAAATCTCATGTGCCCTTCTAGTGCTCTGCAGGCCATTTATGAATTTTCAACTCTTTTTTTCCCCCATAGACTGACTAAATTCTCTATCCAAAACACGTTTATTTGAAAGTAATGACATCTCTTTTTCTTAATAGGTTTTATTTCAATTCCTCCTTGATGCTTCTATCAATGACACCATTGTGCAAAAAGGGAGGTATAATGGGAGGTATATAATGACAATTCCTTATTTATGCCTTGTTGTTTTCAATTATGAGCCATAAAATTAAAATTTAAATGTTATTGTTTTGAAAATCTTGTATTAGCCCTAATTTGCACAATGCACATCTCTGGCTGACCTCAAGGAAAGATATAATGACGGGTTTTTCTCCTACTTCTGGCTGACAACTTGCAACGCAAAGGGAAAACCAATAAATTTTTTTTCAAATGAACAAGTATTGTAAAATTCTGTGACGAAAAGCTAATTATCTAAACCCCAAGAAGGGGGAAATTGTACAGCTCTTAATAAATACAAATAAATTCAAATTTTGGGAAGCTAGATATCCAAAGAACATTTCAAAGTTCTGCAGAGAATTTTAGCTAGCACTGAATACCATAAAGGAAAATAATAAATTAAAGCAAGGTAAAATAGAATACAGAAAGAGACATGAAGGACTCCTGCTGGGAAAATGAAAAAATGAAAATTAAAAAAAACCACTGAAAGAAGTTCTTGGAGATCCTAAAGCTGGTATTAGTTTATGCTGCCTGATTTTGCCAGCTCAGTAGTTAAAAAAATGAGAAATAAAGTAGCCCTGTCTAAGAACTCAGATCCTTTCAAAGCCTCAGGTGTTTACTCCTTTTCAATCAAGTAAATTAACAATTGAGAGACCTTTTCAAAACACAGCAGGAAAGAAAAAAGGAAGAAGAGGGAAAGAACAGGAAAGGTAGGAAAACAAGGAGGTAAGTGTGTGCTATTTCTCACTACAGTGTTTGCCTGTCATTACATTTGTCATGAAATTCACTTTCACCTCAGAAATGTTTTTTTCAGCAAGTACAAACAGCACATACTGTGTCACGTAGCATCTAAAAGTAACAGCTAAGCAGAAGCAAAAGACATTGAATGGATGGTTTGAAAGCTGGTTGAAATACAGGTTATCAATTATAATGTTCTTCATGGATTTTTGACATACAATTCAAAGGAGTTGGAAACAAACATTATTCATCTGCAAACGCTTCACAGAGACAATCTTCAGTTTGCCATAAGCTGGTCTGGAAGACCAAGCACCAAACAAATCACCTGCTGTGGTCTGAGGTCACCATTCTTTAAGGACTTAATTCTGAATATTTTTAAGCAATGTTGTGAGTATACCCCACGTATTGCTGAATGGACATGCTACAAATTGAAATATACATTAGAAAAATAATTACTGTAGAATGAGCCTGTAGTTCTTGGTAAATGCAAAACAGAGGTGAACGCAACCTACTCTTATCTTCTCAAGGAAAGAGATAGTTGGAATTTTATTAGAATTCATTTTTGATCCAAAAATGTCCTTTAAACCACTCATTTCTAGTGTATAAAATAATTCTGAACCACACTCTAACTGCACTGAATTACTTGGAATCAGATTATATTGTTGAGGAAGTTCCCACATCCTACTCTGTGTTGTGAAAGTGCTTTCAGTCAGCCTGAAGATGTAAAATTACCTTGTGAATTTGACTTGGAGAAGAGATTGGGGTTTTTTTGCTTAACTGATAAATCTGCTTTAGGATGTTGTCAGATTTAGAATGCTGTCTAATTGCTAAACCAAAATTTTTCATTTAGATAATAATTTTATAAAACTAATTATATAAGGCATCACAATGCTAGGAATCATCAGAGAATACAGATTACAGCTCTGATACATGAAATATGTTGCTTAGAGCTTGGCCTGCACTCCTTGGGACATTGTTTATTTTTAATTTCTTCCTTGTATTTATCTTAATTTCCACCCCAGAGTTACTGACAATTTAAATTGATTTGGTGAGAATATCTCTTTTCCCATGCCTGACTGGCAATGCTTTGATGGATTATTATTCTTTCCCTTCCTTGTGGGAGATTATCTTGTGTCTTGCATAAGGTTTGAACAGAATCTCAGCTAAATAAAAGTGACAGTACATAAGCTCTCTTGTGCCAAATGCTCTTGTTCTGGTTATTTTAATAGAATGCTGATGATTTTAACTTATTTAAGACCTGGCATACATGCTTTTTTTTATACAATGCTAGCAAGACCCTTGAAATTCCACCACAAAACATTTTCCTCCCAGAGAACTAGACTAATAATGAGAAAAACGTAATATTTGTCATAATAGAAAACTTACTGCCCCTCCACAAACACAGCTAAAAGCTTTTATTTTTAATTTCTTTTTAATTTTGCCAGTGCACACACTATGGTCTGGAAGACAGAAATGATGGATGGACATTGTTTTTGAGTCATCTACTTTCCTGTTCTTGACAGGAAATCTGGTAGTTTTTACTGGGTTTGTATTTATATGTGGTCAGTATGAAGGCTTAAGTAACCCATATTTTAGAGAAATCTTTCCTTTTAACTTACATTTATTCAGGAATATAGATTTTTATGATAATGATAACAAAGGGGCAAGAAATGGGGGAAGGCTGACAGACCTAGAAGGAGATAAAGCAGTAGTTTATTTTTGTGTCTCATAACAACTTTTATGCTTTTGTAGGCTGTGATTATCTCTTCTAGTAGACTAATACTATTTTTGAGTGCAGAAAGTTCATCTAACACAGGTTTTATTCTTCTTTGGAAGCCAGATTTAACATCCTGAATTTGAGAAAGCAGAATGAAGTTCTGTCTTATTGGCTTTGCTCCTCTGTAAGTTTTTTCAGTATTTTTTAAATTCTGTTGATAGGGGAGATTGTTTCCTTCTATTTTATTATTTAGAATTAAACAGTGATTATACCTCCATAAAATTTCCTGCAGATAGCTAAATGATAATGTCTACAAAACATTAGATATTTATAGTTGCTTTGAAGTCCCTACTAAGCTCTGTATGCATTCCAGTGTCCAGGTAACACTGCCAAGTGACCAAGCAGCCTTCCCCTGAAAACAGAAACTGTACACTGAAGCAAACACAATGTGCTGCCTAAACCAATAATGGCTTAAGCTTTTATTGACTGTAAAAACTTCAGTAAGGTTTATTTTAAACCACAAGCTTTATGCATACTTAATTCAATTATTCATATTATTGAACTCAGTTTTTGGATTGAGAATTTTTGGTTGAGTTGAAGCTAATTTTGTACTGTCTCACTGTGTTATCTCACCATCTTTGTACTTGAGCCTGAGCCAGGTTTGTTATCTCATCATGAAAACATTGTGTTCCAACTCTTCATTAATCTAGGACTTAAGAAACAAATTTATGGGGCAAAATTCACCACAGGCTTGGCCAAAAAGAACATGAGGAGCTTTACTCAGTGCCTGCCTCACACCTCTGTCTACAGATGACAAAAAAAGTGGCTGATGAACAGACAGACAGACTTCCCACACAGAAACACATCGAGGGGGCCTGCTCTGCAGACCTTGATATGAAACTTGTGGGTCATGGTGCACTCTGGGTTTGCTCTATACTTCCATAAACCCTGAGCACACCTCTGTGATCTTATGATGAATGTTCTTGTATGTAGTTGTTAGATTTTTAATTTTTTTTAGTATGAAGTGAATTTTTGAATCCTAGGGTGATTATTTTTGCGAATTGTTTTTAAAAAGTAGACAGAGAAGAAATTGAAAATATTAACAGTTGTGACTCCAACCTGTAAATTTATATCTGAATTTTGAAAGGTCCAAGTGCCTTATTATTTTGGTAGACTTGATTTGTGTGCTTTTTTTCACCTATGGCATTGATAACATTGCTTATAGACCTGTGATAGTAATTTTCCCTAAAAAATTGCCTACTGTACCCTCTTGTGCCAGACTCTGTAGCCAAAGAGGCTACAGGACAATGATGAACTGCTTGTCTCTCTATGGGATCATGGAACTTAAAGAAAAGTGGTGAGTGCTACTGGATGTGATGGCAGAAGGGCAGATAGATTAAATCCCTTTCAAGGGCTGCAGTGCTTGCACAGGTTTCTGACAAGGTTGCCAGAACTCTTCCAAAGGTTCTTTGGTTCAGTCCTTCAATGGGAGCCGGCTCTGGTTTCTGGAAAAGCCTGATTCTGATTTAGTCTGGGTGGCTTTTAAAGACTGTCTCCATTCGGTTCTATTTTAGTCCATTTAAGACCTTCTTTTACCCTTACGTGATTTAAATGTAAATACACTACTTCACTTTTACTGAGAGCATGCTCATACTTGGGTCCTACTCCCCAGTGGCCTGGGGTGCTGCTCATGTTATCAATGAGGTTGGAAAAGGCCTCTGAGATTATCAAGTCCAACCTGTGACCAAACACCACCATGACAACCAGACAGTGGCACTGAGTGCCACGTCCAGCCTCTCCCTTAACACCCCAAGGGACATGGGCAGCCCATTCCAATGCCCAAACAGCCTTTCTGTGAAAACATTCTTTCTAATGTCCCACCTAAAGCTCTTCTGGAGCAGCTGGAGACTGTGTCCTCTGGTCCTGTCACTGGTTGTGTGGGAGAAGAGGCTGAGCCCCACCTGGCCGTGATCTCCTGCAGAGGGTGAAGGGGCCTCCTTTTCTCCAGCTGAACATCCCCGGCTCTGTCAGCCACCCCTTATCCCACTTGTGCTCCAGACCCTTCCCCAGCTCTGACCGACCTTTTTACCTTCTCTGGACACGCTCCAGCACCGAAGTGACCATCCTGCACTGAGAAGCCCAGAGCACTCGAGCTGTGGCCTCAGCAGCGCTGAGTGCAGGGGATGGGCAGTGTCCCGGCCCTGCTGGGCACCCCGCTCCTGCCACAGCCCGGTGCCATCGGCACTCCTGGCACACGCTGCCTCCCCTTCAGCTGCTCACCAGCACCCGGTTCCTTTTCTGCAGGCACTGCCCAGCCTCTGTGGCCCAGCCTGTAAAGCTGTGTGGGGCTGTTGTGACTCAAGGGC